>NC_081428.1:34376993-34699077 GCF_949786415.1 Peromyscus eremicus
AAGTATACTATCATGTCATCTGCAAATAGGGAAAGCTTGACTTCTTCCTTTCCAATTTGTATCCCCTTAATCTCCTTATGTTGTCTTATTGCTCTGGCTAGAACTTCAAGTACTATATTGAATAAGTATGGGGAGAGCGGACAGCCTTGCCTCGTTCCTGATTTTAGTGGAATTGCTTTGAGTTTCTCTCCATTTAATTTGATGTTGGCTGTTGGCTTGCTGTAAATTGCCTTTATTATGTTTAGGTATGTTCCCTGTATTCCTGATCGCTCCAAGACCTTTATCATGAAGGGGTGTTGGATTTTGTCAAATGCCTTTTCAGCATCTAGTGAGATGATCATGTGGTTTTTTTCTTTGAGTTTGTTTATATGGTGTATCACATTGACAGACTTTCATATGTTGAACCATCCTTGCATCCCTGGAATGAATCCTACTTGATCATGGTGGATAATTGTTTTGATGTGGTCTTGGAGTCTGTTTGCCAGTATTTTATTGAGTATTTTTGCATCAATGTTCATGAGGGAGATCGGTCTGTAGTTCTCTTTCTTTGTTGTATCCTTGTTTGGTTTGGGAATCAGGGTAATTGTAGCCTCATAGAAGGAGTTTGGTAATGTTCCTTCTGTTTCTATTGTATGGAACAATTTAGAGAGTATTGGTATTAACTCTTCTTTGAAGATCTGGTAGAATTCTGCACTGAAACCATCTGGTCCTGGGCTTTTTTTGGTTGGGAGACTTTTAATGACTGTTTCTATTTCGTTAGGGGTTATTGGACTATTTAAATAGTTTATCTGGTCTTGATTTAATTTAGGTATGTGGTACCTATCCAGAAAATTATCCATTTCTTTTAGGTTTTCCAGTTTTGTGGAATAGAGGTTTTTGAAGTATGACCTGATGATTCTCTGGATTTCCTCAATGTCTGTTGTTATGTCCCCCTTTTCATTTCTGATTTTGTTGATTTGGATGCTCTCTCTCTGTCTTTTGGTTAGTTTGGATAAGGGCTTGTCTATCTTGTTGATTTTCTCAAAGAACCAACTCTTTGTTTCATTAATTTTTTGTATTGTTCTCTTTGTTTCTATTTTATTGATTTCAGCTCTCACTTTGATAATTTCCTGGCATCTATTTTTCCTGGGAGACTTTGCTTCTTCCTGTTCTAGAACTTTCAGGTGTGCTGTTAAGTCACTAGTGTGAGATTTCTCCAGCTTATTTATGTGGGCGTTTAGTGCTATGAATTTCCCTCTTAGTACTGCTTTCATAGTGTCCCATAGGTTTGGATATGTGGTGTCTTCATTTTCGTTGATCTCTAGGAAGTCTTTAATTTCTTTCTTTATTTCTTCCTTAACCCATTGGTGATTCAGGTGGGTATTGTTCAGTTTCCATGAGATTGTAGGTTTTCTGTAGTTTTTGTTGTTGTTGAAATCCAACTTTAGACCATGGTGGTCTGATAGCACACAGGAGGTTATTCTAATTGTTTTGTATCTGTTTAGATTTGCTTTGTGACCAAGTATGTGGTCGATTTAGAGAAGGTTCCATGGGGTGCTGAGAAGAAGGTATATTCTTTTTTGTTAGGATGGAATGTTCTGTAGATGTCGATTAAGTCCATTTGAGTCATGACATCAATTAAGTCCTTTATTTCTCTGTTAAGTTTCGATTTGGGGGATCTGTCCAGTGGTGAAAGTGGGGTGTTGAGGTCTCCCACTATTAATGTGTGGGGTTTTATATGTGATTTAAGCTTTAATAATGTTTCTTTTACATATGTGGGTGCCCTTGTGTTTGGGGCATAAATGTTCAGAATTGAGACTTCATCTTGGTGGATCTTTCCTGTGATGAGTATGTAATGCCCTTCTTGATCTCTTTTGATTGATTTTAGTTTGAAGTCTATTTTGCTGGATATCAGGATGGCTACACCCGCTTGTTTCTTAAGACCGTTTGATTGGAAAGTCTTTTCCCAGCCTTTTATTTTTAGGTAGTGTCTATCTTTGAATTTGAGATGTGTTTCTTGTATGCAGCAGAAAGATGGGTCCTGCTTTCGTATCCATTCTGTAAGCCTATGTCTTTTTATAGGTGAATTAAGTCCATTGATATTGAGGGATATTAATGTCCAGTGATTGTTCATTCCTGTTATTTTTTGGTGGTGATGTGTGTGCACTTTTCTTCGTTGGGGTCTACTGCTGTGGCTTTATCTATTGCCTGTGTTTTCGAGGTTGTATCTGACTTCCTTAGGTTGGAATTTTCCTTCTAGTGCTTTCTGTAGGGCTGGGTTTGTGGATAAATATTGTTTAAATCTGGCTTTGTCATGGAATGTCTTGTTCACTCCATCTATGAGGATTGAAAGTTTTGCTGGGTATATTAGTCTAGGCTGACATCCATGGTCTCTTAATGTCTGCATTACATCTGTCCAGGACCTTCTGGCTTTCAAAGTCTCCATTGAGAAATCGGGTGTTATTCTGATAGGTTTGCCTTTATATGTCACTTGGCCTTTTTCCTTTGCTGCTCTTAATATTCTTTCTTTATTCTGTACGTTTAATTGTTTAATTATTATGTGGCGAGGGGACTTTTTTTGGGGGTCTAGTCTGTTTGGTGTTCTATAGGCTTCCTGTATCTTCATAGGCATTTCCTTCTTTAAGTTGGGAAAGTTTTCTTCTATGATCTTGTTGAATATATTTTCTGTGCCCTTGAGTTGGTATTCTTCTCCTTCTTCTACCCCTATTATTCGTAGGTTTGGTCTTTTCATGGTGTCCCAAATTTCTTGGACATTTTGGTTCATGACTTTGTTGACTTTAGTGTTTTCTTTGACTGATGAATCCATTTCTTCTATTGTATCTTCAACGCTAGAGATCCTCTCTTCCATCTCTTGCATTCTGTTGATTATACTTGCATCTGAAGTTCCCAATCGTTTTCTCAGATTTTCTATTTCCAGCATTCCCTCTGTTTGTGTCTTCTTCATTTTTTCTATTTCCCTTTTCAGGTCTTGGACTGTTTCCTTCATTTGTTTCATTGATTTTTCTTGATTTTCTTTCAGTATTTTATTGTTCTCTTCCAGGACTTTATTGATTTCTTCTAATTTGTTTGCCCTTTCCTCTAGTTGTTTACAGCGTTCTTCACATTTTTTTGTCTTTTCCTCTACACGAGCCTCTAGCTTCTTCATGATGACATTCATAAGGCTATTTTCTTCTGCTTCTTCCAATTTCTGATGTTCAGGTCTAGGTGTTGGAGGAGGGCTAGGGCCTGGTGATGGTGTATTTCTATTCATTTTGTTGTATGTGTTTCTGCCTTGACGTCTGCCCATCTCCTTGTGGTTCGTTCCTGGCCTTATTCGCACACTTGGTTCAGAGCTGACAGATTCAGGAAGTCTCTCTCTCTCGTCCAGATGGGAGCTCTCTTGTCCAAATTGGAAGTCCGGGACAGGATGGAAGCTCTTGTTCAGAAGGGAAGTCCGGGGGAGGATGGGTGCTCTCCTCTCTCTCTCTCTCTCTCTCTCTCTCTCTCTCTCTCTCTCTCTCCTCCAGATGGGAAATCCACGGCAAGATGGGAGCTGGGGGCCAGCCTCTAAGTCTCAAGAAGAGGCTTGGGGCTCAGGCAGATGGGCGTGGGGGCAGGGCGTGGAGACTGCAGGGTCTGCCAGGGGTCTTGGAGAAGGAGATCCTTCCCCGTGGGGCTAGAAGGGCACCTGCCCAGGGACCAGAACCTGGGGCCAAGTTGGGCAGGTCTTCCCTGGAGTTGCTGGTGCCCAGGGATGGGGTCCGGGGCAAGCTAGGGCACTCACCTGTGCTTCAGAAGGGAAGTCCTGGGCAAGATGGGAGCTGGGGGGCCTGGCCTCTAAGTCTCAGGAAGAGGCTTGGGGCTCAGGCGGATGGGCGTGGGGGCAGGGCGTGGAGACTGCAGGGTCTGCCAGGGGTCTTGGAGAAGGGGATCCTTCCCAGAGGGGCTACAAGGGCACCTGCCCGGGGAGCAGAACCTGGGCCCAAGTTGGGCAGGTCTTCCCCAGAGTGGCTGGTGCCCAGGGATGGGGTCGGGGGCAAGCTAGGGCACTCACCTGTGCTTCAGAAGGGAAGTCCTGGGCAAGATGGGAGCTGGGGGCCGGCCTCTAAGTCTCAGGAAGAGGCTTGGGGCTCAGGCAGATGGGCGTGGGGGCAGGGCGTGGAGACTGCAGGGTCTGCCAATGGTCTTGGAGAAGGGGATCCTTCCCGGTTGTGGTAGAAGGGCACCTGCCCGGGGACCAGAACCTGGGCCCAAGTTGGGCAGGTCTTCCCCGGAGTGGCTGGTGCCCAGGGATGGGGTCGGGGGCAAGCTAGGGCACTCACCTGTGCTTCAGAAGGGAAGTCCTGGGCAAGATGGGAGCTGGGGGCCGGCCTCTAAGTCTCAGGAAGAGGCTTGGGGCTCAGGCAGATGGGCGTGGGGGCAGGGCGTGGAGACTGCAGGGTCTGCCAAGGGTCTTGGAGAAGGGGATCCTTCCCGGTTGTGGTAGAAGGGCACCTGCCCGGGGACCAGAACCTGGGGCCAAGTTGGGCAGGTCTTCCCCGGAGTGGCTGGTGCCCAGGGATGGGGTCGGGGGCAAGCTAGGGCACTCACCTGTGCTTCAGAAGGGAAGTCCGGGGGAAGATGGGAGCTGGGGGCCGGCCTCTAAGTCTCAGGAAGAGACTTGGGGCTCAGGCAGATGGGCGTGGGGGCAGGGCGTGGAGACTGCAGGGTCTGCCAGGGGTCTTGGAGAAGGGGATCTTTCCCGGTTGGGGTAGAAGGGCACCTGCCCAGGGACCAGAACTTGGGCCCAAGTTGGGCAGGTCTTCCCCGGAGTGGCTGGTGCCCAGGGATGGGGTCTGGGGCAAGCTAGGGCACTCACCTGTGCTTCAGAAGGGAAGTCCTGGGCAAGATGGGAGCTGGGGGGCCTGGCCTCTAAGTCTCAGGAAGAGGCTTGGGGCTCAGGCGGATGGGCGTGGGGGCAGGGCGTGGAGACTGCAGGGTCTGCCAGGGGTCTTGGAGAAGGGGATCCTTCCAGGTTGTGGTAGAAGGGCACCTGCCCGGGGACCAGAACCTGGGCCCAAGTTGGGCAGGTCTTCCCCGGAGTGGCTGGTGCCCAGGGATGGGGTCGGGGGCAAGCTAGGGCACTCACCTGTGCTTCAGAAGGGAAGTCCTGGGCAAGATCAAAACTAAAATATTTTTTACACAAATATTAATCTTTGTACTGGACATATCATCCCTAATGCCTTTTTCCTCCAGTCTTTTATCTACATACATCATATATTGACCTTGTCAAGTACCTGCTTCTCTTAGAATTCAAGAAAAGTGCTGGTCATACAGGAGCCCACAAGTGGAACTGATTTATTGATATATTTCCAAATAAAATTCTTTTACATGTCCAAACAGTGAACTTCCACAGTCTCTGTATACCATTTCTTTCAAAAATCCTGTGCTTTATACATTTTTAAGTGATGTTTTAAGTCTTTCCATGTATTGATTTACCATACGTATTTAATCTATGCGATTATTACATTATTACAGCTGCTAAAGAGCTTACTCTATGGTCAGACAAGTGAATCCAGCTCTTAATGGTACACCTTTCTTATACTGTGAGTTCATGCGAACAACATAAACTATTTTTTTAACTTTTTATTTCACAGCAGTAACTGTACATAGCTTGTCTTTTTAAAGGTCTCAAAATAATCAATAACATTATTTTCTTTCTATATTTTTCTTTTATATATTAAAATATTTATTTTTTTTTCGTTTACTTTATGTAGGTGGATGTGTTTGCCTATATGTAAGCCTGTGTACCGTGTACATTGTAGCTACTCAAGGAGGCTAGAAGAGAAATTTAGATCAACTGGGAATGGAGTTATAGACACTTGTCAGCCATCATGTGAGGGATGGGAATTGAACACAAGCCCTCTGGAAGAGTAGCCAGTGTTTTCAAGTGCTGAGCCATATCTAGAATCAGAGATCTTCCTTTTCGTTCTTTTTTTTTTTTCCTAACAGTACAAATGTGATTATATTTCTTTCAAAGTTCTAAATGTACTATATCTATAGTATATATCTATGTGTGCACCCAAGCATATGTGTATATATAAATTTCCTTTACACCTAAAAATTATTTGGCATGAGGAACTGACTTTCTAAAATGTGATCATTCTTCTGATTTGATTTTCTCCAATCATGATTAAATGTGTTAGATGCATAAAAGTCATGTCTAAATTCTTTTTTATCATTATTATTTCCCCCCCTTTAATTAAAGACAGTTTCTTTTCCCATATAATATATCCTGATTATGGTTTCTCCTCCCTCTACTATTCCCAGTTCCTCCCCTACTCTTCTCCCATCCAGATTCACTCTCTTTCTGTCTCTCATTAGAAAAGAACAGGCTTTTAAGAGATAACAACAAAACTAATAAAATAAAGTAAAATGAGATAAAACAAAATTCATCACACTGAAGTTGGACAAGGCAAACCAACAGAAGGAAAAGAGCTCACGAGAAGGCACAAGAATCAGAAACCCACATGCTCACACACTCAGGAGTCCCACAAAAATAATAAACTGGAAACTATAATATGGTGATATTTTATTTGTGCTGAAATGTGATTTTATTTGTATAAAGTTGCCTGGGGGTCAGAGCTAATAACAAGCCATTTAGCAGAAGTCTGGCAGTGGTAACACACACCCTTAATCCTGATCACATGACAGGCAGATCTCTGTGTGTTCAAGGATACAGCCAGCATGGAGACACACACCTTTAAGCTCAATACCAACCATAGAGACCTGGAGTTCTGTATAGACAGACAGTGCCGAGGAGGTCATGTGGTTGAGTTTACAACCAATGAGAAGGCAGTACAGAAAGTCAAAAAGAAAGACACACAGGAAGTAGGTCTCTTTCTCAGAGGAAGGATGGCAGCGGCAGCAAGGGGTAAGAAGGTGGTTTTAGTCTCAGCTCTTAGATACTGCTCTGACCTCTTGGGCTTTTAACTCTGCATTTGGCTCTGTGTTTCTTATTTAATAAGACCGTTACTTCTACACTATAATCTATATGCAGAGGACCTGTGCAGACCCATGCCAGCCTTGTGCTTGCTGCTTCAGTCTCTGTGAGATCATATGAGCCTTGTTCATTTGACTTAGAGGAACTTATTCTCCTGTGTCCTCCATCCCCTCTGGTTCTTACTCTCTTTCAGCCTTCTCATCTACAGTCTTCCCTGAGCTCTGAGGGGAGGGATTTGATGGAGACATCCCATCTAAAACTGGATGCTTCATGGTCTCTCTTTCTCTGCAAAATGTTTAACTATGGGTATCTGTATTTGTTTCCATCTGCTGCATGACAGGCTAATCTATTGATCAAAGGGATTTATAATTTCTATAACATAAATTTTTATGATTGGAAGTGCTTGTGAAAGGACACAGAAGTTGCTTGACATCAATAAACTTGACTTTTATGGAAGAAATTGGCTTCTGTATATGTTATTGCGTTAGTTTGATGCCACATCCTGAAATCTTGTTTTGTAGCATTTCCAGGCAGGAGTACAAACATCTTTTTACTACGGATTGAGCACCTGGCCACAGAAGCAGTTAGTTTATTAATTTTTCTTACATTAGTTACTTACAGTAGTATATATATCAATATATAATAGTATATATTACTGTTCAGTTTTATGTTTTCAACATTTAAAAACACATTTCCACTTTTCCTTTCCTCTCAAATCATTGTTGGTATTATTAGAAATCATTTTCTCTAGAAGCATGAGTCTATCTGTGCTCTGGTTTATGTGTGTTTTGTAAGGTTTTCTGGGATGAAAGCATGACATCCCTTGTATCAATGTGAAGGCTAGGGGAAACTGTGCCCTGAGCCTAGCTGGAGTGGGCAGTAACAGTCACAGGGAGTGCTGCCTGCTGGAGAACACCATGTAGTTATGATAGATCCTTAGAACTTATGAGAATAAGTTGATAAGAAAAATTCCCATCTCTGATTCCTTGTCTTGCCATTTGCTTCCTCTCTCTATGATGCTATTAGAGGGTTCAAATGAATGAGTCTGACTGATCTTCTACTTTAACTTCTGAAATTGTGAACTAACAAACCTCTTCATTATTCAGTACCTAACTTTAGGTATTTCATTATAGTAGAGAACACTAATATATCCAGAAGTAATTGTAGCAGGAATTTTAAAAGTTCTTATTAATAAAAACAAACCTGAGGCCAGTTATTGAGGTGAATGCTGGAAGATCAGAGAAGCAGAATAAACCACAGCTTCCTCACCTCCACAGTTCCTCAACTGATCCTGTTTCCTCAGACTGGAAGCTTCTGTGTCCTCATCCAAATGGTTCTCAGCTGAACTGCTGCTCGAAAGCCTGAAGCCTAACCAGCTAAAAGCTTCTAGTTTCTGGTCCTCATGCCTTATATATCTTTCTGCTTTCTGCCATCACTCCCTGGGATTAAAAGCTCACTTTCTGGGATTAAAGGCATGATTCACCATGCCTGGCTGTTTCCAATGTGGCCTTGAACTCACAGAGATCCAGAGGGATTTCTGCCTCTGGAATACTAGGATTAAAGGCATGTGCTACCACTGCCTATCTTCTATGTTTAATATTGTGGTTGTTCTGTCTCTGAACCCAGATAAGTTTATTAGAGTGCACAATATTTGGGGGAACACAATACTACCACAAGTAATATTTTTTGATGATTAATGCTTTTGAATTTGCAGTTTTTAATGATTTTTCCCCAATTCCTTCCCTGCAAATTTGTGACTTCATTTCTTCTTCTTTTTTTTCTTTTAAAAGGCCAAGAATGTATTAAATCTTTATTCACTGTCAACTGCCTAGGAATTGCTTTCCAGAATAACAGTAGATAATAATAATAGTCATAGTCATCATTTTTGTGTTATTTACATGTATGTAAGTTTATGATGTTCTCTGAAACTACTGCTTGGAAACAATGAGGTATAGATTAACAATTAAATATGATAAAGGCCTTACAGCTTCAGAATGCTGACCTAGTATACAAATGTAATTTCCTTTTTTTTCTTTATTAAGACATTTTTCATTCATTTTACATACCAACCACAGATCCCCTTCTCATCCCTCCTCCCGCTCCCCTCCAGCCTTCCCCCTTAACTCACCTTTCATCCCTTCCATCCCCTCCTCCGAAAAGGTAAGGCCTCCCATGGGGAGTCAGCAAAGCCTGGTGCATACAGTTGAGGCAGGTCCAAGCCCCTACTCCTGCATCAAAGTTGTGCAAGGTGTCCCAACATAGGTAGTGGGCTCCAAAAAGCCTGCTCATGCACCAGGGATATATCCTATTCCCACTGTCAGGGGCCCCTTAAATAGACTGAGCTACACAACTGCCTTGATATGCAGAGGGCCTAGTCCAGTCCCATGTAGCACAATTCTTGGTCTAAAGTTCATGATTTTCCACTAGTTTGGTTCGGTTGTCTCTATACGTTTCCCCATCATGATCTTGATGCCCCTTGCTCATAGAATCCCTCTTCCCAACTCCTAAAGCTTGACCTGGTGCTTGACTATGCATCTTTTTTTTTTGTCGTTGTTTATTATTGTCTATTAGTTAGGTTTTGTTTTTTTCATTTAGAAGCAAATGTAAAGAAATTGCAATGACAATTACAGTATTCACTGGGCTTCATTCATGTTAGTAATTATTATTTTCTCAAGGACATCTACATAATTCAATATTTTAAATGACCAGGCTTAACACCTATTCGATTAAAAAGATAACGTTAGAAGCATAAACTTCGAAATATTATCACTGTCGATGCCTTTCTCCAGTTTTTATACCAGATAATCTTGAAAGGTTTTAATTATTTTGAAAATCTACTCAGGGACATATACTTCTTACGTGGGTAAAATTTTTTACCAATATGTTAAAAAAATTATAGAGCACTACTGCAGACTTTGTCATGGGTACTTTTTTTCACAATGACAAAAACGTATCTTGGAAAATCTCCAAATACGTATCAGTTGAAACTCTAAGTTTCAATACAGGAATCATTTTCATTGAGGATTAATAGAAAAAAAGAGTGAAAAGAATAAAAGGGAAGAAAGGCTCATGCTGTCCTATGGATAAAACACTCAACCTTCCAAAAGCTCAGGTTCACCTCCACAGGGTGACCAATCAAACTCAAAGTCTGAGATGTACTTGACTGTTAGTTTTATTGGTTTATTTTCCTGAATCATACATCAACACTAAAAATTCAATCTGAACATTCTCTCTGTCTCTCTCTCTCTGTGTCTCTATCTCTCTCATTTTTCCTTCATGCCCTGCCAAATTAACAAGATTACCAACACAAATCAGGAAGAGAGAGAGAGAGAGAGAGAGAGAGAGAGAGAGAGAGAGAGAGAGAGAGAGAGAGAGAGAGAAAGAGAGAGAGAGAATCCAGTCACTTATTCACAGGAGATCTGAGCTGCCTTTATTGTAATCCAGGTTGTTCTGCTGACATTGACATCTGAAGTGAATGTGATTCAGCTTCAGCGTGACTGAGCCCTGACAACACATTTGAAAAGACCTTGCAGAAAGCTCCTGTCAGATTTTATTTAAGCAAGACAATTTGACTAAAGATCACTTGCTGATGTGTGACTTCTAATCAGTCTAGCCTTTAGTGAGAAATGGAGCCCCAGCCCATGCTCCTGCCAAGCTGGGATATCCTGAGAGGTGTGATGAGCTTGCAGAATCGGGCTCCTTCCTCTGGGCTGCATTCTTTCATCTGTTGGAAAGAATCCCTCACTGTGCTGGATCCATGCTTAACCTACTTCCAGTTCCAGTTCACTGTCACCGTGTTCGTCATTAGCTAACAAACAGTAAATTCCCTGACTTAAGATTACTTAGGTGCTGAATTGTAATGCCTAAAAGGGTGACCTGTAAATCAAAGTTGGCTTTTCATGGTCAAAACAACTGGATAAAAAACAATGTAACAAAAAATTGTTGCTGAAAAATGGAAGTAAAAAATATTCAATAGGCAGAATGGGGAACGAAGGAATGAGAAACACGTGAAAGTAGAATTTGTCAGTTATTCCTATACGGATACAGGAAGATATTTGTATACATAACAGCACACATACCAACACACACACACACACACACACACACACACACACACACACACACACACACACACACTTAAACTTTGTATTTTGGGGGGTTGTTTTCCCTGGTCTGTGTTATAAGGATTAAAGAAGTGCCAGGTTCTGTCCTTTGAAGACTAAGCCTGATGCATTATAGAAAAGTAAACTCCAGCCCGCCTACTTTACAGGAGTATGTGGGAGGCGTTCTGCTCTCTTCTCTAGATTGGCAGGTGGTAAACTGTGTGGGCAGATGCTTGGCTGTATTTAATTTTCTTTCTGGGAATTTGCTGTTGCAGTGACCTCTGATACATGTTATTCTTGCTATTCTGAGGAACCAATTATTACTAATCAAAAACTTCCTTCAAAATTGCATGTATAACATTGGGTTGCCACCAACATTTGAGAAGTCATTGATGTGGTTATTGTCTCTATTATTTCATGAATTGTAAATAAAGATGATCAGTTTTCTCTCATATTTACACTAACATTGCATTATTCCAGTATACATAAGGGGCATTTTCTTTATCTCTATGAAATGGGAAAGAGCCCAAAATTAGATAATAAGGTTTCAGTTTCAGGATTAGCTTTTAAGGAACTCCCCCCCCTCTCGATTTCTCTTACTCTCTTTATTTCCATTTCCAAAAATGTTTCAGTGATTTGAATGTGACACTCAACAATAAATACTTATCACTAGTATTTTCTTCCTTGGAGAATTGATTGATAGATAACTTGACATTTAATGTCAATTAAATAGTTTTCTTTTCAGAAACTACTGCATTTGCATGCAAAAATGAGGGATTTTAAACAATCATAGTTGCACATATTTCTTGTGCTACAATGATAGTAGTATTGAATGAAGATCCTTATTGTAGCTTCATTGTAGCCTCTCTCAATGTAGCTTAAGACACCATCAGAGACTTAATATTCCATCCTATTTCTTAACAATGCAAAAATATTTCCCAGAATACTGCAGTGGATCTTCTTCCATTAAGTTGTAATTGTCATTAAAAAGAAAATTTACTTTCTTTTTCTTGAAACTCATCATTCCTCCCTGGACAGATACTCTGGTAACAATGACAAAAAAAAATCATCCTCAGGACTGTATCTCCACACAATTTGAAGAAAAAAATAAACCATAGTAATTATCTAAGTTACATCTTTGCTGCTCCAAAATCTCAGAAGAATATATGCATTTTAAGCCTATTGAGTCATAAAAATCATATTACATATAGGATAATGTATTATGGAAACAATGTCCTCAGACATATTTACATATCAGATTCACAAGCAGAGGATTAAAGGGAACATAATCATTTTTTAAATGCAGTGAACCTGAATGATTGAGGTAAATTGTTTATATAAATCATACAATACTTGAGTTTTGGAAGACCCTGCTGCTTAAGGTTGAAGTCTACCATCTCCAGACAGCTCTCTGAGCTAGGTGCAAAATGGGAGACTTGTTCGCATCAGCAGGGGCTTCTTACTCTTTGCCTGCCCTCATTTGGAATCTGTCCCTGAGCCTGGATGCCTGACTTACAAGTGTGACCTTTGACACAGTTCCCTGCAAATGCTCTCCCCCTGCCACCCACATCATAATTAGGATGTGCTTCCATCTGTATGATGATGGGACAGTACTGCCAAACGCAAATGAAGCAAACTATGATCTGTCCCTGTCCTATATATTCCCCTCACTCTGGAATAAAGTTGAGCTCACTCACTGAAGGAGAGTCCCAGAAGGCTATTTCCATCATATCCACAGCTGTCCGAACCCTGTTCCCACTTCTGTTACCTTTGTCCTTGTAGCCTTGTGGCCAACAAACTGTGAGGAAAAGGGAGACCCCACACTTGATCATATCCAATATTGAGGATTAGTAATGTTCTCTTTCATAAACTCGATAATGAGCAGATGGGAGGTTGGGTTACCAGTAGCTCTCTGGACATGATTCATCTTAAGCTTCAGCTGAAAGGCAGATAGTTGGTCTGCTGTTTTTCTGGGTACTAAGTTATGTACTTAGTACATGTACTATGTACTTCTGAAATTTATGCAACTTTGGTATCTTCCAGACAATTATTATAATGGGGAGTGTTAACCTGTGGTGGTTAAATTTGAAACATAATCTAAAGACTTAATAACTAAGACAATAATTAGGTCATTTTACACACTTATTTTATCTATTATTTTGGTTAAGTATTGTCAATGGTCTATGATTGTGTTTGTGAACTCAGTTGAAACAGAAATATATTTCTTTAATTTTTTTTTTTTTTTTGGTTTTTCGAGACAGGGTTTCATTGTGGAGCTTTGCGCCTTTCCTGGAACTCGCTTTGGAGACCAGGCTGGTCTCGAACTCACAGAGATCCGCCTGGCTCTGCCTCCCGAGTGCTGGGATTAAAGAAGGCGTGTGCCACTACTGCCCCGCTAATTTCTTAAAAAAATGAAGAAATACTAAATTGTTCTAAATATATAAATGCACTTTAATTCCTGTTGAACATCATAAGTTACAATGTTCTGAACTTATAGACAAATTTGACATATGAAAATGATATTTTACTGAGTTAATTCAGCACCAAAATACAGTTACTCTACAATAAAAATATTCCCTTGCCAAAAACACATAGACTGTGGCAATATATGATGATAAGCATATCTCTTACATGCTAAGAGACTGGATATTATTTTTATTATTGTTAATATTTTACTTTATTTTTAACATATAAATATATATATATATTTTACTGAACCTTTGGATATTTCTTGTCATGCACTCAATCCCACTCATTTCTCAGTCCTCCACCCTTGAAACCTCTACCCCCAAAAGTTAATAAATAAACAAACAAACAAAAATCTCATTGACCCACTGGGCAACAACCGGCTCCTCTGTCAATCACAATGCTCTATGCATATACCATTCCACCCCTTCGTCTTTCCTGCATCTCTATGTCATATTCGTTTTTCAAGTGTTGCAGTGGCATTGGAAGTTGCAGTGTGTCATCAAGTATACCTTTTCCCTAATCAGCCTGATCAGCTTTACTTGTGAATGTTCATTACAATGAGTCATTAGGCTAGTTCAAGGCCCCTTGCTTCTGTTATAACATCAATACTGGACCCTCATAGAGACTCTCAGATATCTTTTTTTCGCTCTGGATTGTGGGGGATCCTGAGGCTATGGATCCACTGGGCTGGCCCAATTCCTTACTCCAGCAGCTCCTAGATGGGGAAGATGTTGAGGCAGACCAACTCAAAGCCCTGGTTCTGGGCCTGGCTGATACTTGAGCTGGTCAGCCTACCGAATTTCTTGGCCTCTGGGGCCAGCTCTCCCGCTCTGCCCAGGCAAGGGGCAGGACTGGCTCACAAACAACACTCTGAGGAGAGATGGGGATAGCTCTTCCACACCCACACTTCCAGGGACAGCTCTCTTACGAGGGGCAAGATGGGCTCTCCAGCACCTATGACATAGGGGCCAACTCTCCCAAACACACATAATCCCTGGTACTACCAAATGGTGTCTTGTGGGTGGCAGAGCCAGCTCAAGATGCTCCTTGGGCGTCAACATGGCTTTTGACTGTATTACAGACCCCAGACATCTTCATAGACTTCAGCGATAGTAGGACCACTGACATCAACACAGACACTAGCTGCATCAGGACCACGGACACAGATAAGGGCCTTGGCTGCAGCAGGGGCCCAGACATCACCACGAGCTCAGTTGGCTGTGCAGGACTCTCACACCAGGGTGTTCCTCACCACTGTACCGCCTCCACTTCCACCTCTCCACAGTGCACAGACAGCTCAGCTTCTTCTTTTCTCTCATCTCTCTTTGACATACTTGTTAACTTCTTTCTGCTGTGCCCCTGGGCACAGCCAACATGAAATTCTTAATAAACTAAAATGACTGAATAAAAATAGGATCATAGTTCTGCACATAAAATAGTGGTTGAGAAATGCACAAACATTATAGTAATTTATTGTTTTACTTTGGAAGTGTTCTTGAAAAGTAGACATCTAAGAATTGAAAGTTGTGAGTTATGGAAAGATTTCTAACTCTTGAAAGAAAGTCACAAAGATAATATCTATGCATTTTATTGTATCAAACAAGGAAGATTGACGGAGACTGATACATTTAAAGGTGTATGTTATATATTTCCACTGAGTTCAGCCACTTGCAGTTTTCTGAATTGATGTAGCATTTCTCAGGGGAGGCATGGTTGTTCATTTTCATAATCAACCTGAGAGAATTGGAAATCACTAGGACACACAGCAGTGTATGAGGACATTTCCAGAGACATTTAAATACAGAGGGAAGACTCACCCTGAAAGTGGGAGGCATGGTCCTATGGACAGGGGTCCTCAGCTGATTAAAAACTGAGGAGTCAGCTGAGCATCATCATTCCATGTTTTTTCCCTCACACTGGTAACAGTATCATCTGCTCTCTTGCACATCTGCCATCATGCCTTTTCTGCCATCAAGGACTGTACCCTCAATAAGTGAGACAAAATAAATTCTTCCTCCCTGTAGGTGTTGCTTGTCAGGTATATGGTCACAGAAATGAGAAAAGAAAATCCAATACAGAGAATATCATCTGTCAGTATCATGCATTCACTTGTGGAGTCTCATGTTCGATCATGCACCTTAATCCCATTTATTTTATTACTAATATTCACTACACAATACCTCACCTTTATTTTTCATTTATTCTCCTTCCATTAGTCCATAAGTATTTAAAATGGAAAAATAATAAGAAAGACAAATATTGGAGAATACTGTATATTAGCTATTCCTACACTTAAAATTTCTAGAAACCAAGGATTGTTGTTTTAATGCTTCTTTTGCAAAGGTTAGACTAAAATTAACTTACTGTTTAAGAACAGATCTAGAATTTCTTAAAGATATAAAAGTGGCTTAAGGTCAAGGTATTAAGAAGGGCACAGTACACATAATACATATTTGATTTCAAAGAACAGTTAATCAGAGTGTCCAAGTTCCTAAGTATTTTTTCTGTAGGGACAAATATCCAGCTTCTATATTTTTGAAAGGAAATTTGAGAAATGACCTAGAAGTAATTTTATTCATTGTGCAAGGTGTTTGGTTTCATAAAGATAAATTCTTTCAAGTATATTATGTATGTTGACCATATTCAGCCCTCATAGTCTCCTTCTTCTCCCCTCCACATTCCTGATATATTTCTTTTGTTCCTCTGTTTATGCCTCTGTCTATCTATCTACCTACCTACCTACCTACCTATCTATTTATCAATCTATCTCTAATATGTGGCTTATTGTGACATTATCTCTCTGTTAAAATATAAGCTCTACCAAACAGAGAAATCATGTGGTATTTGTCTTTTCAAATCTGGTTTCTTATGCTTATTATAAAGATATCCAGATGTATCAGTTTTCCAGCTAATGACATAACTTCCAGTTAATTTTAACAAATGAAAATACCTTGTAACTATTATTTGGTGCTTGAAGTGGCACATGTTTTTTTTGTTTTAGATTCTCTTTTGTTTTGTTTATTTATAATATTATTTTCTGAGGAGATTCACATTTTGAATCAATACATATTTAATATCACACATTATACAAACCATATTTGCTGAGTTAGTAGAATTTTCTGAGGAAAATATTGTATTGTTATTTCTGCTAGGAATCTGTGTGGGAATGTATGGTTACTATCTTTCCTTTAAAACTGATTTAAACTCTGAAATATTTTTACATAAGGTAAAAATAAAAAGATGTTTCTTCTTTTTCTCTTTCCCAGGATTTCTCTCTTTGCCACTTTCTTAAGTCATAGAACTAAGTACTTTTCATGAATTCTAATATAATAATCCTCATACACTTTTAATAAAACATGATGTTAGACAGTGTATTACTGATTTACATAGAGTATTTATTTATACATTACTGAGTTATCTCTCTAACATAAACAAAAAATTTATTGAAATTTGTTTTTTATTTAAAACAAACCTTAGAGGAAACACATTTTCCAAACAAAAATTTAAAGGTAATAGAAAATAATAGCCTCACTATATTTTAAGGAACCAGAAAACAACTCAAAAGATCTTAGCGGGTGATGAACACAGCTAGATACATCTTTAAAAAAAATCATAGTATTAACACTAAATGGGAAATGGAGGATGTGAGGATAGCATTCAGCCAGTAGTTCATTAAGAAACTATGATTACTTGTCCTAGATACACATATGAGATTTCTGGGGCTGGAGAGATGGCTCAGAGGTTAAGAGCACTGACTGCTCTTCCAGAGGTCCTGAATTCAATTCCCAGCAACCACATGGTGGCTCACAACCATCTGTAATGAGATCTGGTGCCCTCTTCTGGCCTGCAGCCATACATGCAAACAGAACCCTGTATACATAATAAATAAATAAATCTTAAAAAAAAAAGAGAGATTTCCATAGCATTTAGAGCATATTGTGGGGCTGTAGATGTGGCATAGTTGTAGAGTGCTTGCCAAATTTCTATGAGGACCAGGGATCCATTCCCCAAATTACCGAAACAACAACAACAACAAATGACATTTTGCTTGAATTGATCTATTAACTGTAGAGGTATAGGTGATGAACACGAGAAAAAAAAAAAAAAAAAAGAAAGATACAATGGCAGTTGGATGGCTATGTAAAATAATGAATATTTGCTAAAGGCAAATTATATTGCCCAGTTACCTGTGTGTAGCTTATATCAGTACGTTACTTGCTATTATATAAAATGAATAAGGACACACATAATTTGACAAGCAAATTGTTACAAATATGTGAAGAGAGTTCAGCTCATATGAAAATATGAGGACTATTTGTCCGTGTATTTTTCCAATCATGGTCTCAATATCTCTCACTCATACAATCCCTCCTCTCTCCTGCCCATTGGACTCCCAGAGCTTCACCTGGGGCTCGGCCATGGATCTCTACATCGACTTCCATCAATCATTGGATGAGAGCTCTATCATGACAGCCAGGGTGTTTGGCCATCCAATCACCAGAGCAGGTCAGCTCAGGCACTCTCTCTGGACCATTGCCAGTAGTCTACAGTGGAGGTATCTTTGTGGATTTCTGGGGACCTCTATAGCACTTTGCTTCTTCCTATTCCCATGGGCTCTTCATTCATCATGGTATCTCCCTCCCTGTTCTCCCACTCTGTTCCTGATCCAGTTGGGACCTCCCGCTCCTATAAGCTCTCTTTCCCCCAACACTTGCCCTCCATTACCCCCACCCCAACCCCCAGTTTACTCATGTAGATCTCATCAATTTCTCTGTCATTGGGCAATAACTGTGTATTTCTTAGGGTCCTCTTTACTAGGTAGCCTCCCTGGAATTGTGAGTTGCAGTCTGGTTATCCTTTGCTTTACATCTAGTCTTCTCCTATGAGTGAGTACATACCATGTTTGTCTTTCTGAGTCTGGGTTACCTCACTCAGGGTGATTCTTTATAGTTCCATCCATTTGCCTGCAAACCTTACGATGTGATTGTTTTTCTCTGCTGAACTGTACTCCATTGTGTATGTGTACTACATTTTCATTATCCATTCTTCAGTTGAAGGGCATCTAGGTTGTATTCAGGTTCTGGCTATTACAAATAATGCTGCTATGAACATACTTGAGCATGTGTCCTTGTGGTATGATTGAACATTCCTTGGGTATATGCCCAAGAGTGGTATAGCTGGGTCTTGGGTGAGGTTGATTCCCAATTTTCTAAGAAAGTGCCATATTGATTTCCAAAGTGGCTGTACAAATTTGCATTCCCACCAACACTGAAGGAGTGTTTTACTTGCTCCACATCCTCTCCAACATAAGCTGTCTTCAGTGTTTTTGATCTTAGACGTTCTGATGGGTGTAAGATGGTATCTCAGAGCCGTTTTGATTTGCATTTCCCTGACTAAGGATGTTGAGCAATTCCTTAAATGTCTTCCAGCCATTTGAGATTCTTCTGTTGAGAATTCTCTGTTTAGCTCGATAGCCCATTTTTTTTTAATTGGACTGTTGGTTATTTTGATGTCTAATTTCTTGAGTTCTTTATCTATTCTGGATATCAGCCCTCTGTCAGATGTGGGGTTGGTGAAGATCTTTTCCCATTCTGTAGGCTGTCATTTTTGTCTTGTTGACCATGTCCTTTGCCCTACAAAAACTTCTCAGTTTCAAGAGGACCAATTTATTAATTGCCACTGGTTTTATTTTTAGGAAGTGATCTCCTATGCCAATGCATTCAAGACTACTTCCTATTTTCTCTTCTATCAGGTTCAGAGTAACTGGATTTATGTTGAGGTCTTTGATCTACTTGGACTTAAGTTTTGTGCACAGTGACATATAGGGATCTATTTGCAGTCTTCTTCATGTTGACATCCAGTTATGCCAGCACCATTTGTTGAGGATGCTTTTTTCCCCCATTGTATAGTTTTGGCTTCTTTGTCGAAAATCATATGTTCATAGGTGTGCAGATTAATGTCAGGGTCTTCAATTCGGTTCCATTGGTTCACATGTCAGTTTTTATGCCAGTACCAAGCTGTTTTTATTATTGTAGCTCCATAGTAGAGCTTGAAGTCAGGGATCATGATGCCTCAAGAGGTTGTTTTATTGTACAAAATTCTTTTGGTTATCCTGGGTTTTTTTGTTTTTCCATATGAAGTTGAGTATTATTCTTTCCATTTCTATGATGAATTGTGTTGGTATTTTGATTGGGATTGCATTGAATCTGTAGATTGCTTTTGGTAAGATTGCCATTTTTACTATGTTAATCCTGCCTATCCATGAGCATGAGAGATCTTTCCATTTCCTGACATGTTCTTCAATTTCTTTCTTCAGGGACTTAATGTTCTTGTCATACAGGTCCTTTGCTTGTTTAGTTAGAGTTACCACAAGGTATTTTATATCATTTGTGGCTATTGTAAAGCGTGATGTTTCTCTGATTTCTTTCTCAGCCCGTTTGTCATTTGTATATAGGATAGCTACTGATTTTTTTGAGTTAATCTTGTATCCTGCTACATTGCTGAAGGTGTTTATAAGCTATATGAGTTCCTTGACTGAATTTTTGGGGGCACTTATATATACTATATGTCATCTTCAAATAGGGAAAGCTTGACTTTTTCCTTTCCAATTTGTAGCCACTTGATCTCCTTATGTTGTCTTATTGTTCTGGTTAGAACTTCAAGTACTATATTGAATAACTATGGGGAGAGTGGACAGCCTTGTCTTGTTCCTAATTTTAGTAGAATCGCTTTGAGTTTCTCTCCATTTACTTGGATGTTGCCTGTTGGCTTGTTCTAAATTGCCTTTATTATGTTTAGGTATGTTCCCTGTATTCCTGACCTCTCCAAGACCTTTATCATGAAGGGGTGTTGGATTTTGTCAAAGGCCTTTTCAGCATCTAGTGACATGATCATGTGGTTTTTTTCTTTCAGTTTGTTTATGTGTTGTATTACATTGTCAGACTTTCATATGTTGAACCATCCATGCATCCCTGGGATGAAGCCTCCTTGATCATGGTGGCTAATTGTTTTGACGTGTTCTTGGAGTCTGTTTGCCAGTATTTTATTGAGTATTTTTGCATCAATGTTCATGAGGGAAGATCGGTCTGCAGTTCACTAGCTTAGTTGCATCTTTGTTTGGCTTTGGAATCAGGGTAATTGTAGCCTCATAAAAGGAGTTTGGTAATGTTCCTTCTGTTTCTATTGTGTGGAACAATTGAGAGAGTATTGGTATTATCTCTTCTTTGAAGATCTGGTAGAAATCTGTGCTGAAACCATCTGGTCCTGGGCTCTTTTTTGTAGGGAGACTTTTAATGACTGTTTCTATTTCCTTAGGGGTTATTGGTCTATTTAACAGTTTATCTGGTCTTAATTTAACTTAGATATATGGTACCTATCCAGAAGATTATCCATTTCTTTTAGATTTTCCAATTTTGTGGAGTACATGTTTTTGAATGTATGACCTGATGGTTGTCTGGATTTCCTCAATGTTAGTTGTTATGTCTCCCTTTTCATTTCTGATTTTGTTGATTTGGATGCTCTCTCTCTGCCATCTGGTTAGTTTGGATAAAGGCTTGTCTATCTTGTTGATTTTCTAAAAGAACCAACTCTTTGTTTCATTGATTCTTTGTATTATTCTCTTTGTTTCTATTTTCTTGATTTCAGCTCTCAATTTGATTATTTCCTGGTGTCTACTCCTCCTGGGTGACTTTGCTTCTTCTTATTCTAGGGCTTTCAGTTGTGCTGTTAAGTCACTAGTATGAGATTTCTCCAACTTCTTTATGTGAGCATTTATTGCTATGAATTTTCCTCTTAGCACTGCTTTCATAGCATCCCATAAGTTTGGGTATGGAGTATATTCATTTTCATTGATCTCTAGGAAGTCTTTAAATTCTTTCTTTATTTCTTCCTTAACCAATTGGTGATTCAGTTGAGCATTATTCAGTTTCCATGAGATTGTAGGTTTTCTGTAGTTTTTCTTGTTGTTGAAATCTAACTTTAAACCATGGTGGTCTGATAGAACACAGGAGGTTATTCCAGTTGTTTTGTATCTGTTGAGATTTGCTTTGTGGCCAAGTATGTGGTCGATTTTAGAGAAGGTTCCATGGGGTGCTGAGAAGAAGGTATATTCTTTTTTGTTAGGATGGAATGTTCTGTAGATATCGATTAAATCCATTTGAGTCATGACATCAATTAAGTCCTTTATTTCTCTGTTAAGTTTCGATTTGGGAGATCTGTCCAGTGGTGAAAGTGGGGTGTTGAAGTCTCCCACTATTAATGTGTGGGGCTTTATATGTGGTTTAAGCTTTAGTAATGTTTCTTTTACATATGTGGATGCCCTTGTGTTTAGGGCATAAATGTTCAGAAACTTCATCTTGGTGAATCTTTCCTGTAATGAGTATGTAATGTCTTTCTTGATCTCTTTTGATTGATTTTAGTTTGAAATCTATTTTGCTGGATATTAGGATGGCTACACCAGCTTGCTTCTTAAGACCATTTGACTGGAAAGACTTTTCCCAGCCTTTTATTCTGAGGTAGTGTCTATCTTTGAATTTGAGGTGTGTTTCTTGTATGCAGCAGAAAGATGGGTCCTGCTTTCATATCCATTCTGTTAGCCTGTATCTTTTCATATGTGAATTAAGTCCACTGATATTAAGGGTATTAATGACCAGGGATTGTTAGTTCCTGTCATCTTTTGGTGGTAGTGTGTGTGTGCTTCTCTTCCTTGGGGTTTACTGCTGTGGCTTTATCTATTGCCTGTGTTTTCAAGGGTGTATCTGACTTCCTTAGGTTGGAATTTTCCTTCTAGTGCTTTCTGTAGGTCTGGATTTGTGGATAGGTATTGTTTAAATCTGGTTTT
The DNA here is from genome assembly GCF_949786415.1 of Peromyscus eremicus. Classification (NCBI taxonomy): domain Eukaryota; kingdom Metazoa; phylum Chordata; class Mammalia; order Rodentia; family Cricetidae; genus Peromyscus; species Peromyscus eremicus. The sequence continues at coordinate 34,399,366 of NC_081428.1, forward strand.
ATCTTGGAATTTCTTATTCACTCCATCTATGATGATAGAAAATTTTGCTGGGTATATTAGTCTAGACTGGCATCCATAGTCTCTTAGTGTCTGCATTACATCTGCCCAGGTCCTTCTGGCTTTCAAAGTCTCCATTGAGAAACTGGGTGTTATTCTGATGGTTTTACCTTTATAAGTCACTTAACCCTTTTCCTTTGCTGCTCTTGATGTTCTTTCTTTATTCTGAGGGTTTAGTTGTTTACTTATTATGTGGTGAGGGGACTTTTTTGGGGGGTCTAGTCTGTTTGGTGTTCTATAGACTTCTTGTATCTTCATAGGTATTGTCTTCTTTAAGTTGGGAAAGTTTTCTTCTATGATCTTGTTGAATATATTTTCTGTGCCTTTGAGTTGGTATTCTTCTCCTTCCTCTATCCTTATTATTCTTAGGTTTGGTCTTTTCATGGTGTCCCAGAGTTCTTGGACATTTTGTGCTATGACTTGTGTTATGACTTTGGTATTTTCTTTGACTGACGAATCCATTTCCTCTATTGTGTCCTCTACACCAGAGATCAAACTAGTGGAAATACATGAACTGTGAACCAACAGCTGAGGAGCCCCCATGGAACTGGACCAGGCCCTCTGGATAAGTGAGACAGTTGCTTAGCTTGAACTGTTTGGGAAGGCCCCGGGCAGTGGAGCCAGGACCTGTCCTTGGTGCATGGGCTGGCTTTTTGGAGTCTGGGGCCTATGCTGGGACACTTTGCTCAGCCTTGGTGTAGGGAGGAGGAGACTGGAACTGCCTTGGCTGAGTCTACCAGGCTGGGCTGACTCCCCAGGGGAGACCTTGCCATGGAAGAGGTGGGAATGGGGGGTGGATTGGGGGAGAGCTGGGGAGTGGGAGGATTGAGGATTGGGGAACTGGTAGCTGATATGTGAAAGTAATTTAATTATAAAATAAAAATATTTTAAAATAAAAGAAAATATGAAGACTAATTTCAATCCCCAGAACCTGTGTAAGAAGCTGAGCACGGAGAGTTAAATTGCAATTTCAGTTCTGGGAAGTAGAGACAGGCAGAGCCCTGGGCTCACTGCCCAACCAGTCTACCCTATTTGACAAGCTCCAGACCATGAAGATCATGTCCCCAAAATCAAGGCAGACGGTTTCTGGTAATCATAACAAAAGTTGACCTATGTTCTCCTCATGCACATGAATTCATGAATGCATGAATACACATGTACACACACAAAAGGTTCAAATAATAGAAAAAGAAGAGGCAAGGCTCAAGTCATCCACTTCATGCTACATCTGTTTTCTGTCAAGAATGGAGAAGATAGTCTATGGAGATGGTTGAAGGTGTTAGAATGACATTAAAGAAATTTTCACTGCATGTATACATACGTGACATTTTTTTTTTTTGTTTTCTACAATGTAACCAGCAGAATCCCTAGGAAGACTGGTGGCAAGAAGTGTCCTAGCTTGACCATGGAAGAAATACTTTTAGGAAGGATGGCCTTAAAAGTTTTCTAAAGCTGAGACATCATGTAACCCAAGAAGAGGGACTATTTAGCTTTTCTGGGAATGTTAGAAAAATGATTTTATACTCTAGTACTCTTTAGTTTTATTCAAATTCTTTCTTTAAATAATGTTTTTATTACTTCCTTGAGAATTTTGTATAACTAGCATGATTTATGTTGCTGTGATAAAGATCATGAGAGAAAAATGGGGGAGGAAAGGGTTTATTTCAGTTAGTAGTTGAAGATGTCTTGAAGGGAGGTCAAGGCAGGGACTCAAGGAATGAATCTAGGGGCAAAACTGAATTATTCTAGGTCACAGGTGAATACTGCTTCCTGGCTTGTTCCCATGGCTTGCTCATCCTGATTTCCTGTATTCCTCAGGATTGCTGCCTCGTGATGGTACCTACCACACTAGACTGGGCCTTTCACATCAATCATTAATCAAGAACATTTACCACAGTCTTGCCTACAAACCAATCTTATGGGATCATTTTCTCAATTGAATTTTCCTCTTCATAGATGACTATATCTTGTGTCAAGTTGACAAAAAAAAAATAAAATAAAAATAAAAATAAAACAACATACACAGCACAATATATTCACATTCTCTTCCTTGGGGGATCGTGGTATAGCTTGAGGCGCACAGGACACAGGAGTAGCAGGAATTCAGAGTAGGCATTACTTGATTCCAAGCTGACAATCTTCAGGTCTGTTGGAAGTGCTCACAAGCACCTCCACAGCCAGTGCCACAGCAGTACACACATATGGCCAGGCACAGGCATGGATCACAAGTGTCATGTTCTATGCTGTAGATGTAACCAACCGTCCTATTAAATAAGAAACACAGAACCAATACAAAGAAGAAAGCCAAGAGGTCAGAGCTAAGAGCTAAAACCTTACCCTTCCTCCTGCAGTGGTCCTACCTCTCTAAAAGAGAGCTACTTCCTGTGTTAAAGTCTTTATATAGACTTTCTGTTCTGCCTTCTCATTGGTTGTAAACCCAACCACATGACCGCCTCATCACTGCCTTTCTGTATAGACCTCCAGGTCTTCTATGGTTGGTATTGAGATTAAAGGCGTGTGTCTCCAATGCTGGCTGTATCCCTGAACACACAGAGACTTACCTAGCTCTGCCTACCAAGTGCTGGGATTACGAGCGAATGCCACCACTGCCCAGCTTTTCTATGGCTTGCTAATAGCTCTGACCCCCGGGCAACTTTATTTATTAACATACAAATAACATTTTAGTACAAAATAAAATATCGCCATAATTCCCCTTTTCTATTTTAATAAAAAGAAAAAAGGAAAAAGCTTATAACTAACATAAGAAAAAACTATATAAAAAAGTACAGTAACTATATACAATATATACAAGTAATAAATACCTAAACAATGTCTAGTTCATTTGTATTTGACAAATTCAGAGAAAATAATTCCATTATCTATCCTATTGTATCTAATTCACTTTCTATCCTAATTAATCTTCAACTATAACTAACTAATCTTCAACTCCCTCAGAGACCCAAAAAGGAAATAGTATTAGCTAACAAAAATAAAACCAGGAAGTACATGCAAGCAACTTCCAAAAAATTGTGAGTTGACAGAAACAGCCAGCTTCCTGGACAGTCATCTGAGGTTTCTCCGTAGTGTTGGGGCATCATCTTCAGTCTATAGGCTTAGCGTATCTGACAGACTCATTTGTGAAGTAGGATGTACACAAGGTCGACAGTTCAACCTCACATTGGGTGAGAGCAGTCTATATACCAGAAATACCTGAATTCCACTAGTGTCATGTCATGATTCAGGATTTTAAATTCTGGAAATTGTTGATCTTTTTTGAATTCAGCTGTCCATTCTTCTTGGCTATGTGTGTATGTGGCTTCATCTCAGCATCCTGTTCTTCTCCACATCCCTCTATTAAATGCCATTCTACTATTGAGAGTCGTGAGCTTAATTACTCTTCAAGAATAACTGTTTCAGTTGTTGTTCCATTGCACATCAGAAGCCATCGGCCCATTGCCTGTTCAGCTGCCTTCGAATGGGTTTTTCCCGTACACTATGCCGTAAAGGACATAGAACTTCTAGGGCTGTCACCAAAAGCAACAGGCATGTCCATGCTATGGGAATGGAACAGCAGACATATGGTCTCCCTGCAAGGGACCACAGTGGCCTATTGGGAGGAACATCCAGCCTGGAGCCTGGGGAAAAGCGTGAAGAAAAGATGTGACGTGAGAACAATGTAAATTGGATTTGGAAATCTGGTGGGACTTTTTGCTGTATAATTTCCTTACGAATATTTTCTAGCTGAAAATCTTGCAAAAACATACTTAATTGGAACTGAGGCAATAAGTTCAATGATTAAATGAAATTTTTATCTGTAATAACTATCAGAAGAATATTTGCACAAATAAATATATGTTCTCCAAGTATCTTAAACAATTATTTGTTATTTTGAAAGTAAATTTACATGATTTAAGCATACTATAAATAATTTAAAAGTATAGCATCAAATTATTTATTAATATAGTTATTCCTTCTAAATATGCATTAAATATACTGGTAATTAAAAGCAAGGGCACATGTAATGAGTAATTTATGACTTTTAATCCTCTTTCATAAAGTGTTCAAGTGTTAGCTTCCATATAAATCATCAACCTCTTGTATCTATCCTAACCTGTGAATATGTGTGTGTGTGTGTGTGTATGTGTGGCTTAAGATTACAGTCCCTACTCACCAGGTTCTGTGCTTAGGGTTTTATCCTTACGTGTATATAGTTAAATGTATAAAAGTAGCCCAAAGAAAACTTATAAACTATTGTAATCATTTCCTTGAACAGTAGGAATTATAGCAATGACTGTCATTGTGGATTCATTCAGTTTAATTTCTTTAAATTTAAATTGACAATACTGACAGCCAAAAGTGCAAAATACATAGGAAAATAATTCATGTGAAAATATCATCATATGTTTACTTGACAAATTACATAAAATTTGTAATTTATATGAAAATTATATAAAAACATCTGAGTATCTTTACACTTCCTCTATTTTTAGGGAGGTGATTATTTTGGGGACAGAGTCTCTCATAATTCAGGCTGGCCTCAAAATCAGTATACAGCCAAAGATTACCTTGAACATCTGATCATCCTGCTTCAACTTCCCAAGTGCTGTGCTGATAGCCATGTCACACATTCCTGATTTACTTACTGATTTTTTTTTAGGATACAACATGGTGTAACCAGATTTTTTCTATGATATGTTAAAAAGTAATGCACACATACTAAATTTTACAGCTACTTTTTCCTATATTTCGCCCAGGAAGCAAAAAGTAGACTTCATAGAAGTTTTGTTTTTATAAAAGCATTTGAGTAGTTTAGTGATAATTATTGTGTATGTCAATAATATACATCATCATATAAATGTGTATTGATATTTATATACACATATGTGTACATTATATATTGATAAATATCCAATTTAAGATAATACTATTACTTGTTTTTAATTATTTCTTATAAATAGTTAAAAGGAAATAGTTTCTATTTACTCTATGTATATGTATAGGGGAGCTGACTCCACCTCATCCCCTGAGGTGGGTATCGCCAGGTGTAGCATTAATCTTAACAGGTCTTATTAATAAAAGCAAACCTGGTGCCAGTTATTGGGGTGAATGCTGGAAGATCAGAGAAGCAGAACAAGCCACAGCTACCTCACCTTGCCAGATCCTTAGCTGATCCTGTATCCTCAGACTGGAAGTTTCTGTGTCCTCATCCAAATGGAACTCAGCTGAACTGTGCTGCTCAAAGCCTAAAAGCTTAACCAGCCAAATGCTTCTTGTTCCTGGTTTTCATGCCTTATATATCCTTCTGCTTTCTGCCATCGCTCCCTGGGATTAAAGGCTCACTTCCTGGGATAAAAGGCATGTGTCACCATGCCTGGCTGTTTCCAATGTGGCCTTGAACTCACAGAGATCCAGAGGGATTTCTGCCTCTGGAATGCTAGGATTAAAGGTGTGAGTTCCACCATTTTCTAGCCTCTGTATCTAGTGGCTGTTCTGTTCTTTGAGCCAGGATAAGTTTATTGGGGTGCACAATATTTTGGGGAACACAATACCACCACAGGCAGGGGCCCAGACTGATCAGTTTGGCTGTCATCCAGGCCCACAGCCAGGCCTTGGGTTGACACATCCTAGCATTTACCCCATCTAAGACCTGCTGGAGCTAGTGAAGGGACTGGATCTGTGGAATGATTCCCTCAAAATCTCTAAGATTTGTGGCAGCCACAGGATATCCCAGAGGAGTACGAGAAATGGTACAGTGATGATGGTGATCCAGAAACCAGAGACCTTGAACCAGACCAGTGACTCTTTGCAATAAACATTTGCCAGTAAAACTGATAGGACAGAGAGGTACACTGTTTGACACACTGAAGCCTATATGGCCACCAGGACAATTGAAGAGATGTTGGAGAAGCAGGAAAGAAAGAGACGCAAAGAGATTTTTCTGTTGTGGTTTTTGTTTTTGTTTTGGCTTTTTTTTTATTTAATTTATTTTTTATTTTTATTTTGCAATACAATTCAGTTCTACGTATCAGACATGGATTCCCTTGTTCTCCCCCCTCCCGCCCCCTCACCTCCTCCAGCCCACCCCCCATTCCCATCTCTTCCAGGGCAAAGCCTTCCCTGTGGACTGAGATCAACCTGGTAGACTCAGTCCAGGTAGGTCCAGTACCCTCCTCCCAGGCCGAGCCAAGCGATCCTGCATAGGCCCCAGGTTTCAAACAGCCGACTCATGCAATGAGCACAGGACCCGGTCCCACTGCCTGGATGCCTCCCAAACAGATCAAGCCAATCAACTGTCTCACCCATTCAGAGGGCCTGATCCAGTTGGTGACCCCTCAGCCATTGGTTCATAGTTCATGTGTTTCCATTCGTTTGGATATTTGTCCCTGTGCTTTATCCAACCTTGGTCTCAACAATTCTCGCTCATATAAACCCTCCTCATTCTCGCTAATTGGATTCCCAGAGATCCACCCGGGGCCTAGCCATGGATCTCTGTATCCAGATCCCTCAGTCATTGAATGGGGTTTCTAGCACGACAATTAGGGTGTTTGGCCATCCCATCACCAGAGTAGGTCAGTTCGGGCTGTCTCTCGACCATTGCCAGCAGTCTGTTGTGGGGGTATCTTTGTGGATTTCTGTGGGCCTCTCTAGCACTTTGCTTCTTCCTATTCTCATGTGGTCTTCATTTAATATGGTCTCCTATTCCTTGTTCTCCCTCTGTGTTGTTGATCCAGCTGGGATCTCCTGCTCCCCCAAGCTCTCTTTCCCTCAACCCTCGCCCTTCACTACCCCCACTCATGTCCAGGCTGTTTATGTAGATCTAATTCCATATCTCTGTCATTGGGTGATCCCCGTGTCTTTCTTGGGGTCCTGTTTTCCAGGTAGCCTCCCTGGTGATGTGAATAGCAGTCCAGTCATCCTTGTTCTACATCTAGTATCCTCCTATGAGTGAGTACATACCATGTTTGTCTTTCTGAGTCTGGGATACCTCACTCAGGATGATTTTTTCTAGATCCATCCATTTGGATGTCATTGTTTTTCTCATGATGTCATTGTTTTTCTCTGCAGAGTAGTATTCCATTGTGTATATGTACCACATTTGTTTATCCATTCTTCAGTTGAAGGGCATCTAGGTTGTTTCCATGTTCTGGCTATTACAAACAATGCTGATATGAACATAGCTGAACAAGTGCTCTTGTGGTGTGGTTGAGCATTCCTTGGGTATATGCCCAAGAGTGGTATAGCTGGATCTTGGGAGAGATGGATTCCCAATTTTCTAAGAAAGCGCCATATTGATTTCCAAAGTGGTTGTACAAGCTTGCATTCCCACCAGCAGTGGAGGAGAGTTCCCCTAGCTCCACATCCTCTCCAGCATAAGGTGTCTTCAGTGTTTTTGATCTTAGCCATACTGACAGGCGTAAGGTGGTATCTCAGAGTTGTTTTGATTTGCATTTCCCTGATGATTAGGGATGTTGAGCAATTCCTTAAATGTCTTTCAGCCATTTGAGTTTCCTCTGTTGAGAATTCTCTGTTTAGTTCTATAGCCCATTTCTTAATTGGACTGTTGGGCATTTTGATGTCTAATTTCTTGAGATGTTTATATATTCTGGATATCACTCCTCTGTCAGATGTGGGGTTGGTGAAGATCTTTTCCCTAGATCTTTTCTGTAGGCTGTCGCTTTGCCTTGTTGACCGTATCCTTTGCTCTACAAAAGCTTCTCAATTTCAAGAGGTCTCATTGATTGATTGTTTCTCTCAGTGTCTGTGCTACTGGTGTTCTATTTAGGAAGTGGTCTTCTATGCCAATGTGTTCAAGACTACTTCCTACTTTCTCTTCTAGCAGGTTCAGAGTAGCTGGATTTATGTTGAGGTCCTTGATCCACTTGGACTTAAGTTTTGTGCACGGTGATAGATATGGATCTATTTGCAGTCTTCTACATGTTGATATCCAGTTTTGCCAGCACCATTTGTTGAAGATGCTTTCTTTTTTCCATTGTGCACTTTTGGCTTCTTTGTCAAAAATTATATGTTCATAGGTGTGCGGATTAATGTCAGGGTCTTCAATTCGATTCTATTGGTCCACATGTTGGTTTTTTGTGCCAGTACCAAGCTGTTTTTATTACTGTAGCTCTATAGTAGAGCTTGAAGTCAGGGATCGTGATGCCTCCAGAGGTTGTGTTATTGTACAGGATTTTTTTGGCTATCCTGGGTTTTTTGTTTTTCCATACGAAGTTGAGTATTATTCTTTCCAGGTCTGTGAAGAGTTGTGTTGGTATTTTGATGAGGATTGCATTGAATCTGTAGATTGCTTTTGGTAAGATTGCCATTTTTACTATGTTAGTCCTGCCTATCCATGAGCATGGGAGATCTTTCTATTTTCTGACATCTTCTTCAATTTCTTTTTTCAGGGACTTAAAGTTCTTGTCATATAGGTCCTTCACTTGCTTGGTTAGGGTTACCCCAAGGTATTTTATGTCATTTGTGGCTATAGTAAAGGGTGATGTATCTCTGATTTCCTTCTCCGCTTCTTTGTCCATTGTATATAGGAGGGCTACTAATTTTTTTGAGTTGATCTTGTATCCTGCTATGTTGCTGAAGGTGTTTATAAGCTGTATCAGTCCTTGGTGGAATCTTTGGGGTTGCTCAAGTATACTATCATGTCATCTGCAAATAGGGAAAGCTTGACTTCTTCCTTTCCAATTTGTATCCCCTTAATCTCCTTATGTTGTCTTATTGCTCTGGCTAGAACTTCAAGTGCTATATTGAATAAGTATGCGGAGAGCGGACAGCCTTGCCTCATTCCTGATTTTAGTGGAATTGCTTTGAATTTCTCTCCATTTAATTTGATGTTGGCTGTTGGCTTGCTGTAAATTGCCTTTATTATGTTTATGTATATTCCCTGTATTCCTGATCACTCCAAGACCTTTATCATGATGGGGTGTTGGATTTTGTCAAATGCCTTTTCTGCATCTAGTGAGATGATCATGTGGTTTTTTTCTTTGAGTTTGTTTATATGGTGTATTACATTGATGGACTTTCATATGTTGAACCACCCTTGCATCCCTGGAATGAAGCCTACTTGATCATAGTAGATAATTGTGTTGATGTGTTCTTGGAGTCTGTTTGCCAGTATTTTATTGAGTATTTTTGCATCAATGTTCATGAGGGAGATCGGTCTGTAGTTCTCTTTCTTTGTTGTATCCTTGTTTGGTTTAGGAATCAGGGTAATTGTAGCCTCATAGAAGGAATTGGAGTTAGGTAATGTTCCTTCTGTTTCTATTGTGTGGAACAATTTAGAGAGTATTGGTGTTAACTCTTCTTTGATGATCAGGTAGAATTCTGCGCTGAAACCATCTGGTCCTGGGCTTTTTTTGGTTGGGAGACTTTTAATGACTGTTTCTATTTCATTAGGGGTTATTGGACTATTTAAATAGTTTATCTGGTCTTGATTTAACTTAGGTATGTGGTACCTATCCAGAAAGTTATCAATTTCTTTTAGGTTTTCCAGTTTTGTGGAATAGAGGTTTTTGAAGTATGACCTGATGATTCTCTGGATTTCCTCAATGTCTGTTGTTATGTCTACCTTTTCATTTCTGATTTTGTTGATTTGGATCCTCTCTCTCTGTCTTTTGGTTAGTTTGGATAAAGGCTTGTCTATCTTGTTGATTTTCTCAAAGAACCAACTCTTTGTTTCATTAATTTTTTTATTGTTCTCTTTGTTTCTATTTTATTGATTTCAGCTCTAACTTTGATAATTTCCTGGTGTCTAATTTTCCTGGGAGACTTTGCTTCTTCTTGTTCTAGAGCTTTCAGGTGTGCTGTTAAGTCACTAGTGTGAGATTTCTCCAACTTATTTATGTGGGCATTTAGTGCTATGAATTTCCCTCTTAGTACTGCTTTCATAGTGTCTCATAGGTTTGGATATGTGCTATCTTCATTTTCATTGATCTCTAGGAAGTCTTTAATTTCTTTCTTTTTTTCTTCCTTAACCCATTGGTGATTCAGTTGGGTATTATTCAGTTTCCATGAGATTGTAGGTTTTCTGTAGTTTTTCTTGTTGTTGAAATCCAACTTTAGACCATGGTGGTCTGATAGAACACAGGAGGTTATTCCAATTGTTTTGTATCTGTTGAGATTTGTTTTGTGGCTAAGTATATGGTCGATTTTAGAGAAGGTTACATGGGGTGCTGAGAAGAAGGTATATTCCTTTTTGTTAGGATGGAATGTTCTGTAGATATCGATTAAGTCCATTTGAGTCATGACATCAATTAAGTCCTTTATTTCTCTGTTAAGTTTCAATTTGGGAGATCTGTCCAGTGGTGAAAGTGGGGTGTTGAGGTCTCCCACTATTAATGTGTGGGGTTTTATATGTGATTTAATCTTTAGTAATGTTTCTTTTACATATGTGGATGCCCTTGTGTTTGGGGCATAAATGTTCAGAATTGAGACTTCATCTTGGTGGATCTTTCCTGTGATGAGTATGTAATGCCCTTCTTGATCTCTTTTGATTGATTTTAGTTTGAAATCTGTTTTGCTGGATATCAGGATGGCTACACCCACTTGTTTCTTAAGACCGTTTGATTGGAAAGTCTTTTCCCAGCCTTTTATTTTTAGGTAGTATCTATCTTTGAATTTGAGGTGCGTTTCTTTATGCAGCAAAAAGTTGGGTCCTGCTTTCATATCCATTCTGTAAGCCTATGTCTTTTTATAGGTGAATTAAGTCCATTGATATTGAGGGGGATTAATGACCAATGATTGTTCATTCCTGTTATTTTTTGGTGGTGATGTGTGTGTACTTCTATTCATTGGGGTTTACTGCTGTGGCTTTATCTATTGCCTGTGTTTTTGAGGGTGTATCTGACTTTCTTAGGTTGGAATTTTCCTTCGGTGCTTTCTGTAGGGCTGGGTTTGTGGATAAGTATTGTTTAAATCTGGCTTTGTCATGGAATGTCTTGTTCACTCCATCTATGATGATTGAAAGTTTTGCTGGGTATATTAGTCTAGGCTGACATCCATGGTCTCTTAGTGTCTGCATTACATCTGTCCAGGTCCTTCTGGCTTTCAAAGTCTCCATTGAGAAATCGGAGGTTATTCTGATGGGTCTGCCTTTATATGTCACTTGGCATTTTTCCTTTGCTGCTCTTAATATTCTTTCTTTATTCTGTACGTTTAGTTGTTTAATTATTATGTGGCGAGGGGACTTTTTTGGGGGTCTAGTCTGTTTGGTGTTCTATAGGCTTCTTGTATCTTCATAGGCATTTCCTTCTTTAAGTTGGGAAAGTTTTCTTCTATGATCTTGTTGAATATATTTTCTGTGCCCTTGAGTTGGTATTCTTCTCCTTCTTCTACCCCTATTATTCTTAGGTTTGGTCTTTTCATGGTGTCCCAAATTTCTTGGACATTTTGGTTCATGACTTTGTTGGCTTTAGTGTTTTCTTTGACTGATGAATCTATTTCTTCTACTTTATCTTCAATGCTAGAGATCCTCTCTTCCATCTCTTGCATTCTGTTGATTATACTTGCATCTGAAGTTCCCAATTGTTTACTCAGATTTTCTATTTCCAGCATTCCCTCTGTTTGTGTCTTCTTCATTTTTTCTATTTCCCTTTTCAGGTCTTGGACTGTTTCCTTCATTTGTTTCATTGATTTTTCTTGATTTTCTTTCAGTGCTTTATTGTTTTCTTCCAGGACTTTATTGATTTCTTCTAATTTGTTTGCCCTTTCCTCTAGTTGTTTACAGCGTTCTTCCCATTTTTTTTGTCTTTTCCTCTACACAAGCCTCTAGCTTCTTCATGATGTCATGCATAAGGCTGTTTTCTTCTGCTTCTTCCAATTTCTGATGTTCAGGTGTAGGTGTTGGAGGAGGGCTAGGTCCTGATGATGCTGTATTGCTATTCATTTTGTTGTATGTTTTTCTGCCTTGATGTCTGCCCATCTCCTTGTGGTTCGTTCTTGGCCTTATCCGCACACTTGGTTCAGATAGAGCTGACAGATTCAGGAAGTCTCTCTCTCTTGTCCAGATGGGAGCTCTCTTGTCCAAATTGGAAGTCCGGGGCAGGATGGGAGCTCTTGTCCAGAAGGGAAGTCTGGGGCAGGATGGGAACTCTTCTCTCTCTCTCTCTCTCTCTCTCTCTCTCTCTCTCTCTCTCTCTCTGTGCTCCAGAAGGGAAGTCCGGGGCAGGATGGGAGCTGGGGGCCTGCCTCTAAGTCTCAGGAAGAGGCTGGGGGCTCGGGCGACTGGGCGTGGGGGCAGGGTGTGGAGATTGCAGGGTCTGCCGGGGGTCTTGGAGAAGGTGATCCTTCCCTGTGGGGCTAGAAGGGAACCTGCCTGGTGGCCAGAAGCTGGGGCCAAGTTGGGCAGGTCTTCCCCAGAGTGGCTGGTGCCCAGGGATGGGGTCCGGGGCAAGCTGGGGGACTCACCTGTGTTCCAGAAGGGAAGTCCAGGGCAAGATGGGAACTGGGGGCCGGCCTCTAAGTCTCAGGAAGAGGCTTGGGGCTTGGGCAGCTGGGCATGGGGTCAGGGCGTGGAGACTGCAGGGTCTGCCAGAAGTCTGTGCTCCAGAAGGGAAGTCCAGGGCAGGATCTGGTTTTGGCTTTTTTTTATTTTTGTTTTGCTTTTGTTTTTGTTCGCTTGCTTGCTTACTTTGATTTGTTTCCTTATGTGAAGGGCATGGCAGGGATGAGGGGAGGATATGGGGGGACCTGGAGGTAAACAAAATTGAGGTGCACGATGTGAAACTTTCAAAGAGTCAATAAAGAAGTTAAAAAAGAAGGCAAAGAGGTGTTGGGTAGATGGCTAAGTAAGCAGGTAAAGTGCTGGCTACCAAAGCATGTGGACCCAAGTTTGGATGCCCAGAACCTATGTGCAGAGGCTGAGCTTATGGTATATCTGTAACCTCAATTGTGGGGACCACAGGGTAGACAGCCTAGCTTAAATCATAAATTCCAAGTCCAGTTGTTCGGTGGTGGTTTGAATGAGTATGGTTTCCATCAGCTCATATATGGTTTCCAGTTGGTGGAACTGTTTGGGAGGGATTAGGAGGTGTGACCTTGTTGCAGGTGATGTATCAACGGGGATTGACTTTGAGGTGTTAAAACTCCCAACTATTCCCAGTTAGCTCTGTAACTTCCTCCATGTTCTGAATCAGATATAAACTGTCAGCTAATGTTCCAGTGCCATGCCTGCCTGCTTGCTGCTCTACTCCACCATGAACTGTCAGCACTAACATAAATGCTTTCTTTTATAAGTTGCTTTGGTCATGGTGTTTCATCACAACATAGAAAATTAACTAAGACAGACACTGTGTCTCAAAAAAATATAATAGCTAAAAGTGACAGTGGAAGAGACCTGATGGAGACTTCTGACTTCTATCTTCCTGTTCACCTGCACATACAAATATACTTCACAGACATACCTACATCTACAACGATTAAAATAAGAAGACAAAAATAATATCAAAAAGAAAGGAGAGGTTACACCTATGAGCAAATTGTATGACAGTAATGACAATAGATTGCAAGACTTTTACTCTCTTTTTCACCTAAATCACTCTGCTCTAGTACAATTATTTACATATTTTATCATAAAATAAAAAAAAATACATAAAACTTTGGAAATCTTCTAACACATCGGGTATTTTCAAGTCTACAGTAAAATGTTCAGTAAAATTCTCCCTTTTCCTGGATTCATTGGTAATATGTTACTTAGTTGTTGTGAAAGTCCTATTTAATTTTTAAAATTAATTTATTCTCTGGAAATTTCATACATATATTCAGCCTATCTGGATCATTTTCACCCCTCCCTTCCCTCTTCTACTTTTCCAGGAGCTTCTCCTCATCATATGTCCTAATTTTATGTATTTCTTTGTTATGGACTCTTAGTAACTTATTTCAAAGGTTCCAGTGGTTAATAAAGATCACTGTCCTCCTCTAATCTTTCTTTTCTGTTTGTAAGATCATACTTAGAAAAGGCACATATCTCTTTTAAACTGATGCATCAAGTCTTCAAAGATAATCATGGAATCTTCAAATTTCCATTTCCAGAAGCAAAAATGAGATTCCTCCCCTTCAAGGATTAATGTATTATTTCTGCATTAACATTTTCATACGTATTTTCTGATACAATTTCAATTTTGTCCTCTATTTCTATTAAATTTTCAAGTTAAAAAGTGAATAAAATTCTCTAAATATGACCAACATACTCTAAATGTCATTTCACTATTATTGGTCATTTCAGGTCTCAGTTTTATTTCCAGCTTTTGTTGAGCACTTGCAAGGGAGAAGCTGTTGGAGGACTCAGGAGGGGCAATGACATGGTTTTCTCCAGTCTTCTGTGTACAGTTGCCACTTTGCAGATTCCTGCTTCATCTTTGAGCCTTTGGAGCAGCCACTTTAGACTACTCTACCTGTGTGCTTCTTGTCACATTTTCTTTTTAGTTCTTTTCCTTTACCACCCTAAGATGATGGTTAACAGAACACTTATAGCATAGACATCAGTGGATATTACAGATATTTGTGGTGGTTTTGGAGGCAGACTTGATTAGCTGTTTTAGAGAGCCAGCCACCTGTCACATGCAGCTTAGCACATGACTTATTTTTGTCTTTATTCCTCCATTCCATGGTGATTTTGTTCAATATTTACAGTCCTGTGAGCATAATGGATTAGGGTACAGGTGAACAGAAACTGACTTTTTAAATACTTGGATAATTATGCTTATTATGATATTATGAACTCAGACTTTATTAATTGTATTATACTAGTCAATATCATCAATATAATATAATATAATATAATATAATATAATATAATATAATATAATAATATTTGCACTTGAATGTTATTTATTAATCAGTTGAGTTTCTTCATAGTATGTCAATGGCAATGGTTGTGGTAGTTTGAATAGGAATGATGCCCATAGGCTCATATATTTGAATGCTTGGTCATTAGGAAATGGCACCATAAGGAGATATGTCTTGTTGTGATAGGTATCACCTTGTTGGAAGAAGTGTGTCACTAGGGGTGGGCTTTTAGGTTTCAGAAGCTCAAGCCAGGCCCAGTGACTCATTCTATTTTCTTGCTGCATACTGATCCAAATGTAGATCTCTTGGCTCTGTTTACCATGTCTGTCTGCACGTTACCATGTTTCCTGCCATGACAATAACAAACTAAATCTCTGAACTGGTAAACCAGTTCCAACTAAACATTTTTCTTTATAAAAGTTCCTAGGTAAGACAACCACTCAACCACCCCCTTAGTTAGGGTTTCTATTGCTGTGAAGTGACACTATGACCATGGCAAACTTTTATAGAGAAAACATTTAATGGGGGTGGCTCACTGACAGTTCCAGAGGTTCAGTCCATTATCATTATGACTGGGAGCATGGCAGCATGCAAGCAGATGTGGTGCTGTACTAGCGGCTGAGAGTCCTACATCTTTCAGGCAACAGAATGTCAACTGGGACACTTAGTGAGCTTAAGCAAAAGACCTCAAAGTCTGCCTCCACAGTGACACATTATTTTCTTTCAAACCACAACAGTGCTATACAAATCAACCTGCAGATGGTTCATTGTCTAACTCATTATTAGGTAGTACCACCCTTTTGAGGGGAGATTTCTTACTTTTTGAATGTATGTGTCTCTTAGTTTCTTCATCCTTTCATTTCATATAACCTTTGCTTCAACTGCCAGTTATAATTTCAAAGTCAAGTTTATTGCTAGAACTCTTAAGCACTAAACTCATATAAGTGAAGCCATTTCTCTATATCTACTGTGGACCTCCACTGAGGCCAAAATGTGTAGATTCTTGTATCATGTCTTTTCATGTCCGGCCTGTAAACATACACTTATAATCTTATCACTAAGGGCCATCATTAAAGAGGTAGGATGACCAGTTTGATGCCAGTGCCACATTTTCTCAAAATTCCCAAGCTGTTGACTAGCTCTGTGGCAAAACACTTACTTGCCCAACAATGTGCATGGCTTGTCTTTCATCTCTAGCACTACAAAACATACAAACAAGTAAGTAACATTTGCATGTAAAACTACAGATATTCCCTTATATAGTTTAAATCGTCTACAGATTACTCAATATCTAATATCTGAATGCTGTGAAAATAGGCCTCAAAGTGTATTTAAAAAATAGTGGCACAAAAAAAGCTTTAATACAGATGGAACAGTATGCTGCATATTCTAGATCTGTATTTTTATTCAGATAGAATTTGTACACACAGTGTGCTGGTTGTGCCTTCTAAAAGCTGAAGATATATTACTATACTGCTTTTACATCTTGAGTGGAGAGATGAGCTCAAACATTCTGTAAAAGAATCCCTACGCTGAAGACATTAACACAATTTTGAAGAGAATTTTAAGATTTTATGATGCTATCCAAGCAGATATCATATACATATAGTGCTGTCTTTTTTTTTTTTATTTTTCAAGACAGGGTCTCTCTGTATAACTTTGGCTCTGGCTGTTCTGGAAATTACTTTGTAGGCCAGACTGGTCTTGAACACGCAGAGATCCTCCTGCCTCTGTCTCTTGCTAGGATTAGAGGCATGCACCATCACCACCCAGCAATGGTATATTGCTCATTAGTTAATAACATCAATGGCAGGAAAAAATAGTCCACAGAGATTTTTAGTATAAACTGGGATTTTCCAAGCTCAGTGACTGACAACCTTGAAAGTTGCTGTCTATCAAGCAAGCTGAGGACAGCATGGCCAGACATCTGTAAAAGGAAGAAGAGAAACAGAGAAGTGAGTTTTCCTATATGTAGTGCTACAGAAATTATCTCTGAAACTTTTTGTAAATATTGTTGGTTCATTTTACTGTGCTAATATTGAAGAAAAATTGTGAATATATGTAGGTGTTGACAGACAAAACTATTAACTAAACTTAATAAAACAACTAAACCCTATTCTCAGAAAAAATCCACGAAATAATGGGTAACTTACTATATGTGAAGCCAGCATTTTACAAATCAAAATTTTCAAATATTAGGAAATGAACAGAGACCTCACAGAAGATCGACTCTAGAGAAAGATAAATAGTAAATGGACAGGAGCTTTAAGAGTCTCTTACAGACTGATGTATTAATTTTCTAGAAAGAAAGATCCAGTGAACAAAATGACCAGGCACTTTATATTGAAAACCTTTCTCTAAGGCCTTGTGCAACAACTTAGAACTTCTGCAATAATTTTCAAATTTCACAAGCTAGGTAGCTTCCCTTTAGGATTGTGCAGGGCAACCTTACTACAATTTAAGTCCAATTGAAATCACTAGGCCAAAGTAATACTTGTACTTTATCCTTTTATACATTCTTCACTTTAAAAGTAATCCAAATTGAATAGCTCTCCTACTCAGAATTTTGATCTAACGCATGTCACCAAGGTTCCACCCACAGCCCATTCTTGTAGTTCTTTTCCATGTTCTTGGTTTGTTTGGTGGGTGGGAGGGGCCAAGAGAATTTATTTTAGATGAACACTCTAGTGCAACATCAATTTTATACTGAGTAATATAATGAAACATCTTTTCAGAGTTCAGGTGTTTCATTTAGTTTACCTCTGAGAGACTATTTACTGTTCTTTCCTTAATAGAAATGCTAGGTGAATATTTTTTAGCTGATGTAAATACCCCAAGTCTGCTGTCTAAATAACCAGGTGTTTATTCTTCGTCATTTATTTCCTTTCTCAACACATGTGTTCATATTTAGTAAATGTGTTCACCCAGTTTAGTTAGTACTGAATTTTACTGAAATACATCCACAATTTCACCCAAACTCTTTCTGCATAGAATCATAAAAAGCAAACATCTCATTTAAGAAACATGGAATTATACCAGATATGATACAATAATCGTTGTAACATTTCTTCCTTTTACTGTGGTACTACATATTTATATGATATCAATTTCAACTAAGTAGTAACATTATATACTACCTTATTTTCCATATGAATTAATATCCAGTTGATTCTTATGCTTTTTTATAATGTATTTTTTATTAGTTTGGGTATGTATTCAATAGGAATATATTGAAAATTGCTCTTTGCCTTTCTTATAGGTATCCTTATTGAAACTATGTATTGAAGATCTTATAAATGTTTTTAGTGCCTATAGTATTTTACCAAGGAAGTCCATAATTTTATTTTACTTTCAGCATAGAAAGAACCTTGTAATGAGTTAGAAAAAAATATATTTATCCTGGAACCTTTACTTAGGAGAAAATTGCTCCATAGGACAGCAATGTGTGTCTTCTTCCTGAGTAAGGATTATCCCCAAATCTCTAGGTCAGCCTCACTTTCATTAATGCTTAGTAACCTGGGCATGACTGCCTCCTGTCAACAATGAATACTGACTGAGAAAGGCAGTGTGAGCTAATCCCCTATTACATTTAATTCAGGCTTATACTGAAATTTCAGTCCCAAACAGCTATGGAACATTTTTCACCTTCAAATAAACCATAATCTTTGAGATTTAGGGTCCATGATTAAGATAAGCTTTCACCTGATAGTCTCCAGAGAAAGGATTGGCCTTTGAACATTTGTGTAATTTAACAAGAGTAGTAATATACAATTGCTGATCAATCCTCCTTTTTAAGGCAGAGTGTTTTGGCTCCTAACCAGATTCTTAGACTCTGTAGTGTCACCTGATGGTAGTAGCTTCCTCCTATTTATTCTTAGAATCATCTTTCTCCATGTTTCTTTGTGAGACCAGTTTCACGATAATCACAGGAATAATAGTACCAAGTATAGATGAACTAAACAAGTTGAATTTAAAACAGCAAGACTCAACTGCATGATGTCTCTCAGAAATCCAATTAAAATATTAAAACATAAATTGCTTGAAAGTAAAATACTCTCAAAATAGACATCAAGCTAACATGACATCAGAAAGATGAAATGTTTGTTATGAGACAGGCATGGTGGCACACGCCTTTAATCCCAGCACTCAGGATGCAGAGGCAGGTGGATCTACAGATCTACATGAGTTCAAGTCCAGCCTGGTCTACAGAGTGAGTTCCAGGACAGCCAGGGATACACAGAGAAATACTGTCTTTTTTTTTTTTTTTTTTTTTTTTTTTGGTTTTTCGAGACAGGGTTTCTCTGTGTAGCTTTGCGCCTTTCCTGGAACTCACTTGGTAGCCCAGGCTGGCCTCAAACTCACAGAGATCTGCCTGGCTCTGCCTCCCGAGTGCTGGGATTAAAGGTGTGCGCCACCACCGCCCGGTGAGAAATACTGTCTTAAAAACAAAGAAACAAGAGCAAAAAAAAATGATCATATCAAAACATTAAACTTGTTTTTTAAAAACTGATGACAATGCAATAATTGGGGATATAATGAACTATCTAGACTGTAAAAAAGTAAGCCCAAGGTAACTATCCTGTCCCTATAAGGAAAAATCCTGGAAGGATTGAAGCAACATGTTAACCTCCATAAAATCACAGTTGCACATATTTTCATTGATTGTTGAACACTTTGAAGTAAGAGTTTGGTATATTCGCAGCAAGAATTAAACTTCCATAGTCAATTATGGGGAATATGTTGTTTATTAAATAACAGGACACCACACTAATAACTGTTTTTTTATTAAGAAATGTTTTAATTCATTTTACATACCAACCATAGATCCCTCTCTCATCCCTCCTCTTACTCCCTCTCACGCCGCGTGCCCCCCTCCTTCTCCTCTTCAACTCATCCCCTCCTCCAAAAAGGTAAGACGTCCCCATGAGAAGTCAGTAAAACCTGGTACATTCAGTTGAGGCAGGTCCAAGCCCCTCCCTGCTACATCAAGGCTGTGCAAGGTATCCCACCATAGGCAGTGAGCTCCAAAAAGCCAGCTCATAGTTGATGATAATGGCAGTTACTTGGTTCAAGTACTTTGTTTCCCTCATACCCAACTGTAGAGCTTAAACAAACTGGCAGTTACTTCTAGCAATGCAGCATTTTCTTAGACGTGACTCTAAAAGAATCTCTGTGCCAACACTGACAGTAACAATTAATAAATGGGACCTCCTGAAACTGAGAAGCCAAAGGACATGGTAAATAAGACAAAATGACAGTCTACAGAATGAGAAAAGTTCTTACCCCCCACCCCACCCCCAGCATTTGACAGAGGGCTGATTTCCAAAATATATAAAGAATTCAAGAAACTAGACAGCAAAATACCAAACAATCTAATTAAAGAATAGACTCCAAAACTAAACAGAGGATTCTTAACAGAAGGATCTCGAAAGGCTGAAAGACATTTAAGGACTTGCTCAGCATCCTTAGGCATCAGGGAAATGCAAATCAAAACAACTCTGAGATACCATCTTACACCTGTCAGAATGGCTAACATCAAAACACTGATGACAGCTTATGTTGGAGAGGATGTGGAGAAAGGGGAACACTCCTCCACTGTTGGTGGGAGTGCAAACCTGTACAGCCACTCTGGAATTCAGTACGGTGGTTTTTCAGA
Source organism: Peromyscus eremicus (assembly GCF_949786415.1). Taxonomy (NCBI): domain Eukaryota; kingdom Metazoa; phylum Chordata; class Mammalia; order Rodentia; family Cricetidae; genus Peromyscus; species Peromyscus eremicus. The sequence continues at coordinate 34,419,875 of NC_081428.1, forward strand.
AAATTGGGAATCAACTTACCTCAAGACCCAGCTATACCACTCTTGGGCATATACCCAAAGAATGCTCAATCATACCACAAGGATACTTGCTCAACTATGTTCAAAGCAGCATTATTCATAATAGCCAGAACCTGGAAACAACCTAGATGCCCCTCAACCAAAGGATGGATTAAGAGAATGTGATATACACACACACACACACACACACACACACACACACACACACCACACACACACACACACAGCGGAGTATATATGAAATTTGCAGGTAAATGGATGGAACTAGAAAATATCATCCTGAGTGAGGTAACCTAGTCTCAGAAAGACAAACATGGTATATACTCACTCATAAGTGGATACTAGATGTAAAGCAAAGGATAACTAGACTACATCCCACAGTTTCAGAGAAGCTAGGTAGGAAGGAGGACCCTAAGAGGGATACACAGATCCCCTTGGGAAGGAGAAATGGATGAGATCTCCTGAGTAAACTGGGGGTGAGGGGAGGTAATACAGAGTAGGGGATGGGAGATAAGAACATAAGGAAATGGGAAGGTCAAGCTGGAACAAGGACATAGTTGGAGAGCAATGAAAGAGATATCTTGATAGAGAGACTTCATGGGGATAGGGAGAAACCTGGTGCTAGGGAAGTTCCCAGGAATCCACAAGGATGACCACAGCTTAGACTACTAGCAATAGTGGAGAGGGTGCCTAAGCTGGCTTACACTGGTAATCAAATTGGTGATTACCCTAACTGTCATCATAGAGCCTTCATCCAGTAACTGATAGAAACAGATGCAGAGATCCATAACCATGCACCAGGCCAAGCCTCAGAAGCCCAGTTGAAGAGAGGGAAGATGGATTCTATGAGCAAGGGGCATCAAGATCATGATGGGGAAACTTACCAATACAACCGAACCAAGCTAGTGGGAACTTTAGACCAACAGGTGTGGAGTCTGCATAGGATTGGATTAGGCCCTCTGCATAAGTAAGACAGTCATGTAGCTTGTCTTTTTAATGGGTCCCTGGCAGTAGGAATAAGATCTATCCCTGGTGCATGAACTGGCTTTTTGGACCTGTTACCCATGGTGGGACACCTTGCACAATCTTCATGCAAGGGGAGGGGCTTGGACCTGCCTCAAACTAATGTACCAGGCTTTGCTGACTCCCTGGGGGAGGCCTTACCTTTTTGGAGGAGGGGATGGGAGGTGGCCTAGGGGGGAAAGATGGGGGAGTGGGAGGGGGGATGGGAGGGGGATCTGAGGTTGATATGTAAAATGAACAAAAAAATTCTTAATAAAAAATGAGCTAAAACAGAATCTCTGTGCCTATTAAGCATAGTTTGCTTTGATTTTAAATCTGATTTTGTGTAGAATTCATTTTTTGCTTTAAGTACATCTACATAAAAGCTTCATTTGACCATGAGGCCTTCGAGTGGTTCATAAAGTAAATCTCTGTAATTACAGAGGAAAGCAACATGTGTTGACAGTTGTGCTATTTTGAGGTAGTGACAACCCTGGGTGCCTGCCACATTCTGACGTTCAAGCTGCAATAGTTAGTATCACATGTTCTCCGTATGGGAGTCACAGGAGACAAAAGGATACATGTATTTTGTAAGATTTGTGCACTCAACTGTGACATAAATCTCCACCCTTTACGTATATTTTTTTTATGCAAAATCCCAAAGCATTAGCAGCTGACCTGCATTTGCTGGTACACGCATCCTCTCTTCTCAAGATTAGTATAAATTTTCTGAAAGCACAATAGGCTGGAATTAGGGAATGGGGCTCCTGGCTGGCTTCTGATTTGTGTCCCTCTCTACATAACTGAAATTGGATTCATTTTCTCAGATAATCCATTTATTCTTTGTTTCAGTTTTGAGTTGGAATCTAAATTCTGTGTGTTTTATTTCTAATGCGCTTCTGGATTTACAAATGAATTAAATTGCTAAGCCTTAAAGTAATTTCATTCCTCCCAAGACTCTGACTTCTGCTTGTTATCAAGGCTGTTTTTCATATGGTATTGAATTCTCAAGTGTTTCTTGGATTGTCATCATCAGAAGCAATATCCCATTAAAGATATCTGAAAACTTCACAAGTATTTGTTTATAAACAACTTCCCATCATTTAATAGGTATGACTACAGATACATAAATGTTTCACGTTTATCATCTCTCAAGTATTTGTCTACCTTGTCTGTCTGTCTCTGGATCTATCTATCTATCTATCTATCTATCTATCTATCTATCTATCTATCTATACTTACACACATCTATGCCCTCACACACACACTGTTCTATAAAATGCCATGTATACCCACTATCATCACCCAACAATTCTTGGGTAGCAAACTGCATATTGTCTTAGAATTAATAAATTTTTTGGCTTCATTAATAAAAGCAAAAACTGTTGGAGGTACATTTCCATGTTTTTCTCAGATTCCTAGTTTGTTTAATGCAGTTTTGAGGAGTTAAAAGTATCACAGCTAATTTAATTAAAATAAAATCTGACAAAAGGAGCCAGGACGTGGTGGCACAAGCCTTTAATCCCAGCACTCTGAAGGCAGAGCCAGGCAGATCTCTGTGAGTTCTAGGCCCAGCCTGGTCTACAGAGCGAGATTCAGAACAGGCACCAAAACTATACAGAGAAACCCTGTCTCAAAAAACCAAAAAAAATAAAAAATAAAAACCTGACAAAAGATTTATTTGGATAGTTTCATGATACACATATGGTTTAAGTGTTATAAATGAAATGGGATTTCATTTTATATTTGACATTAAATTTAAAGTTTTTAAAATCAATAATATATGCTTAACTAAATAAACTAAAATAAACATTTTATTTTATTCAAGTGAGCTTTCAAATTGATTAAATAAGCATTATTTTTAAAAATTTTTTTCCAGACATTGAATCTACAGTGACATATTTTAAGTTAAATTCCAGAAAAAAAACCCAGAAATTATTTATTCTGCCTTATTCATTTAAGTGAACTCCCATACTAGCCAAGTTGAATGGTTGGTAAAGTCATATTCCCCAAACACCCTCTAATAATCACTGTTTATCATATCACCAATGTGGTGGGGCAATGCACTACAGTGTCTTACTTAGGATTTGCACTGCTTTGACTCCATGACCACAACAGCTCTTTTATTTTTTTTAAAGTTTTTATTGATTTTTTTTTCGTGGATTTCACATCATACATAATGATGACATTCATCTCTCCATCCGTTTGTGTATCTACCCTCTACCCTTGCAACAACCCTGCTCAAAATAAAATAAAATAAAATAAAACAAACACAAACTCAAGCAAACAAAACAAAAATCTCTGAATGGAAGCTGTGATGTGACAGTGGGTCACACAGTATATCCTTTATTTCATACATCTTTACTTCTAAGTGTTCACTGAAATGAGTCGGTCTGGTTCGCGGCCTCTGGCTTCTGCTGTTCCCTCCTTACTGCGCCCTCGCTGGGACTCTTCTTGGCTATCCTGTTGTTGTCTTGTGTCACGGAGATTCCTGCAGCTTTCGATCTGCAGGTCCTGCTCCTTCATATGCTCCAGCAGTTCATAGATGGGGTGACATTGGGTGGGCCAACTCCCAGCCCTGGTTCTGGACCTGGGTGGTAGTTGGCTTAACATGCTAGCTCTCCCTCATCATCACCACCAGGGCGAGCTTTCTAGCCCTGTCCCAGCTAACTCACCCACTATAGCAGGCATCAAGGAGTGGGGTCAGTTCTCCTGCTCTCAAACTTTCAGGGCCTGCTCACCCACCATCCCCCCACCAGACAACAGGGTCAGCTCTACTGTGCTACCTGGGGTAGGTACAGGTTTAACTTTTCTGAGTGCTGCAGCCGATGAGGCGCAGTACCAGCTCTCGCACTATCCAGACCTCAAGCCCAGCTCTCCCTCTTGCCATAGGCAGTGAAGGTCGGGGGATGGAGGAGAACATCTCACCCTCACCTACTCCACCAAATGACAGATGACGGGTGGGGACAGATATCCCAAGCAGGTTTGCAGGCCAGATCACTTTGTGCCCCCTTCTACAGGGTCAGCCCTATTTTGCTGCCCAGGCAAGCTACAAGGCCCGTTCTCCCAAGAGCTGCAGCTGGTGAGGGCCAGGGTCAGCTCTCCCACTCTTGTGACCCTGGGATCAAGGGGCAAGGAGTGAGGAATAAGGGGTGAGAGGGGCGTCTCTCCCTTGCCCATGCCACTGTGTGACAGACAGTAGGGCTTACTCTCCCACTCTCATGCTTTTAGGGGCCAGCTCACTGGCACCCCTGCCAATGGAGTCAGCTCTACTGTGCTGCCCAGAAAAGGTTCGGGGCCCATTTTCCTGAATGCTGCAGTTACCACAGCAACTCTTATAAATGAAAATATCTATTTGGGGACAGCTTACAGGTTCAGAAGTTTAGTCCACTGTTGTCGTGGTGACAAGTATGACAATAGGCAGCCAGACACGGTGCTAGAGGAGCCAAGAGTTCTACATCCCCATCTGCAGGCAGCGAGAACAGAGAGTGACATTGAGTGTGGCTTGAGCATTTGAAAACTCAAAGCCTACCCTCCCCCTGGCACACTTCCTCCAACAAGGCTATACTTTACTTCCAATGGTGCCACTCCCTATGAGCCTGCGGGTGCCATCTTCATTCAAACAACCACATACAGCTGGATGTTTTCGGAATAAAGAAAATCCAGTTCAATTCCTCTTGCTCTCATAATAATCAAATTCTATGTCTCCTCCGTATGTATTGTGATTTGTGCTTATACATTTGAAACAATAAAAGTCATTTTTTTTCTAATTAGTTTTTCCTCATCTTTACGCTCTGATTTATGTTACTTAAGATTTCAATTTCTTGGTTTCTTTTATTTCGGCCTGAAATGGTGTACTTGCTAGATTTCTGTCAGCTTGACACAAGCTAAAGTCATTTGAAAACAGAGAACTTCAATAAAAACAAAATGCCCATACCAGGCTAGCCTGTGGCCAAGGTTATGAAGAACAGTCTTGATTAATGGTTGATATGGAAGGCTATATATCCTCCAAGAGATGGTTATGAGTTGTATAAAAAAGCATGAGAAGCAAGACACTAAGAACTGTGCCTCCATGGCTTCTGCTTCAGCTCCTGTTTCCAAGTTCCTGCCTTGAGTTCCCTCCCTCACTTCTTTAATGATGGGCCGTGATAAACTCTTTCTTTCCCAAGGTGCTTTTGGTCATAGTGTCTTTTTACATCATTAAAGACCCTAGCTAAGACACTTGGGATGTGCCTCTTTCATTCATGACACACAGGACCTGCTCATTCCTCCTGGATGGAATCCTCTCAGCTACAAAAGTACCACAAAATACTTGTTTTCCATTAATATGACTCTTTCTTGAATGGGTTGTATATCCCTTTATCTCATCCAAAATGTTTTTCAAAATAAAAAATTAGTTTTAGGTGTGAAGATATCTAAATTGGACCAAAAGCTATACTAACAAACTTATCTTAGTTTCTGGTTTGAAAATGTGCTTGTATTTTTAAGGACTGTAAAGAATTGTGCTGTAATTTTGATGGGGCTGGAACTGAATCGATAGATTGCTTTTGGTAGATAGCCATTTTTACTATGTTGATCCTACTAATCCATGAGCATGGGAGATCACTCCGTCCTTGGATATCTTCTTTGGTTTCTTTTTTCAAAGACTTAAGTTCTTATTATACAAGTCTTTCACTTGCTTGGTTAGAGTCACCTCAAGATATTTTATACTATTTGTGGCTATTGTGAAGGGTGTTGTTTTCCTGATTTCTTTCTCAGTTCCTTTGTTATTTGTATATAGGAGGGCTACTCTTTGTTTTTGAGTTAATCTTGTATCCAGGCACTTCACTGAAGGTGTATATCAGCTGTGGAAGTCCGTTGCTAAAATTTTTGGGGCTGCTTATGTTTATTATCATATCACCTGTGAGTAGTGATACTTTAGCTTCTTTCTTTCCAATTTGTACCTGCATGATCTCCTTCAATTGTCTTATTGCTCTTGTGGGTGTCCACGGTTCTCTGTTACTGTGTCCAGCCATGTTATAGCCTGGGGAAATCTTAGCAAAATTGAGGAAAGTCAGGTTTCATGAAGAGATTATGTAATTGATTCTGTTGCCTGCTAGTGTGTGTTTTTTTTTTTTTTTTTTTTTAACAAGAGAGACATCCTTAAGACAGTTGAGTTGTTTCAAAAGAGTGAGATATTGTATTACATAGTCATACCTTAGAATACAGTGAATTCATCAACCCACTGACATAGGAGCAAGCATGGCTGAAATTAAAAACTGCTTTGTTAAGTTATTCATACTTTTAAGAAAGAAAAACATATTATGATAAAAATTATCCACACTCAATGACTAATTATTATGAATGATAAGAAGCAAATGTACCTTCCTGAAATGGTGATGGGTAAAGACAGATGAAGGAGTTCCATATTCAGACTATCAATTGAGTCATTGTCTCTGCTTCCCTCAAATTTGGATTTGCTCCCCCTCTTTTATTAATTGAAATTGAATTACATCACTTTCCTCCCTTCCTTTTCTCCTTCCAGCCCCTCCCAACAAAATTCCTCCAAAACCACTCATTCACTCAATTTGTTAGTATCTTTTTCTTTGATTATTATTGCTACATACATATATATATGTATGTATGTATATATGTATGTATGTATGTATGTATGTTTATATACACACACAAACATATCTATTATATTATGGATTAAGCCGTATAAATAATCTGCTTAGTCCATTTTTGATGTTTGCTTGTGAATAGTTTAAAGGCTGACCACTCTGCATTGGACAACTGGTAAGAGGGCTCATCCAAGCGAGTATCCTGTGGCAACCAACAGCTATCTAGTTGGAATTAAGATCCATTAAAAAGTACAGAATCCATTCCTGGTACTGGAAACCTACCTTGCTTCCTATAGTTACTGAGTCTACCATCCAGGGTCCCGGAACCAAGAGAGCTCTCGCCGCCGATCCAGATCTCGGGACTCCAGGCGTCTCCCTTGGCCCCGCCTTGTAGGCGTGACAGTTGCCCAAGCCTCATTGGGGGTTGGAACTTCCAGATCAAAGCTGGAATGGCTACCCACTACAATACTCACAGAGAAGGTAGCTACCACTGAAGCTTCTCATGGAGACCAGCACAGAAAACCACAACTGGACACAATTCAGAGATCAATGGATACTGGGAGAGAACCCAAATGGATACATTTAAATCACAGCTCCTGCATGTGTTGCTCAGGGAACATCTTGGAAGAAGTGGAAAGAGTATGAGTCAGCATACCAGGAAGCTTGATGTGAAGAAGTCTCTCCTAGAAATGGCTGCATAAAGAAGACTGTAGTAATGGTGATATCAGTCGTACTCCTAATGTGGGAGGGGGAAATGTTTGTGAGGGTTCACCCCTAGACAAAGAATGACAGGCAATTAATGACTACTGGCTGGTGCATTCGCTTCTCTCAAGGATTACCCATTTTGAAGAAGTGTCCACATTTCTGATTTCCTTTTGTTACTTGATCTTCTTTGACTTGTCAGATTCTACTCACATCAACTACGTATTTTTTTTTCTTTTTTTTTTGGGGGGGGTGGGGTTGCCTTTGAGAAGGGTTTCTTTGTGTAGCCTTGGCTGTACTGGACCTCCTTCTGTAGACAGGCTGGTCTTGAACTCATAGCAAATTCCCTTCCTCTGCCTCCAGAGTGCTGGGATTAAACGCATGTGCCCCCACCACCTGGATGATATTTACTTTTTTATTGCTATGAATTCAATTCTTCCACCTTTGTTTAGCTCTTTACTGAAATCTTATCACAATATCATGGGAGAGGAGATAAATGAAGTTTTTAGGCCCACAGACTTGAAGGTGGCAGACGATTTGATTTTTAATGTCAACTATTTCAAAAATGAATTCATTCTAGTATATGTTTATGAATAAATTTCAACAAGAACATTTTTTGAAATTAAACTTACATTTACCATTGCTTTTTAGTTTTAGTGATTAGTGATTTCCTTGTTATGTGGGTTTTCAACTTTTCAAATTATTGTTTTGTCTTTAAAACCATTACCAAATTAAAAGGCTGTAGACACATTGCATAAAGAACACAATTTTAATCTTATCAAGAATTAGCATATGGACAAAAACTACTGTAATAAACTCATCATACATTCATTAATGGTAAAATGTATGGTATAATATACATTTACCTAAAGAAATTTAAATTTAGACTTACACAAAATCATTCATTCACCATGTCACTGAACAAACAATTTCAAATCTTAGAGCATTACAATGAAAAGATGAGTTATAAGGAATAACAAAATTCCAAACCTTTACAGTTTAATGATATAACTTGAAAATGAAACTCAAGCTATTAAAATTTAACTCTTTAAAATACCAGAGAGTTTGTGCACAAAGAGAATTTCCCCATACTGTCTTTAAGCACAAGACTTTGGATTATATATAGTAAAGCATTAATTATTTACTGAGTCTAGCATTAGTTATGAAACATGGCTACTCCATTATGCTAAAATTCTACCCAAGGAAATGAAAACTAATAACCTTCGAAAGTAATGAAGGTTTTTTGAACTAGGTTTGCATTAATCATAAAGAAATTAAATGAAATTTAAAGGCACTCTATCATTGTTTGCTAAAACAATAAAATTACCTGAACATGCATTCATTAACAGCTTTGAAAATTTTTCTTTGAATTAATTCTATTCTGTTGGGATGTAATTACAAAAGTTTTTAACTTTTAAATTATTCTGAGATGGAGAATTTTATTTTATAAATACTCTGTTTGGAATTTGACTGGGGTCAGTATAAACTAATGTATATTTAGACTAAGTTTAAGTATCAGGTCACTATTATTCAGTTATGCATTTCTATCAAATACCATTACATTATGCTTGGAACAAATGATCTTTACTTCCAAATTCATGTAGGTGTAGCTCCTATGATCAGTTTTTTGAAAGGTCAGAAACAAAAGATATTGTACCTCCAAATTTAGATGTATTTCTATTAATCTAACAGAAGTGATTTTTGTTATGGTGAAGAAGGTTGAGTTGAGGAACAATAGAAAAATCCATGAGTCACAATATTGAAGACAATATCATGTTTCTCAAACAAATTAACATACACTCCAAAAGATTGTATGAACAACCCAAACTGAAATGCAAGTTGAATTATATGCCTCTAATTTGAGCCCTGAGGAAACCGAGGAAAGGAGTCTCCATCACGACCTAAAACTCAGAATCGTCCCATGGATCAAAAGTTTTTTCTCCCTTCTTCAGGAAAGGATAGGTAAATGTTCTTACAAACAGTCCATTTTAGTGTTTCTTCTGTCATATAGACCTCAACTACACAGCAGAGACAATCACCTCTTAGAATTATTGTTGTAGGACAAGAGTTAGGATACAAGGGAATCTATGGTAGTAGTATTATATACATGGGATTGGTTTATTTTATGTAAGAAAAGCAATCTGAATTAAGATAATTTTTGGAAACCAGGGCCTATGCTGAGACACTTTGCTCAGCCTTGGTGCAGGGAGGGGGGGACTGGACCTGCCTCAACTGAATCTACCAGGCTGGGCTGAATCCCCAGGGGAGACCTTGCCTTGGAGGCAGTGGGAATGGGGGGTGGATTGGGGGGGAGGTTGGGGGGTGGGAAGAGGGAGGACAGGGGAATCTGTGGCTGATATGTAAAATTAAATTAATTATAAAATAAAAATATTTATTAAAAAAGATAATTATTAATAAATATGAAAGTTACAAATAACACATTTGTTTAGATATACATTTTAAATGACTCTATTTTATAATACTTAGCTGATGGTATTATATATCTTTAAACTTCAGGTTAACTTGTATTTTTCCTTGAAAAAGGTAAATACGTAACTAAACATTATTAGATATTGATGCTGGACTAACAAAGCACATTTTGTTATAAGGGCATACACTTAAAATAAGTGATACTTCAACACATTCTTCCCAGCAAAATGTTAACTGGACAGTAACAGAGGACTGCTTAGAAGTATACTTGTTATGGAAGAGTACAAACACACTTAAGTGGCTTACAGCAAAGGGAAGTTTTTATATATATAAGAAGAAGTCCACTGAGTTAACTCAAAACAAAGATCATTGGTCACTGGCCTCCTTAGAGATGCTCACAGTAATCCATAGGCAAAGTCTGGGCTTTGGGAATGGTGTAGATTTTGAGAAATTACTCGAATAGTGCCTGTCATAGGCATAGCTATTGGAGAGTGCCATGGTCCTTCCTTCCTAGACTTCTGACTTGTTGGATTTGGAGTGACTCTGTTGCATTAAGAGAATGGAGTCTTTTTTTTTCTTTTCTTTCTTTTTTTTAGCTGAGAACCTAGCCTTTATTGACTGAGCCATCTCTCCATCCTTCAGGGAAGGGCAACTTACACTAAGGGCCATTTGAGGGGTCCTATGGAAACCCACAGTCAGAACAATGTCCAGGAATGGACTTGTGTGAGGAGAGTTCTGAGTGCTTCTGAGAAAACTCCAAGAAAATAAGACAAGAGTCTTGTGACCTCAATTTCTTTATAATAAACATGGAATTGTTCTTGGAATGTGTTGTTTCTGGAATGTGTTTTTGTGCCCTTCCCAGGTATAGTGGATAGAAATGAGTTTACTTCAGATTATTTATTACAACTGGCTATTGTTATTTGTTCATATGCCTCTATGGAAAAACATGTTTTTGCCACGTGCAGCTTATCTTTGTGATTGTCCACTTTACTCATATGGTTCTCCTTAACCCTCAGAGTATAAATTTCTGATGTTCTGAATGAAGTTGACTATTGCATGAGATTTTATTTTGCCTCATTTTAGGCCCCATTCTCCAAGGTTCCACTGCCAACTAAAGCAGTGTGGGATGACTCATCCCTCACAGGCTTGAGGGCCAGATGGCCCAAAGAAGTAAAAAAGATACTTTCTGAGAGCCAGCCTGGGTCTGCCTGATGGTCTTAGCAACAGCAGCTGAAACATGATCTGGAGATGACCTGCCACCAATGAGAGACAGCCATGTCACACCAGCAGATGCATATTCATCAGACCTTCCCCCAAGGGTGGGGTGGATGGTATATAAGGCTCACCTCTTCCTGAATAAACTGAGCTTGTTGTTTCAACATTCTTGCAGAGTCTGTGTGGTTTGACTCTCCCGGGAAATTTGGTACTTGAACAGGGTCTGTTTGTCTCCCTTTACTCATGTGCGGCGCTGGTTGAGAAGCCCCCTTGAGTGTTATATTTCGGTGAGTAGGCCCCTCTACGTTGTGTAAATTCGGTCCCTTCAGCAGGTAAATGCTGGGATCCCCACTTTCTTCTTTCTGTTTTGTCTTGTTTGTGAATCTGTCTGTACGGTAGGGTGGCATGTACAGGCTTGTCTAGCGTTTCCATATAAGGGCTGGACCCTCAGGAAACAACAGCCACCATCTGAGTATTTTTAGTTGTGTATGTGCATGTATGTGTATGTGTATGTATGTATGTATGTATGTATGTATGTATATGTGTGTATATGTATATGTGTGTTTGTGAATGCATGCGTGTGCTTGTGGGTTTTGATGCCTGGAGAGATGGATCAGTAGTTAGTAGTGCTTGCTCCATAGATCTTTTCAGAGAACATGTGGGAACCTGATCTGTGGATAAGAGTTCTGTTCCTGGCCAGAAACAGTGAAGTGGCCTCAAGAGTAACTCTCCAATTGTTTGTTATGCCCATTTTGTTGACTATAATTGCTGGCCTAAAGTCATCCTCTACTGAGGCCCACAAGAAGCACTGTCAGAAACAATGTAACACCAACTTATCTATTGCCTTCATTTCATCCATGACTAATATTTCCTCTGCCTCTGCTGGCAAGGAGAGGCATAAGAATAGGCATAAAGTGAAGGAAAGGGATGGAAAGAGAGAGGAAATGATTGCAGCAGCATCGAAGCCTATACTGGCAGCCCTTCTCTCTGCTTCCCCCATACCTCGAGTGGCTACCCCCTCACTGCAGTATCCACAGAGTGATTTGCCTGGATGTCTGCCTGCCGAGCCAGCTGCTCCACATACCTCCCAGCCTGTTCTACCTATGGTGCCACACATGCCCACCATGACATTTCCAGTTAACGTGGGCCCCAATGCGGCTAACCAGCCATGGATACCTACCCCTCTTGCAGACCTGTCTTTAGTCCATAAGGCTGCTAATGAGTCAGGTCCTGACTTACCTTATTTTGAGCAAGTCCTACGGCAATAGGCAATGCATTTACAGACTTATTATGACTGGCACCATTTGATGAAGGCTGTGTTGGAGCCTATGGTCTTCCTTAATCGGCAAGCTGCCTATGATGACCAGGCTGAGGCTCAGGCTCATTTAAATATACAGTACAACATCGCTGTTTCTCTAGAGGTGCTCACAGGCCAAAAACCATATGTCACACAAGCCCAAATTGGACAACATGCTTATTTACTTGCCTTGGGAGACACCATTGCCCTTGGTACATTGAAGGGATCCCATCACACTTTAGTGACAACACTCTATTCCCCTATTAACCTGGGGAGAGGATATGCTTGCATTTTCCCCAGAATACCACCACACTGATATGGATACCCTCCAGAGATGTGCGTCCGGCAAGAGACCAAGAGACTTTGGACAAAAAAGAAGCTTCAGAAGGGTAATGTATGATTTGTCCTGCTACTATGACATTAGTAAAGGTCATGTCATCACTGACATGCAACCCTAGATATTAAGCAATTTCCTCACCCCCTACAAGGTTGATTATACACCACCAAAAAGACTTCAATTGGTGTGATAAAAATGACTGGAGTCCCATCCTTGTCCTTGAGATTAAAAATTTTGACTAATCCTTCTCTTGTTCAAATATCTTCTACAACAGGTTCACCAACAGAAGGCGGCCACAAAGGCAACCCTACAGGTTTTATTGGCTCTCAGACACCTAGATCAAAGTACTCCTAGAGAGATAATGCCTGTATGGATCACTGAAGGCTACTGCCTAAAGCCCACCACCCAGACAGCTCTCCAGGATTGATGCTCTTCCAGGGCTGGTAGTCAATGACGGATACAAGCTTGTTTGGCAAGCCAATCTAAGACAGGCACAGTCCATTATGCTGAGCTCTCCTGAGGTGGGGTCAACAAGGTTAGGGCAATGCACCCTAGCTCCCACTGAGCATGTCCTAAAACATAATAAAAAGGGGTGGATATGTGGGATGACTCATCCCTCACAGGCTTGAGGGCCAGATGGCCCAAACAAGTAAAAAAGATACTTTCTGGGAGCCAGCCTGGGTCTGCCTGATGGTCTTAGCAATAGTAGCTGAAACATGATCTGGAGATGACCTGCCACCAATGAGAGGCAGCCATGTCACACCAGCAGATGCATATTCATCAGACCTTCCCCCAAGGGTGGGGTGGAGGGTATATAAGGCTTGCCTCTTCCTGAATAAACTGAGCTTGTTGTTTTGACGTTCTCGCAGAGTCTGTGTGGTTTGACTCTGTGCCTACTTGGCCCCCACCCCCAAAGGGAACAACAGCAAGGACCCTGCTACAGAGCAGTAAACACCTACTACTGTAGATGTTTCTTTAACTATATATGTATATGAAAGAAAGCTAAATGGAATCTCCAAACCACAAGGGAGTCAAATCACACTTAGACATTTTTTGCCACCAAGTAAAACATCCAGTTCCAAATGGGTTACATCTAGGTGAAGGGCCTCATTGCAAATCCCAAACAGCTCAGACTATTTCCAAGACTATTGGTTATTCTCCACAACCTGCTGGGAAAGCCTGTTGCTGAAGACATCAGTTACATACCTCACTAAATGCAGAGAAATTGAACTGATGCTTGACTACAGCCTTCAACCTTGTGACTAATGTTCATAGCAATAGAAAGTATTATACATGCTACCAGAGGAAAAAAAAAGTAACCACCAATCCACTACAAATCCTGTGATCTACAGGAGTGACCGCCCTGCAAGATATACTGGGTACAATAGTAAGATAAATGTTGTGGGAGTAACCAACAACTCTCTGATAATCTTTAAGGCCCACTCCAGAAAATGGAACTCATGCCTGACAATACTCAGGTGACCAAGAACCTAAGATTACGTAGACCATGAATCTATGGGGAATATAAAATACTATTGTTTTTTAAGGAGACATAGCAATGCAATTACTCCTAACACTATTCTCCTATATTAATAGACCAGAGCTTTGCTCAGCCATCATCAGGGAAGCTTTGTCTTGCAGTACATGGAAAGTAACACAGACACCTGTACCTGGACAATGTGCAAAGAGTGAGAGACTTTGAATACTCAATTGCAAATGGAGTGTCTTCATCAAACCCCTCCCCTTAGGGCTCAGCAGTTTATGTGGAAGAGGTGGCAGAAGGATTGTAAAAGCCAGAGAGGATAGATACACCAAATAAATAATGGTCTCCAGACACAACATGGCTGACACACATGTGAACCCACAGAGACTGTGACAGCATGAATAGGGCCTTCAGAGGTTCAAGGGTACACATTGTTGAGAGGGGAAAGTGGAAACAAGTACCAATTCCTAACCAAGAGGCTCTCTCTAGTTGATATCCACTTGTAGAGAAAATATTAGGTTTCTTCAATGAAATCTTACTGAATATATGCATAAGAGTTGATCCCATGCCCTGTAGGAAATGGTCAACACGAAATTAAGTCAATGGTATTTCCATGCACTTTTGTCTCATATCACTTTATTTGGACATTTTTGGTCTTAGTGATGTTATTCTTTTGTAGTATGGTTTCTGATTCTACATTTTTATGAGTTTTCTTAGAGTGTCTCTGTGTGTGTCTGTGTTTGTATTAGTATATGTATATGATTTTCTTGTTATTTCTCTGTGTTTTTTCTTTTTTATTCTTTTTTAATTTGTTTTATAAAGAGAGAGAGGGAAAGAGGAGTGATGCTGCGTAGATGGGGAGGTTCTAGGAGGAGTTGGGGGAGGGGAAACATGATAAAAATGTATTGTCTGAAAAAGTATTTACAATGAACAAAACTGAAGTAGGATAAAATAAAGAATGGAGAGGTCTGAGACAGGGACACTTTGGGAATATAGCTTGAATATATGTTCTTATCTTCAACAGCACCACTGAAGAGTTAAAAATCTCTAATCTGAAGAAAAAGTCCTGTAGAGGCAAGTCCAAACCCTTCCCCTTGCCTCAAGGTGACCCATCATTGCCTCTACTGGATGGGCCTCCCCATGGGAGGCCTTGCCTTCTTGTGAGGGTGGGAGTGGGGGTGGGTTGGGAGGGGGAGGCTGGGGAGGCAGGAGAAGGGAAGAGGGTGAATCTTTGCTTGGTGTGTAAAATAAATGAAAAAAAATTCTCAATAAAAAAAGAAAGAAATGGCAAAAAAAGAAAAAAATCCTCAGGCTCCTCACTCTTCCCCTGACATCTACTCCATCCTTTCCTTCTTTTAACTCCTGTTTTTTCCTGTTATATTTCTTCTTTTTATTTAATCTTCTCTAATTTTTATAGCTCACTTAAATGTATGAATTTTGATATAGTTTCAGTATCATTCAGTTTCACATATTTGAATCTCGTTGATGATTTTCATTTTCAACAATGGATTACTTAGTTTATGTTATGTCATATTAAATACACAGAGCTTTTCAGTAGATCTGCTGCTACTCCTATTTAGTTCAATTGCTGTACAGCCCAGGAAGTTATCTCGCATACTTTTAGTGCAATGAATTTATCAGAAGTTGTTTTATGCTCTAGCATGTGAGTTTCTGTGTGACTGAAATGAATTTGCATGGTGAATTTTCAAATGTAGTTTTTACGAATGTCTGTTAGAAGAACATGATTTATGTTATTTCGACTCTTCTCTTCCTGTATCAGTTTCTTGGTTATCTATTGCCAAAATGTAATAAAGTTGTCTATGATTATTGCTTTGTCTGTCTTTTTAACTTTGTTAGGTTTTTCTTTGTTCTTTATGAAGCTATCCATTAGGTACTACAATATGTCTCAATGTTTCATGTCTTTGTGGCTGAATGTACTTATCATCTTGAAATTCTTGTATCTCTGGTCAAACTCTTTGTATGTAAATATAGTCTAATTGGTAGTAACAATAAGGTGTACCAATCCCTTTCATTTACTTTCAACCTGTCACTGTTTTTATAGATAACATTACTTACTTAGTTATTTCACCAATTTAATCCTTTTAATTTGGTTATTTAAAGCAGTAACATTTAATATAACTATTACTATTATTGACTTAACATCTCTTATTTAGTATTTATTTCAATTTTTCTTGTTTTAAATTTCTGTTATTTTTTCTTTTGATGGTGTAATATAACTTTCAGTCTATTACAAGTTCACCTTAACAAATTTCCTGCTTTTTATTTTACATGTAGGTGTCAGAGTTTCTAGCCCTCAATTTTCATAATCAGCTTAGAGTTAATGTTGTATTATATCAAATAAACATATAAATGTACTAACACACTCATTCTGCTTTCATTTTATGTCATCATTTTTTAATGTGAAATTAGACAAAACATTTTCAAAAATACATGAATTATTTTAAGTTTTGCTTTAAGTAATTGTAGTCAACTTAAGAAAAAAATGTGCCTAATATTTTCCAGTCATTTTTTTCAAGTTAACATTTTCATTAATTCCCCAAGTTGTAAGTTCCTGCCCGCATTTTTACCTGAAGAACTTCCTCTCATCTTTTCTTATTTACTCTTTTATGGTGGTTGGTGTGTGTGTGGTGTGTGTGTGTGTGTCTTTTCTCCTCCTCTTCCTCTTTCTACATTATTCTTTTGAGACTGGATCTTGCACTGAGCCTGAAAGTTTGCTGGTTCCAGCAAATCCCAACCTTCCTCTTGTTTCCTCCCCTCACAATGCTGACAATGCTGAGGTTGCATGCTCTTGTGCAACTCTATCTATCTATCTATCTATCTATCTGTCTGTCTATCTATCTATCTATCTATCTATCTATCTATCTATCTATCTATCTATCTATATCTATATATGGGTGTTTACTCAAACTCCCATGCATGTTCAGCAGGCACTCTTATGTACTCAGTCATCCTTTCAGCTCCAAAATTGATTTTTGTTTCTTACATATTTTCTTGAAATTCATCCCTGTTTCTATTTCTGTTTTTGTAGCTAATGCATCTGATTTTTGCTCATTCAGTAATTGTTTTTTTTTTTTTAATTTTGTTTACTTTTCAAATGTTTAATGGTGTACAAAGGGAAAGTTATTAGGAATTACCTTTTCAATCACTTCATAGAGATAATTTTGGTATATGTAACTTGCTGAGTTTTATTATCTGCGTTTTAATACCTTATTGTTTCTGGAACTTTCATCACCAAAATAATATCTGTTCTCTGTGAATGTTCCACATGTAAAGATATTCTTCTTTGAATTTAGAGTTATGTTTGTCTTTTAGTCTGGATATTTATTTTATTGACTCTTAGTTGATTATTTTCTTTTAAGCTATGTCTATTCAGTTACTAAAATGTAGGATTATTTTATGATATATGTTTTATTTACAAAATTAAAATTTTATTTTCATAGGTTACATTTGAATCAAAAATAATATTTTCTTTTTTCTGAACATACTAGTCATATTTACATAAACCCTTGGTCTTTTATCTCCAGTATGTAGTTGTTAAAGCTACTCACTGTGGCTTTCATTTTATTTATGTTAAATAATTCATGAGTGGACTATATTGTGTGTGTGTGTGTATGTGTGTGTGTGTGTGTGTGTGTGTGTATAAATATATCTATTTATCCTTGATGTGAGAATATACTAAGATCATCTAGCATATTGGATTATATATTTATAGCAATGAAAAAATAGAAATCAGCTAATCTTTTGCCACATCTATAAGTCTCTTATTACAGGATAAATGCTGCAGTAACCATTTGGGATGCATTAGTAGCTGTTTGTTGTATCCTCACCACATAATAGCAAGCTGCAATTATGGTTGATGTAATTGCTTATATTCCTTTTTTACAATTACTGACATCTTAACGTGTAAGAAGATTACTTCAATCCATAGAATTATTGGTCTTTTGTTAACCATGATATTCAATTTTTATTACTCAAATGCAATTTAAAATCAATAGAAGAAGAAGAAGCAGCACTGGACATGTATTCTGGGGACTTCAAAATTTAAGACCCTACTTCCCTTTAAAGCCCTGGCAATATAGACGATTTCTGTATTTGAAGTCATACTCTGCCCAACATGAGCTTCAAATTTGTACAGAGCTGACCCCAAATAATGATGTTGTTAACAACAACTTCATGCTTTATGGGGTTTGGAGAAAAAACGAAAAGCTGGATCGATCTGCTTTCATCAGATCTGGTGCCCTGTAGGCTTCCTTGAATGAAGTTTTTTGTCCCAGTGTGGGAACAATGTGGGGATGAAGAGGGAAAGAAAGAGACCTTCCTCATCCTTTTTAATACAGGGCCTTTGAAAGTGACTCAGCGAGGCAGAAACCTCATTCTCTCCCTCAGATTCAGGTTCTGGAACAAGCCTTCAAAAATGGTAAATTTCAAAGATAGATTAAAAATAATAACAGCCCATGAAAATCAACAAATATGGAAAAATAAATTTCAGTGCTAAAGCCCTTGCCATCTAATTATGCTGATTGTTTTTCCACAAAAAGTATTAAAATTCCTTCAAATATGTGTACTTCTAAATATGTATAATCTAAAAATGAAAGCCTAATATTCAAGTTAGAGGTCATTTTTGTTTATTAAATAAATAAATCTCACTTGGTCCTCACATGCCCTGTAATTGTGTGCATGTTGATTCACATGGAAAAGTGTTCATGTATTGTAAAATTGCAGCTTTTTGAGTTTGTTTATACACCTATGGTAGGAAATACAAGCAACATTACATATACAGACACACTAATACACACAATTTGGTCTATCAAATGTTAGCCTAGATCATATTGATTTTAACATTATGTTATCAATTGAAAAGATTAATGGCTTTTCACATGAAAAATCCCTATTTTCCACTTCTTCTGGAATGCATTCATGTGCAAATTTTCAGGCCAATGATTTAGTGTGTAAAAAATTTGCTGCAATTTAGTTCTACTGGTCTGAGATTACACATTCTTTCGGTAGTCCCTGGTTTTGTGCTCTTCTAGAAGTGGCATGTTAGTGTCCTTATCAAACAGTCTGCTTATTAAATTATGAAGTCATAAAGAGGTTTCATTCACATTTCTGTTGAGGGTTGAAAACAACAAAAGATCAGTGTTCTGCGTGTAAAATGTCTTAAGCAATGCTCTCGGTGGATGTTAAGAAAATTTAAATATATCTATGCATGGGGCATTATTATGGTAATAGTAAAGATATGATAAGAAGCATACTGTGCTAAGACAGAATTCACAAATGCCTATTATAATAAATAAGTTAATATATTAAAAACATTACCAGTGTCCACCAGGCAGGGTTTGTTTCCTACATCACAGTGCATGGGAGCCCTATTCTTTGGACACACATAGCTGAACCACAGTTTATGTTTGTGAAACTGACACTCTATAGTCATCAGATATGGCATGGTGCATATTATCATCACAGCAACATTGGCAGAAGCCAGGTCCTGAAATGACCATGTAAAATTTTATAGCCCCTAACATTACTGGAGTACTAACAAATGATTTTGGGGTCACCTGTCAGATGCTTTTTCCTAGAATCTGACTCAAGAGAAAAGGATTTTATTTTCTGGGGGAAGTTATATAAAGCAACAAAATAAACTCAAGATCCATAAAAAAAAATTCTATCCAGATACAGCCACTTGATATTTAACAAAAGTACCAGAAAAGGATGTTGGGAGAATAAATATAGCCTCATTAAAAATGATTGTTAAAATCTGAGTCTATACATAAATATGACTGAAATTGTGTCCTGTGCCTCACACTGAATAAACCTCATTTCAAAATGATCAGAAATCTTAATTCACTGACATTATTAAGATAATGATGTCATGGTTAATAAATTTCTCATTTGGACTGTTACTAAGCTTTTGATTATTTGATTCCAGTTAGTTATATAATCTTTGCAATGCTAGCTATTTTTCTCCATATTCTCCATTAGAGAAAAACAGTATGTTACTATATAAAGGAGCAAAGTCATGAAATATCCAAAATCCAGTAGAAGGATTTTTTCCTGATCATAAATCCCTATAGATATTATTGACTATGAAGTAGTATTTGCTGTCAGAAAAATACTTTCTTATTGTCTTTTTCAATATATTTTTATGATTAACTGTAATCTCTCTCTCTCTCTCTCTCTCTCTCTCTCTCTCTCACACACACACACACACACACACATACTTGCTTTTATATACAACTCTTTGTTTGATAAAGATTTCTCTAATAATATGAATAATAGTCCCCATTACCATTTATAGCATTACAAAGAAGACTATAACATCTTTTTTTTTTGGAAAAGCTATAACATTTTAGGCCTCTTTTTGTATCAATATTCTATTTTTTCCAATCAGGAAATTAAAACATATTAACAATCAAAACCAAAATCCTTAAAGCATAGTTTGTATTCATTCATGTGCTGGTGTTAGCATTTTGCAGGTCTTGGAACCCATTGAATGTTCTGTTTCACAGTGTAATCCCCAGGCCATCCTAAATGTGTTTTGTAGCATGGATCTTAAAAAGTCTTATTAATAAAATCAAACCTGGGGCCAGGTATTGGGGTGAATGCCGGAAGATCAGAGAAGCAGAACAGGCCAAGCTACCTCACTTTGCCAATTCTTCAGCTGATCCCGTTTCTTCAGACTGGAAGCTTCTGAGTCCTCATCTGAATGGCTCTCAGCTGAACTGTTTCTCGAAAGCCTGAAAGCTTAACTAGTCAAAATGCTCCTAGTTTCTGGTCCTCACGTCTTATATACCTTTCTGCTTTCTGCCATCACTCCCTGGGATTAAAGGCTCACTTCTTGGGATTAAAGGCGTGTGTCACCATGCCTGGCTGTTTCCAATGTGGCCTTGAACTCACAGAGATCCAGAGGGATTTCTGCCTCTGGAATGTTAGGATTAAAGGCGTGTGTGCCACTATTTTCTGGCCTCTGTATCTAGTGGCTGTTCTGTTCTTTGACCTCAGATAAATTTATTAGGGTGCACAATATTTTGGGGAACACAATACCACCACAGTGCTTCACATGCCCTTCTGACATTTCTAATCCTCTCAGCTTTTCCTTGGGTCTTGAGATTCAAAGTGATATCTAACAAGTCATGAAAAATAAAAATAACATTTACATTTGTGAGATTTAAAGTCTGGAAATGAGTATCTTTGTCTCTGGGAAGACTTGTTGAATAGTAACATCAAGTTCATATAAAGAGGTTTGTTAATTATTTTCTTGGATGACATGAAGTTCTAAGTTGTTTCAATTTAAAACACCATGAGGAAAAAAAAATAACTCATTGTTGCATGAAACCTAGAAGCAGCAAGGGTTCATGCACTGAACTATAAGATCGGCTAAGAGTGAGTACCAGAGGAACTTGAGAGAATTCGAGCCTGTGATTATATTGCAGTGGCCTTGAAAGCAGTTGGAGGGTAAATGTTAAAGATTTGAATGTAATAGTAATAGGTTGGGAGATCCACATTTCTTATGTCTTACTGAAAAGATGAAAATACACCCCAAAGAAGCATCAGATAACACTCTCTTAGTCTCCATGATAGCATACTCCTGCTTTCTCATGTTAAAGACTTCATGTGCAATTCTGTCTAAATACAGCTGCGATGCCATTAAGCCCTTACAAATGTCCTTCTATAGTTTAGAGTAAACGTTTCAGCAAATGTGATGTTAAAGTACAAATGTGTACCAAATTGGTTTATTTAGGATAACACTCCTAAACTGATCCAATGCATAAACCTAAATGGTATTTCTATCATCTGTATGTTACACTTTTCTTTTTAAAGACATAACTATACTTTTATAATATTTTAAATAGATGTATTTTTCACTGATATAATCATTTTGCTATGATCACTGTGGATTATAATCTATAATACTATACTTACACTAGCTATGAATTGATTTTAATAATTAAGTTTTGAATGATTTTCCACTTTTGTTTCATTTTTGAAAAGGTATTTTATATGAAATAAGTGACAGAAATGTAGGTTGGTGTCACATATAATAACTAAAGTAAGTGTACTATTTAATGAATATAAAACACAAATATCAGACAGTATTCAGACAGCTTTTACATTTTGGTTGTGGTTGAAGAATGCTAAAATGTATAAAATTTTGAACATTTTTGATGCTAGCTACAAAACTGCCACGTTTGCTTCTTATGGCATAGATTTCTTTTATTGTGAATGATCAGATCCACAAAACACATTCCTTATTGCCTGCCTACTTTGTTGCAATAAAGTTGAATCTTGTGATGACCCACTGGTTTACTTAGTTCTATTTGGAAACCAGTCTTTAGTGAACAAAAGATTCTCAGATTTCTGGTGTGCATTATGATTACTGAGGCCCATCCCCAGAGTTTATGGTGTTTAGGTCTTTGGATGGCTTGAGAATCTACATATCAATTAGCTCCCTGGAAAATGAACCCATACTTGATACTGCTTGGGTGACCAAGATCCATAGACTAGGTAGCCCAGAGACCAGGGGTAAAACCAGGTAAAAAAACCCAAATACTACTCATCCAAAAAATATAGTGATAAAATGACTCCTAAAGATTTTCTGCTATATTCCTAAATCAGTTTCTTTATTCAGCTTTCATGCTTCCTTCTGCAAAAGATGGGGTATCCAAAGTCAACCATTAAACCATTATACACACACACACACACACACACACACACACACACACACACACAGAGAGAGAGAGAGAGAGAGAGAGAGAGAGAGAGAGAGAGAGAGAGAGAGAGAGAGAGAGAGAGAATGGAACACTCACACACTCAGGTCTAAATAGGATGTCTCCATGAAATCCCTCCCCTCAGAACTTAGGGAACCCCGTGGAGGAGGAAGAGGAGGTAGGAAGAGTATAAGAGCCAGAAGGGATAGAGGACACCAGGAGGATATGGCCCTGAGCAAATATCATATGAACTGATGGAGACCAAGGCAGCATTGCACATATCTGCATCAGGTCCTTTGTGTATATATTCTGGCTTTCAGTTTAGTCTTTTTTTATGAGACTCCTGAATACGTGACCAAAGGGGTCTCTGGCTCTTCTGCCTTTTCTTGGGTCATTTTTGCATGTATTGGTTTGCCTTGTCCAACTATGATGTGATGGCTTTTGTTTTATCTTACTATATTTTATTTTGTTAAGTTTGGTTGTTTTCTCTTAGAAGCCTGTTCTTTTCTAATGACAGAAAAAGGGCGTGGATTCAGATGGGAAAGGAGGTGGGGAGGAAGTGGGAGGAGTAGAGGGGGGGTAATTGCAATCAGGATATATTGTATGATAAAAGAATTTATTTTAATAAAAGGAATAAAGGAATAAAAAGTGATTGTTTTAAAGAGGGTCTCAGCTCATTAAACACATACATATTTAGTAATTTTGGTATTCTTATTCTTATTAATGAAATTGTAATATTTATTTTTAAAAAACAATATAAGCAATTCCAGTATTTATGGGGTGAAGACAAGAGAATTATGGGTTCCAGGAAACTATGGACTTCACATAAGTTATTGTTTGAGAACAAAGAATGTCACAAAGATGCATTTATAAATTACTGAAATAATGTGTTAAACACATCCCTTAGGACAGGCACAGGGTGCATGCAGCAGAGAAAAAGTCATCATTTCTCATGTTGAACTGAGACAGGAAACTTTTCGAACTAGATTATACTTATGATAGAATCTTCAAAGAAAAGCCAAAGAACTGTTTTCAAGAAAACTGATGGAACATGACAATATCAGGGAAAGAATTAAGCAATGGCAATGTGACATCCTTCGTTTGTGGAAGATGAAAATAGACAGAGAACACATAGTCTGGTGTGAAAGAGGATGTAATGAGGAGGGCAGGGAAAGGAAATATGGCCAAGAGGTATCACAGAATTACACATACAGTTGTAGAAAATATATCACGTGCATATAAAAATTACTATTCTTGTAAAGACTGTAGGTAACAGCAGCTGGTCTTATAGACATGCATTTTCTTCACATGTCATCTCCAAAGGAAGCAGAGATGACAAGGTCTTACCTATCTCTGTCAGTTGTAATTGTAGCTTAAAGGTGGCATTTGTATGAGAAAAGGTTTTGTGTCTCTGATGCTGTTAACAGAATGTCTCCTGTTAGGAATTGCCCTTAAGAGAGCCCAACTCCACAGATCACAAATCCTAGATCGCTGAAGAAGTTGAAATCAGCTGTAGGTACAACTAACCTTAGTTCACACAACCTGATAGATAGATGGGGATAGATAGAACATTTCTATGATGCCATTCTTGATATCCTAGATATTTTTCTGCTTTGTATAATGTTGGCATATTTCAAATTACAACAGAAGCTTCACATTTATTAAGGTGTTTAGCTTATAGTTTTATTTGATAATTCAATGATTTGTTTTGTCCTGAGTGCTAGGGAGGAATATTAATGTAGAATAATATGATTTTGACAAGAAGAATGGTGAGAAAGACTTACCATATTTATATCTTTATATCTATACTATATGAAACTATATCCACTTCCATGTGCATGGTTATCAAGAAATGAGGAAGGTCTGTGATGTCACCGTCGTAATTACAAAAATTAAATAGACTTGGGTCAATTTGAGGTATGTGACAGTGACAACAAAGATGAAACCACTTATGTGATTTCCCTAATTACTAATGACAAATCACATAACTGAAGACAGAAATTTGTCATTAAGATCCAAACAGTAAGTTGTTTTCATAACTAACTTCATCAGTGCAGAAAAAAATGGAGAAGAAAGACAACGGGTTTGGAATGAAGGGGAGGACAATTGCTGGTGGAGGAAGAACTGGATCTCTTGCACCTACACATGAAAACAATTGCTGAATTTTACTTCTTGCAAACTGGCATGACCATTACAGACCATCCATCTGCACGCAAGTATCAAAGTATTCTGTATTGGGATTTAATTATGTTAGAATGCTAGATTTCAAAACTGCTGTTTAAGTTGCTGACTCAAAACAGAAAAAAGTACCAATAAATGAATTTTAGCCTGGTATGAAGACGGATTTTGCACTTTCTGAAATGACCTCAAGCATACTTCTTCCATTTTCATACTATATTTATGTGAAGCAGAATTATCATCATCAGCTCTTTTATAATCAAATTATGCATCAGCTCTGAAAAAAACATTCTCTTTGTTCTGCATTAACAAATATTCAGCCAAGATTTATTTATCCTGTAAAAATAAGCATATCATCTCATTGTATACATATTGCTCATACCCTTTAAAATAGTAAAATTGTGCGTATACTAGATATAAGTTCTAAAATGTATTTCTTTATGATTTTTTTCTTTGAGACCTGGTTTCTCTGTGTAGCCCTGGCTGTACTGGAGCTCCCTCTGTAGACCAGGACGGCCTCAAACTCAGGGATTCACCTGACTCTGCCTCCTGAGTGCTAAGATTAAAAGTGTGTGCAACTGGCTGGCATCTTTATGATTAATTATCAATATTTAATTCTATATTTATTTTATAGACCATATACTCTGAGTCTCCACAAATTTCTCAGGCAAGGTGTGAGTGGAAAATATTGAGAAGGCTTGTCTTATCTAATGGGTTGATTATCTTCCTTGCTCACATCAGTTAGCAGTCTGGATGGTCGCAGCTTCTTCCTAGGGAGGCTCGAATTTGGGATACAAACAAGCTTATTTTGTTGGGAATGGCTTTGAGAACCAGCTCTCTGCTGACAATATGGTCTCCAGATTCACTGACCACTCTTTATGATTTTAGTGTTACCCCAGTGAAATGGAATCTGTCTAAATTGTTTGCCATTATGTTTAAAATGTGAGGACAGGTGCTATTCCTGCTTGTAGCCTATCCTGCACCTCAGAAAACCTAGGTTAATTCCAGCAAAGACTCTTCATAGAGCAAGTCCTAACACCGGGGCAAAGAAGACTAAACACAGTAAAGAAAGGGCAAAAAAGAGACGAAAGATTGATGTGGCATGAATCCTGAGAGTTAACATCAAGATCTTAAAAATCAATTCCCTGCTTTATTCGGACCTTGTGGGATTCGCTAAATACAGAGGCAATGTGATGGAAAGTCCCTGTTCTGAGCAAGATGAGAGGCGTTCAATTCTGCTCTGACTATACAGATAGATGGCATGGAAGGAAAAGCCGTGAATCAGTAAATACAATGATGGAGAAAAGCAGAGGAGGGCCTATTTTTCCGTCACTTCAAGCTCTTCCTAGAGATGAATGATAGTAAAAGCAGACTAGAAAGCTCAAAGACTGTGCTATTGAATACAGTAAAAAGGAAGGCTTACAGAAGTTAGCCAGCAGCGCTTGGTGCTGGAAGCTGCAGCAACTGAACTCCATTTGTGCAAAATACATCAGCAGCTGCATTTTCTCTTACACATCCCTAAACTTGGGAATCGTCTAAGGACTTTTCAGTTATTAACATTCTGGGAATTTTTTTTTTTTTATTTCACAATTCTTCTCATTTTAAATGTTTCCCAGAGACATTCGTTTCTCTAGGAGTATAAATTTGTTTTATTGTTTATTTTCTTGATGTTTCTAATTTTGTTTTTGTTTTGTTGAATCAGCTGATCAATATGGTTATTGTAAGCAAGTACTAAATTTTTAGATAAACATTGATGTAATATAAACGAATGGAAGGATCTCTTTAAATCATTCTTTTTTTTTCAGAAATAAAGAGATGTTCTGGTGGTATTATCTTAGGAAGTAAGTTATGAAGCACATTTTTATTTCCTATGGATTTTTTTTTTTTACACCTTAAGGTAACGTGACTCCCTTACTCTTCCCTCTCAAACACCCCCTTCTCCCTTATTAATATAATTTTTCTGCTACAAATATTACAATTCTTTTAAATTTAACAAAATTAATTATCAGAAGCAAACCCTTTAGATTGTGTATTTTGAAACTAGGTAACAGTCAACAGGGAGAAAAAAAATCTAAAAGCAAAATCTTATTTCTCTCTAGTTGTGTCCTTTTGCAGTCCCAGCATAACATTACACATGGTTTTGCCCTCTTTACTACTTTCCCAACTCCCTTTTCATTTATGTCTATAATGGAAATTATGCATATAGTAGTGGTAAATCAGAGTCTCATTTGGGAAATTCTAAAAATATGATTCCTTCCTAATAAAGGGAACAAAACTTGAAACATATTGAAAATAATTTTTAATTCTATAAAATGTGCAATTGGTTTCAAAGTATAAAGTGTATTAAAACACTACTATTGGAAAATAGTTTCTATTTTTTTGATCAAATGAGATTCTTCTTGTGGACAATCAATGGACTTTCCTGACTCATAAAGACTGCACTACCTTCCCAGTATTATGATATCTGACCATTCTCTGCCTTTTAGCTCCATTCTCTTTGTAGAGATCAGTAATGATTTCATAATTTTGATTTTATTGACATAAATGTAAACTTTACTTTTTCAAATACATTTTAATATTTTAAAATATGCCCTGAAAGGTAGGAGTCCAACCCTTTAGCATATCTGAGCAAATACAATCTATATTCTTGCTCTAATGTAACAAAAAATGTCTCTGATATTAGAGAATAATAGAGGAGGCTTTGTTTCAATGAAATTGGGGTTATAGAGGTGAACAGACAGAAAAATAGCTATGCTTTGAAGTGTGTGTGTGTGTGTGTGTGTGTGTGTGTGTGTGTGTGTGTGTGTGATCTTGGTTATTAGCTTTTCATGTTTCAAAGCTAGGGAAACTCCTTAGACAAAATGTTGTTCTTTGTTGTCAATTTATCCTTCCCAATTAGAGGCACCTAGCAACAAGGAATGACAGAAATTGGGGAGAATGCTTAGGCTGCTCTTTCAGTAGCGTACCCTGCTTCTACTATTTATTATTACACAAGTTGATGCTGTCCAGCTAAATAAAACAAGTATAATGAAAAACAGTTATAGTTATGTAATGCTCAGGTGTTAAATTTATGTACCCAGTATTTTGCTGAACATTTTATCATCACAATTTTTATTAATTTCATCATAAATTACTGAAAATAAGTTTCTTTAGAAAACTAACTAGACAAGGTGGAAGAGGTATCTTGTCTTGCAAATATGAAGATCTGAATTTGATTCCCCAGAACCTACATTAAAAATATAATATTATATGCTTGCGATTCCAGTGAAAAGGAAGCAAATCTTCGGGGCTTGTTGAAGTGACAACATATACTATTTGTCAAGCTCCAAACAAAGGAGGAATGTGTTTTGAAAATACAGGATCAATAGTACCCATAATTTTCTCCCAATTTAGTCTAGTTGAAAGGTCTTCTCACAGAACTTTGAGCTGGAGATCTGTGGTATCAGGTACCAAATTTTGCAGCTTACAGTTTGTGAATCATGGATCATTGTTGTGAAATTTCCTAATGGAGACCAGCTGTGCTTACTGGCTTTCTATGCATTTTTTATGTCTTTGTTATCATCTTCAAATAGTTGTCTGTAACTAGCACTCAATTCACACAGTAAGACAAATACACAGTGTTTTGTCTAGTTTCAAGTAAATACCAATGAAATAGTCTTAAGTATAATTACAAGAGGGTGGCCAACTCAACTCTCCCAACTGATGCTGAAGAACTGAAATGGAAAACCATGGAACTCAGACACATGAGCACAAGTGTACAAACTGTGCCACAGGCTTATTTTTATTATTACAACTTCTTTGATAACAGAGTTACAAGTTTACAGTTCAGTGAGGATCTTTGATTCAAAGGCTGGCATGCTCAAGGTTATATAAAGTGCATCAATATTATTTGTTTCCAGAAAAAACATCTGAGGCATAAAAACTTGATTTTTCCTAACTATTTTCTAGAAATTGAGGAAGGTCACAGGCATTCCTGTGTTACTACCCACATTTGCTGACATTATAAATTCCCTTCCTAAGAACAAAACAAATGTTTCCATGCCAGTCTCACAAGTCCATTATATCCTCACATAATCTTAGCTCAAAACCCAACAATAATTGTGGAGAATAATCTAATTATTTCATATAATTTCTGAATATACACATTACTTATTTATAAATTAAAGGTTATTATTGGAGATGGAAATGGAAATAATTTTGGAGAGGAAATGAAATCCCCTCAAAAATTCTGAACTTGGAAACATGGCATAATTTTAGTAAATTCTATTGATAAAATCAATTTTCTACCATACACGTAAGGATATAAATACTAAAAACGCAGTATTATTGGTATAAAGTTAGAACATACATACCAAATTTATGTATAATTTGGGTTCTGAAAAATACTCTATGTTAGTCATCACTCAGTTCACTTTTGATGATATGTCATATACAGGAAATCACCTCTCTAACTTTCCCCATCATGCTGTGTAAGGGGACAAACACTTTCTTCTCACTTCTTGTCTTTGTCTATTCATTTGTTGGTTCTAAAAAATGCTATAAAATTTGTGGCTTATAAAAGTAGACTTTTTATTACACATTTCTAGAAGCTATACTTGAGTATAGAATTCTATACTCAAGAGAATGGCAGCACATCAGAAATGGTTTCTTCTTTTCCATTGTCCTCTGGTGGCAAAAGCCATGATAAACTCCTGTGTTTCCTTTTGAAAAAACCCTAATTCCATTCACAAGGTCAAAGAACTCATTATATAATCAATTCCCCAAAGGTCCCACTTCTCATAATATCTCCTTTAAGACTGACATTTATTCTGGTGAATTTTGGTGGAATATGGCATCTATTCCATCTATTCCATAGAATCTCTCTCATCTGTGTGCATTATGCCCCGCCTACAATAATGTTTTAACTCATCAGGTAGTGTGCATTTTTATTGAGTGCATGGGTCTCTGCAAACTCCATGGCCAGCAGAATGAGCAGCCATGAGAGGCTACAAGGCCTTTTGTCTCAGCATGAGTCAATGGCCAGTGTTAGTTCAAACTTCATGAGTCTGGTCCTATTTAGTTTATTTTAGACATATTTAAATACAGCACAATTTGGTGAAAATTATTCTGGTGATAATTTACTCAATCCATGTGCACAACAAAGCATATGTAAATCTCTTTGAGGAACAAAGTAAGCTAAATACAGATCTGACATGACTACATCAAAACTTTTGTAAAGACAATAAATATAGATTGTCTAGATTGACAGGGAAAAACAAATTTACTATAATGGTCTAGGGGAGAGTCCCAGGCTGGAAAAGTCTGTGGCCACAAAGTTAGAACAAAGTTCATCAGGTTAGGAAGCACTACCACTTTAGCTTTCTGGACAGATAACAGTTAATATATTCCTTCCCATGAAGGAACAATCCTGTTACAGCTAACATTCCAAGATCTCCTAGTGCTATTCTGTGAGCACAAAGACCTCTTCACCTCCTACCAGTGAGGATCTGCAGTTGGTACAAAATCACTAGGTAAATTAGATAAATTAAGTAAGAGCAAATCTTTTCCCAACCTAGAAATCTTCCTAATAGAGAGAGAGAACAGCTTTGTTTATGAAAAACTATAAAATGAAAGTGTGATGAACATCTCAGGAAAACCCCTGAAAGAATGGAAATCGAAACCTTTGATTTAGATAAGCCTCATTATAAGTCATAATAGAATGGGCAGTAGTTAATTCTCAAGTAAAGAGACTTGGATGGTATCTTCTGTCAAATACAGGTGATCCCAACTTTGCCTAAAATTGAATGACCACCTTGGCTTTGACCAGAGGGTTAATGCCAATGCAACATTTTCAGAAGTAGCTTTGCAGCTTGGGGAAAGGTGCACTCAGGACAGTCAGGGCTGTGGATGCTGCTTCTCCTTGATGCTTGTTTGTTCGTTTTGAGAAATATTCCCAGCTATTGAGAAAGATAACCCTGTGCAATACATTTGTTACATGGCAAAATTAGTCTTTGAAGGATTTGTATAAATCCCAACGGCAGAAAATATTGGTAGTTTCCTAAAGCAAATGACAAGGAAAAGAAAAGCGAGAGTAACTTCAACTTTTAACAGAGAGAATCAAACATCTTGTAAATTTGTATTTGTCCTTAAGATGGAAATGTAAGAGAGTGGTGTATTTTTGTTTCCTTGAGAACATAGATTTTTTTTTCCATTTTGTTCACTGAAATGATTTTCTGTAATGTCATAGTGTGTTATTTCAATTTTTATTGTTTCTTAGTCTTTTTAGTTGTCTTTTTCCAAATAAAAAAGAAACATATACTCATACAGTTATATACGCTATATAAAATAAGTTAAAAGCATATGAGCATATAATTGTTTATTCAAAATTTATTCTCTGTTCTCGTATTTATTTCCATTCAGTAATTTTGTGTTTGACTATATTGCAGTGAGAAAAAAGCTATTTTAGAAAGTCAAATTAAAATCTATGTCTTGTACAATGTTTGACCAAAGTCACATTAATCACAGCTCCTGCAGAAATTCTGGATTCTATAAGTATTTTGTGAATAACAGCTTGTCCTCTGAGATATCAATTATTAAAATAGAGGTTGTAAAATATTCCATAATATTTTACATTTATTCACTTCATTGTATGACTTTTAGTTGTGACACAAAGAGTGGATGCTGATTTCAATAAACTTTCATGTCCCCAAATTATTTTGGCTGAACCCTGCATCTACTGATAGAGCTGTTGTTTTGCAATACAAAACAAACCCCTGGGCCAAGAGCTGTAGAAGTACACATGCAATTCGTTATCCTTACAAAAGACTTAAAGGAAATGTACATAAATTATACAATATATTTTTTAGGAAGATTGTTATGTTGCATAAGTAAGATACCAATTTTAGTACAAAATTCATTAAATACATTCTCCAAGTTAAATACAAATTCTCTAAAAGCAATAATGAAGGATCTAATGGCATAATTTCAATCATTTAAATATTGCAGTGCTTTAGATTATACAGGAAATAAAATTAAATTTAATCATATAAATAGAAATGTTTTTGTCAGCAATATTTTAGAAATCATGCACCTATGTTTTGATTTTATGTTAATCAACCAATTACCTTTTCAACTAAAATCACTAATGAATACATAATTCCATTAATGGACATATTCAAAACAAGCTGGGAACAACTTATTTAAACTAAAATTATCTGACTGTGAGTCTTCATTTATTTGGAATTGCATTTTACTCTTTGTATACCAGAAAACATTTCTTCTTGGCTGTGGCTTATTCTTGCCAAGTATACTATCACTGAATTAGCATCTCATCTCCAGATTGTGTTTAATTATCAAAGATACATCCATAGTCTTGTCCTTCAAATTATTTCCCAGGCAAACTATTTCCAGCACAGTCTCCATTAACTCATCAAGGACTACCATCCAGAAAGTTTCTCCAGGAGTTTCTCCCATTAAAGTTTTTCACTATTTTTCTGTTTGTGATGGTGACAGTATGTACTTCTTACAAAATTACATAAGTGCCTTCGTGAATGTTTTTCATAAACATTTATCCACAATTTTTTAGATGCAAATATCTTGTTACAGAATTAAAGATAACACTGGCCTTATTAAAAGTGACTGAGTGGAAACCCATATTAAATAGTGGAAGTCATTATTAAAAGTGACTAAGTGACTCAATGGAATTCCATTAGTTTTCTCCACATTAATTCTTCTTTCACTATGCTCAGCATCTATAAATGTAAAATCAATGAAGCATTGGGTTTACAGCTAGAAAAAAAGAAATTAATAGTCAGAATTCCCCCAGTGTGAATGCCAAGAATTCCAAGTGGTATTAGGGAATAGAAGTTTATTTTCTTATCATGGTTAATATGATCTTACTAGGAAAAGTATTTCTTCAAATTATGTGGTCAAATTATATATATTCACACGATATATGTGTTGCAGTTTGGGCTGCTATTATGATGAAACACCATGACAAAAATCAAGTTATGGAGGAAAGGTTTTGTTCGGCTTGCACTTCCACACCCATAGTCTATCGCTGAAGGAAGTCAGGACAGGAACTCAAACAAGGCAGGAACCTGGAGGCAGGAACTGATGTAGAGGCCATGAGGGGTACTGCTTTCTCATGACTTCTCGGCCTGTTCTCTTACAGATCCTAGGAACACCAGCCCAGGGATAGTTCCATCCACAGTTGACCAAGTCCTCCCCCATCAATCACTAATAAGAAAATGTCCCACATCTGAATCTTTTCTCCAATTTTTTTTTTGGTTTTCTATGGCTTTCACATCATGCATCTTGATCCTATTCATCTCCCATCCCTTTGTGTTCATCCTCTGCTCATGCAACTCACCCAAATAAAATAAAATTTAAAAGAAAATAAAAAGAGAAAGACATATCTCATATTTATAAGCTGTAGTGTGACACAATAAGTCATAGAGTAAACCCTTTTGTCCATATCTCTTTTCTTGCAAGTGTTCATTGCAAAGAGTCATTGGTCTGGTTCAAGGTCTCTGGTTTCTGCTCCCCTATTGATATTGTGTGTCCTCATTGGGACTCCTCTTGATTATCCTGTTGTTGCCTTGTGTCATGGAGATCCTGCAGCTTTGGATCTGCAGAACCAGCCCCTTCATGTGCTTTAGAAGATCATAGATGGGGTGGATGTTGGAGTGGGCCAACTGATAGCATTTGTTCTGGGCTGGGGAGCTTACAGGGTTGGTCAGCTTGTCAACTCTCCACTATCATCACCACCAGGGGGAGCTCTCCATCGCTGCCTTGGCTAGTTCACACTATGCAGCAAAGAGCAAGATGTGGGAAGGTTCTCCTTTCAAGCCCTCAGGGCCAGCTTATCCATATATATACCACCAGGGCCATTCTCCCAGGTGTTGCAGCTGGTAAAGGGCAGGGACAACTGTCTCACTCTAATGACTTCAGGACCAGCTCTACCACCTGCCACAGGCAGTGTGTGTGTGTGTGTGTGTGTGTGTGTGTGTGTGTGTGTGTTGGGGCGGGGAAATCTCTCCCTCACCCACACCACCACATGGTAGATGAGATGCAGGACCAGATCTGGAAAGTTCACTTTCTCAGGGCCAGCTCACCCCTGCCACCTTCAACAGGGTCAGCTCTACTGTGGTGCCCAGGCAAGGTTCAGGGCCTGCTTTCTCAAGTGTTGCAGATAGTAAGGAGGGTTGTCAGCTCTCTGACCTGCTGCACTTAGCAAGGGGCGATAAAGGGGAGGGCATCTTTTCCTCTCCATGCCATCACATGGCAGACAAAGTGGGTGGAACTACCTCTCCCATTCTCATGCCTCACAGCCAGCTCCCCCATCCCCCCTGTGAACAGGGTCAGCTCTATTATGCTGCTCAGGCAAATGTAAGACCTGCTTTCCTGAGTACTGCTGCTGGTGAGAACCAGGGTCAGTTCTCCCTAGTGTTACAGCCAGTGAGGGGCAGGGCCAACTCTGTGTAGCCCTATTGTCTTGGCCTTTGGTGGTAACAGAAGCCAAGGACATTGGACATCGTGGCTACAGCAGAGCCACTGATCCAGACATGGACCTTTGCAGTAGCCCAGACACAGACATCATATGGTCCCAGGTGGCAAACAAGTCACCTACCTCAGCCTGCTCCTCACCTATTCAGATCTGCCTCTCTCCACAAGACGTGAACTTCTCATTCTCTCTTTCTCTCATACCCTACCATATATTTGCTCACCATAGCAGTGCCTGACTACCCATGTTTTTTCTGTGCTGTCTGGGTCTCCTTCTCTCACTCTGTCTTGGTGCTGGGTAGGTCGTGTTTTCTCCTGGCTGCCCCAGGCAGGTACCTACAGCTGAGTCTTAGGGATGCATTCTCTCAATTGAGATTCCCTTCTCTCATATGACTTTAGCTTGTGTCAAGTTGACATAAAACTAGTCAGGACAATATGTGGACCTGATAATATATCAAAATGTATTTCTTTACAAATCTTGTTTCTATGCTTTTATTAGTGGTCAAATAAGTTTACAGACTGCCAAAGATGGTGTTCTGAAGATATATATTTATATATGATAATATGTAATAAGTGTGCACATAATATACATCCATATAGAATGTATACTTATGTGTATATGTCATTTAATATACACATATACATATATCTCTATACTTGCAAACTCATTAAAATTATGTTAAATTATATCATTTTAATATATCATTTTATATAATAATTATAAAATGATGTTATATTATTAAAATAATGCTACATTACCATAGTAATATTGTCCTTTCTACTTTTAGTACCCATGTTTGACAGCTTGAAAATCAATGGTGAGCAGAACAAGTTTCATGTTAGAGAAAACCATGTAAATTTTGCTTTATGAGGCCTGGAAACTTGTCTTCATGGCTAAGAACATTGGCTACTTTAAAGAGACCTAGTTCTTGGCATCCACAATGTAGCTCACAACTGTTTGTGATTTCAGTTTCAGGGGATCTGAAGCTCTCTTCTGGCCTTCATGGGCATGTCTGTGGTATATAAACTTATATACAGGGAAAACACCCATAAAGCAACAAAATGATAATTTAGAAATAAATTTCAATTTATTTTTAAAATATTTGATGTTCTAAAAGTCTCAAAATATAGTGATAACATCAGTATTTGTGTTTGTATCTACATCTGAAATATTGATACAATTTTCTAGGATATGAAGTTGATTATTAAATTGATTTTATATTTATGTTCAAAGTAACTCCATTAAACTATCAAATACTTTTTATCCAGTATTCTGTTATTTGTTAACATATTTCTTCATATATTTTATCACACAATTTGGAAAATACTCCAATTATATATACTCTTGGTTTGCTTCACAATTTCACCAAAATTTGGAATATTATCAATTATGTGAACACTTATAATCCTCTGACCAACTAAATATGCTTTTCCAGTTTTACCATAGG
This sequence comes from Peromyscus eremicus, assembly GCF_949786415.1. NCBI lineage: Eukaryota > Metazoa > Chordata > Mammalia > Rodentia > Cricetidae > Peromyscus > Peromyscus eremicus. Next base: position 34,455,797 of record NC_081428.1, read on the forward strand.
TTGATTATGACACAGAATCCATAGTAGTTTATGCTTCTCTGACTGAAGAAAGACCAAGACAAAGATTACACAGGCTTCTAATTGATGTTACTCGTTTGCTATGACTGCTTTACAAACTCTAAGACACTTTAGTGATTTTAGTCCTCAACTCCACTACTGCTTCTGAACTTCATGCAAGCAGACGTTCAGCAGATATGAATCATCTACAGCTAATTACACTCTGATGTTTTCAGTTAGAGGACTGTTATTTGTTCCAATGTAGACTCTATTCTGTGTCTAGGGATTTTGGTAACCAGTTGTAGTGACATGGTTGTGTGAGATGTATGGTTCATTTTCTATGATTTCTCCTAAGCCTTTTCAATCGACAGAAATAAAATTGTGTGGAAAAAAAGAAACATGGAGTTTTTTAAAGCTCAGAACTAACACATTACCACTACGGCACGATATTAGAAAATTTAGGTTACAGAATTGGACATTATTTAAAGTAAGAAATAACATAACCTCCCACTTAGTGAGAATGTTCAAGGATATCAGTGAGAGCAATAATGCCCACCATTTTGTAGTTATATGTTACAGAGCCTGTGATATCCCTAATGTATTTTGTCACTTCTCAAGAAAGTCAAAAATAATAAGAAATTAATCATTAATGGAAAATTGTGATCTTAAGATTAAATCTGAATCACTATAAATTATAGTATTAAATGCTACCTAGGCTGACTTAACATTTTGAAATGTGAGAAGGTTTACAAGAGAAACTCCATGAAATGAGCCAATTATTTTCTTTTAAAGCAATCCAAATAGTCTTGGTGCATTTTTAAAATATGGATTAAAATGCACTTTTCATAACTTGACCACAGTTCACTTGTGATCCAGATAGGATAAGTGCTTTGAGAACATAACTAAAACTATGTGGTAGTGTGTAAAATGAAGCATTTGTATTTTACAGGAAGTCATAAATATCATTTTCTTGATTTCTTTTTAAAAATAACACTTATATATGCCATTTATTTGATGCTGACTTTGTAGCACCCTAAGGAACAACATGAACTTTCAAAAATATATTAACAATGAAGAAACTCATATATTATTTGACATATTTTTAACCTTTTTTAGAGTATATAATATTCTTCACATTTTTCTCTTCCCAAATCTTTCATCATAATTATCCTTTAAATTCTCTTCAGTACTAAAATGGAATATCCTGTTATTATGTAGCTATTTAGTTGTCTAGAAAAATAGATAATTATAAAAATTATTTTCTACCTAGAGTAACAATTTTGAATGATGGAAAATATTCTTCCATAAATGCAAATACTTTATACATAGATGGAAAAGCAGAATTATTTTGAATTATTTAGCATTGATTATTTATACATTTCCTTTTGCTCAGAATTCATGCCATAGTTGATTGTTCTTGATATGAAAGAAAAGAGATACACTGGTATAGGGATTCAGATAATAGACTTATATAACAGCCCTTATTTTCCTTTTTGAATTTTAAAGAAATATCAGGACTCACCCTATAATATTGTATGGTGTTTTAAAACATTTCAATATATTTTAAACTATTTTCCACAGTGGCCACAGTGTTATGAATTCCCATTAACAATGTGCAAGGGGTCCAGTCTCTTTATGTTCATCCCTTCTGAGTTGAGTATTTGTGTCCAAGACCATAACTTCAGTATAGCATTTGACTTTTTAGTATTTTTCGCAACATTTTTTGAAAAGATTCTTCTCCTGACGTGTTTTCTATTAGCAATCTTGTCAATCAGTTTAAAGTATGCATGCATACATTTATTAATGGAAACACTGTTTGAATAAATTATATTTAATTTGCCAACTATTAGTTGGGAAAAATTAAAGCCTAATAATTATGTGTATTTAGGGTTACAGTGTAATTTTTAACACACAAGTATGCAGCATTCAATTTTTATTTGTTTTTTTCCTTTGTTGCTTCCAGTTTTTTATTAGGTCTATGAGAACTTTGTACAATGTATTTTGACTAAGTTCATCCGTAATTGGACTCCTCCTACATCAGTTCCCCTTCCCCAACCCACCCAAATATGTCCTCTTTATTTTAACCCATCAAGTCCAGTTCATGTTATCAGTATAATCTTTGATGTGTGGCCTTCACTGGAGCATAGCCTACACTAATCAGTAAGCCCTGTTCTTAATGATGTGGGCGGTTCCCAAGGATGGTATCCAAGTTTGACCTTGGGCCTCCCCACGTGCATGTACACACATGTGCCCACTATAAGAACATGTATACACACCTGTGCCTACTGTCCCCGACACACACCATATACAGTAGCTTCTCTTTACCTGTAGTTCACTCATTACAGCTCCAGTCACCCATAATCAAGCACATTTCAAAAATGCTAAAAGGGGAAATTCTATAAAAAAAAAATCCACACACTTTTTAAATTTCAGGCCATTATTTTGAGCAGCATACATCTGAGGTATCCTATTTTGCCCACCTCTTCACACTTAGAATGTGAATCATTTTTATTTTCACTGTACCTACTCTTTTTCTACTACTTCTCTGTTAATTACTCAGTAGCCTTCTAAATATTGGATCAATTATCTCATCAGAACTCCTGGGTAATCCTTATGTATAGGATAGTGCTCTGTCTTTTACCTCACATCACCTTACCATGGAGATGTTATTATATGATCTCACACTATCGTAAAAAGCCTGAGTATGCATACACAGCAGTAAGATTTGGTGCTGCATATTCACACAACATTCCCTATAATATGTTGTTATGTTTGTTCTACTTCATTGGTAAGTATTGCCAATTCCTTACAGCATGTAATTGATATATTAAACTTAATAAGTATATGAAAATGTACTACATATAGTTTGTAACTAGCTTTAATTTCAAGAACTTCACTGAAGTTATGGAATGTTTTTCACATCCAAGAGCATAGGCAGTTAACAGAAGGAAAGGATAGGGAACAGGTTGAAGTCCTGGTTATTTGTTTGGCTCTTATAGTATTTCTCAGCACTGGTCTGATATCAAATAAGAACCACTAGGGAACTTGTTAAAATGCGTGTCTTGGGCAATATCAATGCCAAGTAGAACATAATTTGTAGAGGATGGGGCATTTAACAAGTTTTCCAGGTATTTCTTATGCAGAAAAATAGTGCCAAAGGGATCCAGAGTAAACAACTCTCTTTCTTTATTTCTTCTACTTACTGAATAGCCTTCATGCGTGGAACATCGGCTTATAAGTGATTGCCTGGACATTTCTTCTGGGATTTGCGATACAGATTTCACAACCAAGTCATCGCAAATTTAGAACTGGATTATGTTTTGACTTTTGTGCCTCTTGTAAATTTTTCTCCCCTTTGGCTATTTCCACTCTTACTGCAAAGAAGAGAAACAGCATTATTATGTTTGTCCTTTTATTAATATCCAAGGGAAAGATAAAGTTGGTCAATCTGAACTTACAATATATTGATAGGCTTTGTACTTCCTGCTCTTTGTAGAGCACTGTTTCGGGAAAAGTGAGAACAAAGATTGTTTAACATGAAAACTCAGATACTGTGGATTCAAAAAATAATTTGAAAAAAATACTCAAACACCTATGTTTGAAGAGTTGGTGTGGTTTTGTTTTCCTCAGGAGATATATATCATATACTTGTTCTTTGTATATTTAATTTTTCTAATGTATTGTAAATTTGTATTTGTTAGGCTCTTGATATGGAATTATATTATTTAATTTAGCTTTATAGTTACAAGTCTAAATAATTTATACCAACATCTGTGATATTTAAAAAATATATATAAAATCTTGCCTGCAATCACCATTGGAATTTGTGTATGTTTTAGTATTTAAGAGGTATTGCTTTATACAAAAAATGTAGTATATATTCCACATTTAAAAAACCTTATGGGTACCAGCTTTCTATGATATTAATTAAAAGTGTTCAGACTGATATTAAAAACACCTACAACATTTAATTAATTCCTCTTTGCACCTTGACTAATAATTACATATGTAATCTCTACATTGTAATTCTCTTTTCATGTCCAATTATGGAACATTATTTGCTGCCCATAGGTTCCTATTTTCCCCCAAAGACTTAACCTTAAAACTTGCAATACACAGGACACACTAATTTTCTCTGTATCTTTTCAGTTTGGGTAAATGTATAGCCAGAGCAAGCACAAACTCGGAAAAGCTGAATAATTCTCTACTGGATTTATGCAACACATGGATCAAATAGAATTTAAAATGTCTTAAAATTGAAATAATATGAAAACATAATATATAGCAAAATCTATGTGACACAATGAAGGTAGTTCTAATAGGAATGTCATAGCATGAAGAGTCTACATAAAAAACCTGGAGTGTTGTTGATACTACCAGGATCTTTTTTCTTTGTTTGTTACTGTGTTTGTTTGTTTTATTTTTATTTATTTTTTTTTTGAGAGAGAGAGAGAGAGAGAGAGAGAGAGAGAGAGAGAGAGAGAGAGAGAGAGAAGGAATTTGGATTGGACGGGAGGAAACAGGAGCTAGAGAAAGGAAAAGAATGTCATCAATATGTATTGCATGAAACTCTTTCAAAAGCCAATAAATTTAAAGGAAAACAGAAAAAAATCCTGCAGAGATTTAGTATCAATAACTGAATGAAACACCAAATGCTTTAGAGAAGCAACAAGAAAGAAATAATCAAATGCAGTGCTAAAATCAATGAAGTAGAAAAAAAACAACAACACTGTGATTTAATAAAATAGAGATGCTTCTCTGAAAGAAATGAGTATGATTAATAAGCTTTTAGAGAAATTAAACAAAAATCCAAAAATAATACAATTACAGTTGAGAGGGGAGATAATACAGACACAGCAAACAGCAAATGAATTCAGAGAATGATAAGGACATACTTTAAAAAATCCATGTTCCACCAAAAATCTAAAATGTACAGATGAAGTTTTGCATATTAAATAAAGTCTAAACGAAAATTTAAACTGAGCCACCATAATACCTAGCAAAAGAGAAACAATGAAAGAAAAATTGTAACTCCCAACTAAAATTAGACCAGGGCCAGATGTATTCAGCCAAGAATTCTGTCAGACTTTCAAAGACGAAGTACCAGCAATACTCCTCACCTCATCCATAATAAATAAACTGAAGGGACAGTTCCACATTCTTTTCATTAAGTCACTATAGCCCTGATTTCTAACACACACACATACACACACAGATATAGAGAGACAGAGAGGATGAACAGGTTGTGTATTTCTTTTAAATTTTGGGGGGTGATGGTTCAAGGATAGAATGGTGGACCTGGAAGGAATGGGAAGTAATTGTGATCAGGGTGCAGTGTATGAAATTCCCAAATAATAACAATATTACATTGAATAAAAACAAAGGCTTAATCATTGAAAAAGAAATGTATTGAACCAGTATATATCAATTTCCCTTCTGAGCAAATTCATTTTTTATTAAGGAATTTTTTATTCATTTTACATACCAACTGCAGATTTTTCTCTCTTCCCTCCTCCTGCCCCTTCAGGCTTCACCCCCACAACCTACCCCCCATTACCTGCTCCTACAAGGTATAGCCTCCCATGGGGATTCAGCAGAGCCTGGTACATTCAGTAGAGGCAGGTCCAACCTCCTCCTCCTGCGTTAAGGTTGTGCAAAATGTCCCACCATAGGTAGTGGGTTCCAAAAAACCAGCTTATGTACCAGGAATGGATCCTGGTGCTACTGTTGAAGGGGACACTTAAGCAGATCAAGCTATACAAATGTTTCACTTATACAGAGGGCTTAGTCCAGTCTCACAGAGAATCCACAGCTGTTGATCTAAAGTTCATGAGTTCCCACTAGTTTGGTTTGGTTGTCTCTTAGGTTTCCCCATCAGGATCTTGATGCTCCTTGCTCATAGACTCCTTCTTCTCTCTTTTTGACTGGACTTCTGGAGCTCATCCTGGTGCTTGGCTGTAGATCTCTGCATCTGCTTCCATCAGTTACTGAATGAAGGCTCTATGATGACAGGGTGTTCACGGATCTGATTACTGGGGTAAGCCAGTTCAGGTACCCTCTCCACTATTGCTAATAGTCTAAGATGGGGTCATCCTTGTGGATTCCTGGAAACTTTCCTAGCACCAGGTTTCTCCATATCCCTATGATGTTTCCCTCTATCATGGTATCTGTTTCATTGCTCTCCCACTCCATTACTGTTCCAGCTCAACAATCCCATTCCCTTATGTTCTCATCCCCAATCCGCTACCCTCCATTGCCCCACAACGTCCTCAATTTACTCATGGAAATCTCATCTATTTCTCCTTCCCAGGGTGATCCATGCTTTACTCTTTGGGTCCTCCTTGTTAGCTAGCTTTTCTGTAACTGTGGGTTGTAGTCTGGTTATCCTTTGCTTTGCATCTAGTATCCACTTATGAGTGAGTACATACCATGTTTGACCTTCTGAGTCTGGGTTACTTCACTCAGGATGATATTTTCTAATTGCATCCATTTGCCTGCAAATTTCATGATGTCATTGTTTTTCACTGCTGAGTCATTCTTTTTTTTTTTATCCATTCTTCCATTGAGGGGTATCTAGGTTGTTTCCATGTTCTGGTTTTTATGAATAATGCTGCTATGAACATAGCTGAGCACGTGTCCTTTTGGCATGATTGAGCATTCCTTGGGTATATACCCCAGTGTGGTATAGCTGGGCCTTGAGGAAGACTTATTCTCAATTTTCTGAGAAACCACCATAGTGATTTCCAAAGTGACTGTACAAGTTTGCACTCCCACCAACAGTGAAGGAGTGTTTCCCTTGCTCCACATCCTCTCCAACATAAGCTGTCTTCAGTATTTTTGATCTTAGCCATTCTGACAGGTGTAAGATGGTATCTCAGAGTTGTCTTGATTTGCATTTCCCTGATTACTAAGGATGTTGAACAATTCCTTAAAGGTCTTTCAGCCATTTGAGATTCATCTGTTGAGAATTCTGTTTAGCTCTATAGCCCATTTTTAATTGAAATGTATGGTGATATTTTATTTGTGATGAAATGTGATTTTATTTGTATGTTAATAAATAAAGTTGCCTGGGGATCAGAGCTAAAAGCAAGCCATTTAGCAGAAGTCTGGCAGTGGTAGCACATGCCCTTAATCCCGATCACATGGCAGGCAAAGTCTCTGTGTAGTCAAGGACACAGCCAAGTGGTGACCCTAACCTTTAATCCCAGTATGAACCATAGAGACCTGGAGGTCTGTATAGACAGGCAGTGACAAGGAAATTATGTGGTTGGGTTTAGAGCTAATGAGAAGGCAGAATAGAAAGGCAATAAAAAGACAGGTCACACAGGAGAAGGTCTCTCTCTCAGGGGAAGAGACAGCAGCAACTGGTAAGCTAAAGGTAGTCTTGGGCTTTGCTAGTGCTCTGATCTCTTAGGCTTTAATTCTGTATTTGGTTCTGCATTTCTTATTTACTAAGACCATTTAGAATTTCATCAACAGGATTGTTTGGTATTTTGTTATCTAGTTCCTTGAATTCTTTATATATTTCAGAGATCAGCCCACTGTCAGATGTGGGGTTGGTGAAGATCTTTTCCCATTCTGTAGGCTGTTGTTTTGTCTTATTTACCATGTCCTTTGCCTTACAGAAGCTTCTCAGTTTCAGGAGGTCCCATTTATTAATTGTTGCTCTCAGTGTCTTCAATTTGATTCCATTGGTCCATATGTGTTTTCATGGGTGCATCTAACTTCCTTAGGTTGGAGTTTTTCTTCTAATGTTTTCTGTCAGGCTGGATTTGTGCATAAGTATTGTCTAAATCTGGTTTTGTCTTAGAATGTCTGCTCACTCTGTCTATGGTGATTAAAAGTTTTGATGGGTATTGTAGTCTTGGCAGGCATCTGTGATCTTTTAGTATCTGCATTACATCTGTCCAGGACCTTCTGGCTTTCAGGGTCTCCATTGAGAATTTGAATGTTATTCAGATGGGTCTGCCTTTATGAGTCCTTTGGTTTTTTTCCTTTGCTGTTAAGTAAATTATTAATGACACACTTTCAAACTGAGTTCAAGACTGTGTCCCAAAGAGTATTCACAATGATTAAGTTGACTCTATCTTATGAATACAGGAATACTTCTGTTTATGAAAAGCAATTAATATACTCCAACACATGAACAGGCTGAAAGATAAAACATACAAGACAGCAACCACCATCATTCTAAATGGAGATAAACTCAAAGTATGTCCACTAAAATCAGTTACAAGACAAGGGTATCTATCCCTCTTCTCCATTCCTATTCAAAATAATATTTGACTTCTTACCTAGAGCAATAAAACAACCGAAGAACATCAAAGGGATATAAATTGGAAAAGAGGAAGTCAAAGTAACTTTATTTGGAAATGATATGATTTTATACACTAAAGACATTAAAAAATCCACCAGGAAATTTTTATAGCTGATAAACTCTTTCAGCAAAGTAGCAAGATAAAAAAAATAGCACACAGAAATAGGTAGTCTCCCTATACACAAATGATAAAAATACTGAGAAAAAAATCAGAGAAATAGTAGTTGTAATCATAGGTGAAAAAAATAACTTGGGATAACTATCACCAAGTACTGAGAGACTTATAAATTAAAAACTTTCAGACATTGAAGAAAAAAATTGAAGGAGACACCAAAAGAGTTAAGGATCCAACATCCTTTGGGATTTGTAGGATTTATTTTGTAGAGATAGTCATTGTACCAAAAGCCAAATACAGATTAAATGCAAGTCCCATCAAAATGTAGAAACTATTCTTTGCAGAAACTCAAAGATAATCTTAAGCTTCATATGGAAACATACAAACACATCAAAACATAGAATAGCTAAAACAATTATGAATAACAAAACATAACTTCGTGAGGTAATATCATCACAGATTGTACATACTACAGAGCTATGGTAATAAAAACAAAATGGCATTCACATAAAAATAGGCATGTTGATAAATTACATTGAACTGAAGCACAGATATAACTCCACATAAAAACAGAGACCTGGTAATTGAAAAAGAAACCAAAAAATACACACAAGAGAAAAGACATCATCTTCCACACATGACATTGTTCAAACTGGATAGATGGATATGAAAAAATTAAGTTAAATATATCTGTCTAACCAGACTACAATCCTCAGCCCCAGAAAAGTTAGGTAGCAAGGAAGACCCTAAGAGGGATGCATGGAACTCCCTGGGAAGAAGAAATAGATGAGATGTCCTGGGGTAAACTTGGGTTGGAGGCAGTAGAGTGGAGGGGATGGGGAATGGGAACATGAGGTATCAGGATGGCAGAATTGGGGACAGGACAGAGGAAGAGAGTAATAAAACAGATATCTTGGTAGAGGGGGCCATTATGGGGTTAGGGAGAAACCTGGTGCCCGCAAAACTCCCAGGAAACCACAAAGATGACCCCAGCTAAGAGTCCTAGCAATAGTGGAGAGGGTGCCTGAACTGGCCTTCCCCTATAGTCAGATTGGTGACTACCACAATTGTCATCATAGAACCTTTACCCAGTACTGGATGGAAGCAGAAGCAGAGATCCACAGCTAAGCACTGGGTTGAGCTCTGGGAGTCCAGGTGAAGAGAGGATGAAAGGATTATATGAACAAGGGGGCATCAAAATCATGACAGGAAAACCCACAAAGACGGCTGACCTGAGCTTGTGGGAGCTCACAGACTTTGGTTGGACAGCTAGGGAGCTGGCATGGGACCAACCTAGGTCCTCTGCATCTGGGTGATAGTTATGTAGCTTGGTCTTTTGTGGAACCCCTAACAGTAGGACAAGGACCTGTCCTTGATACATGAGCTGGCTCTTTGAAACTTATTCTCTATGGTGGGATGCCTTGTTCAGCCTTCATTCAGGGGAAGGGCGGCGGGGGGGGGTTGGTCCTCCCTCATCTTGATATGCCATACTTTGTGGATTCCGAAGGGAGCCCTTACCCCATCTGAGTGGAGAAGGAAGAGGGGTGAGTGGTGGTGGAAGTGAGGTGGGGGGAGAGAATGGGAGGAAAGGAGGGAGGGGAAACTGTGGTTGGTATGTAAAATAAAATAAAGAAAAGAAATATATCTGTCACATAAAATTCAACTCCAAATGGATCAAGGATCTGAAATAAAGCCAGATGTGCTAAGTCAAACACAAAAAGGCAGGGAATATTGTATTTATTGGCTCAGAATAATAACACACAATGCGAATTGTCTTTTTGTAGTCCAAGTTCAATTGAAAATTAAAGCTGGTTTGCAGTGTGGCTCTCTCCTTCTCTAAACCCAAGCATGCTTGTTAAAGTAAAATCCATAAATCTCTGTCTCATGTCAGAAGAGCCACCTGACATTGGACAGAAGAAAAACCAAAATTTGGGACTATTCTATTGCTACTAATTTCATAATCCTTTGGTTTTATTTTGACTCCTTAAAGCTTTTCTTGGGGTATAAATGCTATCTCAATATTTATAAGATTAACATATATTAAACTTTTTGTCATGATATTAATGGTCATATAGAGTACTAACTAATTCTAGAAAAAGGCTTCATCCAGTTTCCTTTACATGATTTCCGGTTTGAGTCTCCATCAGTTAACTAGGAATTAAGTTTTTGTACTCTGGTTGTACATAACAAATATTGATTCTTTAACCTCTTTGAGATCTGCTGCATATGATGTTTAAAATGTTTAAGTTTTCTGCAGTGAACCATGACCACATCTAACAGTGGTCTTTGAAGTCTCCAAAAGGAGGATGGGGCCCCACAATGATGATTCTTCAAGGACTATGATAATGCCACTAAGCTGAAATCACCACCCAAAGATTGTCTTTGTACTAAAAACTGCTCAGGACAATTTGAAGGTGACTAGCTGAGTTCATCCAGCCTCACAGACTACTCTAGCCAGGACTTGAGATAAGCCTTGTACTTTCCCATGGACAACAAATGATAAAGCTACATCTCCTAGGACTTGACAATTAACTCAAAATTTTCCTTTCAGGATTCCCCTAAAGATACCATAGCCCCCAGACAGCAAGAAGTAATTTTAAGAACTCCAGACAGCAAGAAGTAATTTTAAGAACACAATGCCCACATTGCCAAAAGTTGGCATGGGTTTTTGGTCTTTCACGGGTATTGTATATTTGTCATTGTTTAGAGTGGTTGATTACAAGTTGTTATTGGTAATGGTTAAAAAAAAAAACCTGAGCAAAGGAGATTAGATTCAGGGTTTTTGTTTTGAAAAAAAGAAAAAGGGGGGATATAGAAATGATAGGATAAAAGGGAAGCTTATTGAATCTACTCATAAAAGATAAAAAGGGGGTATAAATATGATAGGATAAAAGGATAGATTATTGAATCTACTTTTAAAAAGCAACTACTTGTCTTAAATACTTTATATTGATATGGATCTTTATGTATTGATACAAATTTGAGATTATTTTATTAGAACATATTGTACATACATTTCTACTCTTGTTCAAGGTATTGTACCTATATAACTCATTTAACAATGTAATGCAAATTTTAGTCCTTGAAAGTTTTTATTACAACTACTTATGATAATAAGGAAATGCAGGTTAGTAGTCACCTATTACAATCAAACTTGTAATCATGTTAAGTATGTTTTCAAGATCAAACAGATATACTTTAGATAGACAAGTGGTCTTCAAACACTTCAGAGATCTCCAGAATATGGCATTGAAGATGTTTTAACAACATAAGGTTTTGTTGTTTGTTTTAACAATGAGACATGTCTGCTCCAGGCAGCACCAATCTACTTCAGAGAAGATGATGAGTATCAAAGAAACTCCATATGAAGTTTAGTTTCTTTGTGGCAAAAGTTACTGAGCAAGAAAGTGCTCTTGCCTCAACTGCTGATAGTAATGCAAGTTTTGGTAATGCAAGTTAGAATAAAAAGTGAATTAGGTACAACCCTTTGGACTCACCAAAATAGGATGGATATTGAAGTATTTTCTCTCAATTTGTTAAATGTTAATGGACTAGACATCATTGATGTAATTAATACCTGTATATATTTGTATATAGTTAGTGTAATTTTTGTATATAGTTTTTCTTATATTAGTTATAACCTTTTTTATTTTAGAAAAAAAAGGGCGAAATGTGATACTATTTTGTTTGTGCTCTAACAAATAAAGCTTGCCTGAAAATCAGAGGGTGGAGCTAGCCATTAGTTAACCATAGATTTCTGGAGGTCTGTGCAGACAGGAGACAGGAAGTGACATGGCTGGGCTGAGAGAAGAGAAAAAAGTGGGCAGAGACAGGAGCTTGAAGCCTTTCTGGTCTGAGGAGTCATGGAGATAAGAGGTGATTTTGGCTGTTCCTTTATTTCTCTGGTCTTTCAACATTTACCACTATATCTGACTCTGGGTTTTTAGTATTAAGACTAATTAGATTTCATGCTACAGATAATTACACTACAATCCACAGATCCAGAGAATTTAGACATAGAGGAGTGGCCTAGGGGCCAGAGAAAACACATAGTTCACCCTGAGGAGGAGAAATATAATAGATTTTGTGAATGGGCTGGGGATGGCTGGGTATGGGAATAGGAGGGATCAGATGGGGGAGGGAGAGAGTACAGAAAAAGATTAAACTAGGTGGGCATTTAGGGGGTGATATGGAAACAGTGCAGTGAAAACTTCCTGAGACCTGTGAGGATGACCCTAGCAAGGACTTCTGGGAATAAAGGATATGGAGTCTGTACCAGCCATTTTCAGTAACCAGGATAGGCTCCCAGTCGTGGGACTGGGACACCAACTCAGGAACAAAACCTATGACCCACAACCTGCCTTGTCTGCAACTGCAATGGAACGATCGTGGCTCAGAGCTTGTGGGAGTGGTCAACCAATGACTGGTCTAAACTGAGGCCCACATCAAGAGAGGGAGCCCATGCCCAATACTGCCTAAATTGCCAGGGTCCAGAAGTTGGATGGCTCTGAGACTTAGGGTAGAACCAAACAAGAGTGACACATAGGCACACACACAAAAAGTTAACGAAATGATTCCTGTGTTTCTCAATGATATTTTTGCTATATTCATAGGACAGGTGCCTAGCCCAATCACTATCAGAAATGCTTCCTCTAGCACCTTATGGCAGCAGATACTGAGACAGATAGCCAACTATAAGGTCGAGCTTGGGAATTCTGCAGAAGAGAATGATGGATTGTAGGAGCCAGAGGGGTCAAGGACACCAGAGGAACACAGCCTGGCCCACAGAATCAACCAATCAGGGCTCATAGGGCCTCAAAGAGACTGGAGTGGCAACTATGGAGCCTGTGTGGGTCTGCACCCTGACAACAGGGTCAGCTCTAGTATGCTGCCCAGAGAAGAAGCAGAGGCTGCTGTCTCCCATAATGTAGTCAGAGAGGTTCAGGGCTAGCTCTCTTGCTCTTTTGACCCCAAGACCAGCTCTCTCATTTGTCACAGGTGGTAATGGGTGAGGGAGGAGATGGCATCTTTCCTTCACCCATGCCACCACATGCCAGACAAGGGGTGGGGGGCAGGTCAACAATCCTGCTCTCGTGCTCTAGTGTGCTTCCCAGGTGAAGTGTAAACCTATAGTGAGGGGTGAGATCATCTTTCCCAAGTGCAGGGTGGTGATGGGGTGAGGGTGAGCTCTCCCCTTAAGGAGTGGGGCCTGTTCACCTGCTGTGAGGGACAGGACCAACCATCCCAGTGCCAGTGAAGGGCAGGGCTGGCTCAGCAGAACATGGTTCCAATGATCCCCATGCTAACAATGGCTTTGGACATCACCACAGACCCTAGCTGCAGCAAGACTACGGGAACCTAGACATGTCCCTTGGCAGTGGCTTGGGCCCAGATGCCGCCATGGCCCCATTTTCAATACAGGGCCCTTAGATCAGCAGGGCTCCAGCAGCAGCATGGTCACTGGGCCTCTATTATTCTAAATAATACTAATATATTTAAAGGAAATGTAAATTGTATGCCAGGGAGAAATAAAATCCATTTGTCACATTGACTGAGAAAAGTTCAGATAAGTCATGATAAATGAAGACATCATGGGAATAGGAAGAGGCAGGGTGCTGGGGAAGCTCTCAGGAATCCACAAGGATGACCCCACCTTAGACTACAGGCAATGGTCAAGATGGTGCCTAGACTGGTCTACTCTGGTGACTGGTCTAGTGAATACTCTGTCATCATAAAGCCTTCATCCAGTGACTGATGGAAGCAGATGAAGAGATCAACTGCCAGCGCTAGGATGAGCTCCAGAAATCCAATCAATGAGAAAGAGGAGGGATTCTGTGAGCAGGGGATATGGAACTCACGATGGGAAAATGTGCAGAGATGACCAGCCACACGAGGGGAAACCCATGAACCGTGGACTAATAGCTATGGAGCCGCCATTGGACTAGACTAGGCCCTCTGGATACGGGAGACAGTTGTTTAGCTCAAACTACTTGGGGGGCATCCAGGCAGGGGGATCAGGATCCATCCCTGGTGCATGGGCAGGCTTTTTTTAGCCCAGTGCCAAGGGTGTGGCACCTTGCACAGCCTTGGTGCAGGGAGAGGGGCTTGGACCTGCCTCAGCTGAGTGTGCCAGCCTCTGCTGACTCCCCATGGGAGACCTTGACTTGTGGGGATGGGGGGGTGGGTGGGAGGGTAAGTCTGGGTGGTGGGAAGAGGGAAGCGGGAGGATCTGTGGTTGGTATGTAAAGTGAATAGAAAATTTCTTAATAAAAATTAAAAAAAAGTTCAAGTAAGTCAAAAGTCACATATGCAATGACAGGGAGGAAACTCACACACACACACACACACACACACACACACACGCGCGCGCGCGCACACACACACACACACACACACACACACACACAAACAGGCAAACATGTAGATGTTATTCAAGTATAGACATTTTGTTCCACACTGATCATGTGATTTTCCTAGAGTTTTCTTAATTTCTAAAATGGAAATTAGATAGCATCTTCTCATGTCCAAATTATTTGAGCACATGTAGGTCTGTGTGTAAAACATACTTGTGAAACAATTTTGTAGACAGTGTTATATGACTGAGACTGAAGTTTGAATCCAAACTATTTCTGCTAATCAATGTATGTAGTAGTTGTTTTCTGTTATGATCAGGTACAATTATTCTGCAGTGGCACTAAGAACTCTTAAATAATAAAGCATGCATTGTTAAGAATGTTAGTAGGAATCATCTATTTTTCATTAAATAATTGAATATTTATATTTTTAATTTTTTTATATAATTTTTTATAATTGAATATTTATAGGTAACTAAAATAAGAAAAGAAATTGACTCTAGGTTACACCAAATCTCAGGACTTATTGCTAAGTGATTTACCTTTAATATTATACACCAGAAGAGATGTTTATGTGGACTTTATTTTTGTTTTAAGTCAGCTGCCATAACACCCTTGCTTCTGGAAAGTTCATGTCTGCAACATCAATTAAAACATTACTTAGATATTTGACATCAAGTCTCACAAATCCCAGATCAGTTTATCTATTGCTCTACCTAATGTCAACCAATACCTAGTCAGTGTTCAAAATTCATAAATGTATAATAGGGCTTTTAATCTATTAATCAGCTATTTAACATTTTAAATTATATGTGCTTAATTGATTGCTTCTGCCATAATATAAAATTTAAGCATTTTAATAGATGGATGTAGGCTCTAAAATGTCTCTCATACATGAAATCAACGTTGGTAAGACTTTCATTTTAGATATTATGTTGAAGAAATGATGTCTTATTTATGTTTTCTATCAACTCCTGTTCTGAGATTTTATTTTATGCTCATATTTTAATTCATTTTTCATGTATTTGCTATATTTCATATGTTTATATATCATATGCATTTCATATTTTTCTTTAATATTGGTTCTTGTACTTGCTATATTTCCTGAAATTTGATAATTAAACATTGGTGTGATTCCCAATGTAATTTCCTTTCTTCTACTTTAGTGAGAAGCTAGAATCATTCAATAAAGAGAAACCTCTTCTTGTCAGTAGTGTATTTATTCCTAAATACAGTGCAGAGAGGCAGAGTGTTATATGTATTTGTTATAAATTATAAATGAGCTGTTATATGTATTTGGTATAAATTATAAACTAATATTTATTATTTATTCTTTTATATAAAATTAGAGCACATAGATTATTAATGATATTTCTCAGTTTGTAAAATATTTGTCCATTATAAAAAAATTTATTTTTGATCAGTTCTAGGTTTATAGGCAGTTTGACAACTTTTTCTTAAACTCCAACCTAGTTGGAGTTTCCTCAGCTCCATCAACTTCCTGATTCAGTACAGTGTACTGATCCCTGCTAAAAACTAGGTGTTACATTTTTAGCATATGCTAAATTGTATATTTCATTCAGATTTCTTTAGGTTGTACTTCAAATCTTTTTTTCTCTTCATGCATTCCTCACAAGATACCAAAATAAATGTCATGTTTAATCATTGGATCCCCTTAGGTTTCACTTTGTTGTTTCAATTCCTTAGAAATTTGTCTTTGATGACTGTGTTTGTGGGTTTGGGGAAGAAAGTTCACAGAGTGAAGTGACAATTTATCACAACATATTGATGGCACATATAGCAATTCATGTATATTTTATGTAAATAGTCATGTATTTTCCAGGGTGACTTCATTCGATTACTGAAATTACTTAGATACCCATCTGTGTACTTTCAAGACTTAGTAGTTTTTTTTTTTTTTTTTTGGTTTTTCGAGACAGGGTTTCTCTGTGTAGCTTTGCGCCTTTTCCTGGAACTCACTTGGTAGCCCAGGCTGGCCTCGAACTCACAGAGATCCACCTGGCTCTGCCTCCCGAGTGCTGGGATTAAAGGCGTGCGCCACCACCGCCCGGCAGTAGTTTATTTCTATTTTTCATGAGATAACATTTTTCCTTTGCTTAGTTTATGGACCAACCCTGAAGTGTTGAATATCATCTTAATTGCTTACAGTTTTTTATAGTAGCGTCAATCATAGGTAACTGTGAAGGCACATATTGTCTGTCAGTTCAGCAAATACTCAGGAGGATTATATGCTGTGGAAACCTTTCATCTTATAGCACTGCCCACAAAAGTTGTCAACAAAACAGGCTTAGAATGTTACATTGCCACCAGAAGTGGCCGACTTCTTTCATATCACTTTTCATACCTCTGATCTTTGCTAATCTTCAATGTTATCATAGATTTGTATTGGTATCTCATTATTGTTTTATTCGTGTCACACTAGTGATAAATATTATTTGATGAATTTTCATGGGTTTATTCCATTTTAAACAAATATTTTCTCTCAGGGTGAGTTACAAAATTGTTAGTTAAGAATCATTTGTATATTAAATGTATTTATCACAAATGTTTCTAATTTTCATAAAACTCAATGTCAATCCCCAGGGGAGTCATTGCCCTGGAGGAGATGGGAATAGGGGGTGGGCTGGGGGGGAGGGAGGAGGACAAGGGAATCAGTGGCTGATATGTACAATTAAATTAAATTATAAAATAAAATTAAAAAATAAAAATAAGCAAGCAAAAAAAAAAACCCTCAATGTCAATTGTTTTAGTGGATTTTGTTTTTACTGTTAAATTAAAAAAAATGTAAGTTCAAGACCATCTATACTTTTCATATATTGTTTTAGAATATTTTTAGCTTTATGTTTTACTCTATATATTATCTATTTTGGAATATAAAAAATGTACTTTACATTTCTTCATAAGTGGACAGATAGATTGATAGACAGACAAACACAGCTATCTAAATGCCCAAATGCTATTTTCTGAAAAGATTATCCTATCACTATTCAATTGATTTGAGGCCTTTGCCTAAAGTATTTAACTATTTTTCAAGGAATACTATTAGGTTCTATATTCTAATCCTTTGATATATGTATTTATTTATTTATTCATTCATTCATTCATTTATTTTACAAATACTATGCTTCCTTGGTTGATATACTTTTATGTTAAATCTTGATACTTTGGCAGTGAAAAACCATAAGCACTTCTTCTCAATGTTGCTGACTGGTTTCTTTGCTTTTAGAGGCAGAACTGCCATTAATTGTTTGGTTTAGGATCTGGGCATGGAGGAAATGAATAAAGGACAGATCATGTACACTTGAATTGGGATCAGATAGGGTTCTGCTACCATTACTGCAATCTGGATACTTAGCATGTATGCTAGGTACAGTACAGGGAGAAGAGTTAGCTAGACTTAGAGTTGAGATGTCTGTAGGTGAACAATGTCAGGCTATAATCATCTGAATGGAACAACAGGCAAATGAAACCACAGCTGCCAGTTTTTGTATACATGGACACTAAAACTTTCTTAAGGAAAGCTTTGCCACCCTCTTTGAGCCTAGTCCCTAAGTGTAGTACCTTTCTTAATTTACCATAGGCCAACTGGTCTTAGAGCCCTCAAGAAGTTCCCCCATGTCAAAATGCACATTAATTCAAGGCTTTACTCACTGGTCTTCCTTAGGTCCTTGCAAAAGAGTTTGAGTGATGGACTTGGGTGATATAGGGGAACCACAGAGATTAACAGATAATTCATACTGATATGAAGAATAAGTTACACATGTACTACATTCTCCAAAACATACTGAGCATGTCTAATTCAAGTAATGATATTTGGGAAACAGAGGAAGTATGACTTAATTTGAATAGAGTTTTATGTTTTGGGTATCACAGATTTTAATGAAAGGATACCAGAGTGTTTCTGACATCTAACTGGAATTCTGAAAAACTGATTTTCTGAAGCAGGGAGTAAATAAGACAAATAGAAATTTATGAAGCCAGAAACTTAAGTGGAACTCCCATATAATGAACAAAGTAACACATTTTTCCTTCTATTCAGATTTTTTTAAACTAGTGAATATTCTTTTCTTGAGATTTATCATACAAAGAGATAACACAAAAATATTTCTTAAATCCGGTCACTAAGGCAGTATCCCTGCCTTATGGATCTGAACTGAGTGGACCATCACATTGCATTTGGGTTACCAAATTTTTTTTGTCCAAAAACAGAGTGGAGAATTCTATTTCTTTCATGTGTTCATAAAAGAGTTTTTTACAGCTCTTAAATCACTGTTTCAGCACCAATGTAGTAGGTTCCCTTTAAATCTGTTCTTAAATATTGCTGATCTCTTTAAAATGATGTTTCTAAGTACAGTATGCTGTGGTTATCATTCTGTATAAATAAAACACTGATTGAACAGTGGCCAGGCAGGAAGTATAGGTGAGACAAGGAGAGAGGAGAATTCTGGGAAGTGAAGGGTTGAGTGGGAGAGACACTGCCAGCCTCCGCCATGACAAGCAGCATGTGAAGATGCCAGTAAGACACGAGCCACGTGGCATGGTATAGATTTGTAGAAGTGGATTAATTTAAGATATAAGAACACTTAGCAAAAAGCCTGCCACAGCCATACAGTTTGTAAGCAATATAAGTCTATGTGCTTACTTGGTTGGGTCTGAGTGGCTGTGGGACTGGCAGGTGAGAGAGATTTGTCCTGACTGTGGGCCAGGCCGGAAAACTCTAGCTACAACAGTAGTTTAATTTTTTTAAAAGACAGACTTGAGATACATCTTGTATTTACTGGATTTCTTTTTATTAGATAACTTACAAAGAATTTCTGTCAAAGGGGAAAATGCTTTCATCTTTTTACTTGACCATTGTATCCATCATAAATATAGATTGCAATAACAGCTTTTTAAAAGATATTATTAAGCCACTGTGGTAAGTTGATGGGGAGTTTGGAGCTCTGCTTCTTTAAGAATGATGCTGATTTGTCAGTTTTCTTCTGAACCACTCAGGGAATTTAAAAAGTGAATGCATTGTGATAAATTCAAGTTTTATCAGATGAATCATTCTTTAATTGTTAATAGGAAAATAATTGGTTGAAGTCTTATAACTTTCATTGATGTCACCTATAAATCTAAGTTGTTGATACTGTTAATTCAAGGATAGTACAACATCACTAAAGGGGATATTCCTAGTCAGACAGGAAGTATTGGACATATTAAACAAATATATAAGAATTTTTTAAGCAATTTTCATATTAAAGAAAGAACAGAAGCCATGGAGGATATAACAAAAGAACAGAAGGGCACAAAAATTTCACAATCAAGTTTATATACTTGGAAAAAGTTCCTTAAAAAAATGATTTTTTTCAATAAATTTTAATCTAAAATATTGTTTCTGAAGTTTTATTACTATTTTATTAAAAAAAACAAAACTAAACAAATGAAAGTAAAGTCAGGATAAAATATTAATGAAAAAAATGTACTATTTTCTTTTGAGATTTCAAAGATCCTACAGAACATAAGAATGACAGTGTGACCCATGGGGAACCAATGAAAATTCTTCATTCATGTATTTCAGATACTATCCATTAAAAATAAAAGAAATCATACTTTTCTTACATAAAATGTTAAGTAAAACATCCCTAAAGCCATTAAGTAAATAATCTCAAAGATATGACATCTTGGTTAATTTAATGAACTAATTTTCAACTTCAATAAATAATGAAAATTATCTGGTCAAATATTGTCATGTGGAATCCATCCTTGAGTCCTCATATCAATAAAATGAGAAGCTGTGGAGGTAGTTCAGTCATTAAACTTCTTAACTTGAAAGGAGAAGGAACTGAGTTCAGGCCCAAGAACAAAACTCGTTGTGTTGGTGTGTGTAATACCAATTCTAGAGAGAAAAAAAGGATGCATCACTTGTGCCCATTGGACAGCCAGCCACAGCCTACTAGAAGAGTTCTAGAAAACTGAGGGATATTGTCTCAAAGAACAGTCAGTAACATTTTATGTAAGGAACCCAAGGTTGAATTTTAGCCTTCCCAAGCATTTGTTCATGTGCATATGCACCTGCATTAATGTGAATACACACACACACACACACACACACACACACACACACATACACACACACGCACGCACACACACACACGCACACACTATACACACACTATGCACTAACTTAGGGAACTTCAGGATACTTTCAATTAGTTTTTCCGTAGAACCTTTTGGGGTCTTTCTCTGTACTGAGATAATTCCTGTGTCTCCTCTGCCTGTTCTGCCCTGGGAAGCAGAGCCAGAGGATACTGAGGGTCAATGTCACTTTCATTCTGATTTGTCTTAATAGACTACTCTGACACCTGGAAGCTGAGATCTCTTGAATTCACCTGAGATCCTGATACTACAAAACATACAGACAAAAACAAACAAATAAAAAAACCCCAAACACAAACAAAACAAACAGAAACCAAAACCAAAACCAAAATCAAAACAAAATTTTCTCAGCATCTTCCACAAAAGTCAGGTTAAAATATATGTTTCAAAAGAAGAATAATGTCATAACCATGTACTTCAGAAGTGTTCCACCTAGCTTTCCAGCCAACACAGCTGAAAATCTTTTAGGAAAATATATTTGATACATATTGAAGGAATTTTCAGTAGCTGGTGATATAAGTTGCTATCCTACAGTGTGCCTTACTAGAAGCATTCTAACAAGACAACGGGGAAATATAGACACACAATTGCCTAACTCCAGATAATATGAATCATTTCACTCAGCAGGCTGCAGAGAATTTGAATTTTGGGAATGTTTAGGATCATAGGTCAGTCTAATGCTCATGGGGTCTTAGCCAAAATGATGTGTTTTACTTCAGAAACTCTAATACTGCATTTTAGTTAGTTGGTTACTGGCAAAGAATTCTGTCAATCAACAATAGTATGTGTAATTAACTTTATTTTAAACTGTGGATTATTATGCTTATGAAGTTCTGGTTAGGACTTTCAGAAAAACATGGGTGGTATTTTATTTTCTGACCTAAATTACACCTCTTTTAAATTTCCAACTGATTTGAGATAGTCACATTCACATCATTAAATCTAGTTAAACCAGGTTACACCAAAAATTCTTGTTCATTGATCATTGAGTCATACTCATGCTTAGGTATATCAACATTGCACTAACAAACTGTAGAGATAGATATTGTCATTTGCTATACAGGTGCTTTTCTCTTATTAAGGTTTCATTTCGATATTGGTTCTAAAAATCTCATTGCAACCTTGATTTTGTTACTTAAGTTTATATAAGGAATAAAATTTCTGCGGGTTCTTTCTTTTTTTTCAAGATCCATCCATGATAATGATTAACTCGTCAATAATGATCGTGGTTTCTTACACCTATTTTGACAGTAATATAAATAAATCATTAATGATAATATCTACTTATTTTGAACTCACTCTGTATATTTGTGTGATATTTAATTTAATGGTATAATGACTATAGTGATTGTAAGTAGCATGAAATGGTTAATAAAAGTCATATTTTGTTTATCCATTCTTCAGTTGAAGGACATTTAGGTTGTTTCCAGGTTCTGGCTATTACAAACAATGCTGCTATGAACATAGCTGAGCAAGTGCTCTTGTGGTATGACTGAGCATTCCTTGGGTATATACCCAAGAGTGGTATAGCTGGATCTTGGGGGAGATTGATTCCCAATTTTCTAAGAAAGCACCATATTGATTTCTAAAGTGGTTGTACAAGCTTGCATTCCCACCAGCAGTGGAGGAGAGTTCCCCTAGCTCCACATCCTCTCCAGCATAAGGTGAGGAGCCCCCAACTGGATCAGGCGCTCTGGATAAGTGAGACAGTTGATTAGCTTGATCTGTTTTGGAGGCATCTAGGCAGTGGGACCGGGTCCTGTACTCAGTTGCATGAGTTGGTTGTTTGAAATCTGGGGCTTATACAGGGACACTTGGCTCAGCCTGGGAGGAGGGGACTGGAACTGCCTGGACTGAATCTACCAGGTTGAACTCAATACTCAGGGGAGTCTTGGCCCTGGAGGAGATAGGAATGGGGGTTGGCCTGGGGGGAAGGCCGGGGGTGAGGTAGGGAGGTGTGGCGGGAGGGGGGAGAACAAGGGAATCCGTGGCTGATACGTAAAATTAAATTAAATTATAAAATATAAAAAGATTTAAAAAGTCATATTTTGAGGGAATAATTAAAATATATAGAGAACCATGTGTTTATATGTTATAGTATGGTTCACCTTGTCATTATTGCATAGAATCCCATGAGTTCTCATCTTAGTGATAGTTATTTGATATTCCAAATAAGAAAACTACACAGATTCCCTTAAGTGATTATTTATTGTATATGACAACCTTCTTTTACCTAATTTTTTCATGTTTTCCAACCCTACTGCTAAAATGGTGACTCCCCTATCATTCTAGGCAAATGTTACTCAATATTCAAATTTCCAGAAGAAAATATTTCTCCAGACACTATTTTCAAATTATTTTTTCTCTAAAGAAAGTCAGGCAACCCTATACTCACATTCTTGGATCTCCCATTTTGAACTAGCATTGATTGTTTACAAAGGCATATTAATCATGTATAGCAATTATTGAAAATACCCATATGCCCTGGGCTCTACATGTAGACATTTACAAATGCTCATTTATTTGTTTTCCAAAAATATTCATTTTTTACTGTACATGCATGAGTGCATTGGATATATGTCTGGTAACTGTGGAGTTCAAAAGAGTTGACTGAATCTCTGCAACTGAAGCCATAAATGTTTGTGAGCCACTATGTGGTTACTATTAAGTGATTCTGGGTCTTCTGAAAGAGTAGCAAATACTCTTAATCATTTGAGCCATCATTTCAGCCCCTTACTTAATCTTCCTAATACACTAAAATCCAGTTATTATTTTTTTCCAATATATATTTGTTTAAGAAAGAATATACACCTATTAATGAGATACTTTTCTTTTTGAAGGCTTTTTAGTCTCTAGAAAGCAGAGTCATGATTCCAGCGTACACATTCTTCTTTCAGGAATCCGTTTGTTAGAATTAGTATCAGGAGTCTCCAAATCAGAAGTAATCACACTTTCCATGTTTCACTTACAATGAGCAGCTGGCTCATGAAACTACAATTACATCTCTTTTTCGCTTTTGTTTTTCACCACTAATATGACACACATTGTTTAGCAAACAATACCACAGGTATTTTTAAATAACTGAGTGAAACTTTAAATGAAAATTTTTTGTAGCAATTTGAAATATAGAGAAATAAACGTAGTAGACATCTTTTAAAGCTGATGCTTTTACGTGAAATGATTTCTATATTTGTCTCATATTGTGGCCCCAATGTTACTGTGAAGAACCAATAAAGCTGATTTTTCGATCTCAGAATAGTAGGGACATAATTGGTATTATATTGCATTTCCCTGTTACATTAATAAATCACAGAAGTTTAAAATTGATATATCATTGAGTAAATACAAACTATATTTTTCATCTGTACCATTCTATCTATAAAGTTGAAAGAATTGGTTGTCTGAGTTCATAAAATTTCCACTAGATGGATGGGTTAGAGTCACTCCATAGAATCAATGTCACACATACCATGTGGGTTGATGGATTTTTTTTACATCAAACTGTCATCTTGTCTCTGATGTTACATTATATTCGCTGCCTCAACAGTGACTCAAATAGTTATTTTTTTACAGCTGGTGTCCCACTGCAAAATAACTCAGTGTATTTTGATCATTCAGTTAACTATTTATTGCTATCCAAAGGCTTTAGATTTTCATCCTAAGTACAAGTCTGAAATTGTTTAGCTATTCTTTATTGGTGGTACATATTAAAAAGTAGACTGACATATAGGAACCACTCTATATTCTGAAATATTTTATAAGTCTGGTTAACTTATTGATGTCATATTTTGGTTTGTTTTCATTTATTTCTTTATAATAGTTGCCATCCAGCTAAACATGATGATGTTTTATTATAAATATTTCCGGAGTTGTTTCTTGAGTTCCTGATACTCCAGGATTTTTTTTTAATGTGTGGGAGTTTATGTTCACAACCGAGAGAACACATGCATGTTAAAATATCAATTAAAAACAAAATGTTTAAAAAAGTTGTGTATTTGTGATTGATGAGGGGTGCTTTCACATTTGGAGAAACATGCCCAGATTCAGGTAAGAACACATTGTTTTCTCTTTTGTTCCCCAGGGATTTAAAGGAGAATCCTGAAAAGTGTAAAAGTATGGTGCAGAGTACAGAATCTAAAATGATAACTTTCAGAAGAAAAAAAAAAGAAAAATGATTTAGGATTTGATCAAGAGTCATGACTGTAGTTATGTATGTGAGCCAATGTTTGTGTTTGTGTGCATTTATTTATATGTGGGAAATTTAGAATGTAATGAAAACTAACAAAGTTACAAAAAGAAATAAAATGGTTTCACTAAAGAAAATTGTATATTTTATGAATTATATTTCCCTGTATAATACAATATATCAATTGTATTTCCCCAATATTTCAAATGTGATATTAATGCAATCAGGTGTCTAATTTGAAGTTTATAGATAATAAAGAATTTTGGTAGTAAACAAACACAGGCTGGGAGACTGATTATGTTATTTTTGTAACAACACAAAGATAGCTGAGCTCTATGCTGAGATGTAGTGTGTATTAATAGGAAAGGATGGATTGGTTCTGAAAGAATTTAAATAGAGAATTAGTAACAGTTGATAAATTACTAAATTGGTTAGGAGGCCAAGTAGCAGAAAAGGGAGCATACTCCAGGGTGATAGCTCAGCTCTTGGCATCTGGGTAAAGAAGCTGATTGTCATAATACAGGGAAATAATAACTCTGTAAATAGGTTGAGGGAACAGAATTTGGAGTACAGATTGTTACTGGTATGAAGAATTCAAGGCATTCATTACATATATAGTGGGTAGGCAACAGTAGCACCTGAAGGTCTTGCAGGAGATTTAGGACATCAGTGTAGATTGGTAAACCATAGAGCTGGATACCGAAGTTGTGTCAAGATTATCAGGAGGACAAATATCAGAGCTCTAAATGAATGAGGAATTATGGACTGTGTAGATTGCATTGACCACTTTTAAACTCAAAATCATGTTACCTACTTTTTCCGCATTTTTGCTTTTCTAATTCAAAAATAATTTATGAACATTTCTGGAAATCAACATGTATGTTTTTAAATTATTGTTTTAAAACAGCTGTACATTTTACTGTATTTATGTATATCATATTGACCTTTTCACTTACTAACTAGCATTAAAAATGCCTTTGCATGTCATGCAAAACAAAACAAAACAAAAAGTACACCAGAGAAAAAAACTCTTCCTTTCGTTTTCTGGACTTTGCATGACTTTCTACCAGACTCACTCATTACCACTTAACTCCTGTCAATGCTATTCCCTGTCTTTAGAAATCTGCCATCCCTTCATCTGCATGGCACTCTTGTTCCATTTATGACTACTTCCCAAGTCCCTTCCTTCAAACACCAACAAAATAAAACTCTTCTCTGATACAGTGTAACCACTTTGATCTCATATTCTGTCAGCACTGGTTGTGAACCCACCAAAGACACTAAATTAGTTGAGTTGTCTGAAATTTTATACAAATGGATACCTGTAGTTTGTTCATTTTTCTCTATTATAATGTTCAGGAATTAATTTTTTGTATGGTAGAATGTTTGCATTTTAAGCTAAATATTAATCCATGGTATGTAAATAACTTATTTATCCCTATACCAATTAATGGGTGCTAGAGCTAATTCCTCTTTCTGATATTCTGAATAACAAAAATTATACACTCTGAGGGAATAATTTAACTTGTAAATACATCTTTTAGGTGTCAATTTGTATCAATTTGCTATATAATAAAAATATTCTGCTCTGTTACATGATAAAGATATCATGCTATAGGATAAACATGCCCACCTATAGTTCATCAAATTAAATTTTGAACACTACTGACTCCTTTTGCTGTTCACCTCTTTCAGAGGTCTTTTGTATAATTCTCACATTAAATTCAATGAGACAATGCCATTAAGAAGGATGTGAGGAATGAGTATCTATTTTTACTTTAAATTTTTTCCTCCTATTAAACCTACAGGTCTTTGCTTATATATTATGGCTTCTGGTTTTGTGTTTTTATGGAATTCCTGAGTGTGAAATCAAGTAGATCTTTGTATCTGTATCTGTTTGTTTTCTTGGTCTCTTTTCCTCCTATTTTGTTTTTAAATTTCTATCATTCTGGTGAGTTGGTTTTATCCTATTGTATTATATCACTAGACGTCTGAGAAACAGAAAAGGAGTGGATCCGGATGGGAGCGGATGTGGGAACTGGGAGGAATAGAGTGAGAGAAAAGTGCAATCTGGACACATTATATGAAAAAAATATCTATTTATGATAAAAGAAAATAATAAAAAAGAAGAACTATTTTAGATTTTGGGAATTTGAGTAGATATATTTATGAATATATTTGTTAAAATTAAACTATGACCTTGAAAAACTATGACCTTAGAAAATTACACTTCCATAGTTACAAAAAGTTTAAATCAAAGTTATGCTTGTGTTTTCATATATTGGCTATAATATATGAAACACTTAAAATACAAAGTTTACTAGTTTTAAACTCTCACAAATATAAAAAAATAGTGAAATCACAGATGACCTGTCACCATTGCCATTCTTCTCAGACATGAGTTAGACTGTGAAGTCCATTAGATGGAGGCTAAACAGACTCGGAGTCATGTCTTGCTATCACTATATCTGAATTAACAAACAACAGGATTGGGCAAGGGGCAGTTTTATTCATCTAAATCGTTTGATGAATGCTTATTTTGCAACTTCAAGTTTCATATACAGGTAAGTTCCTGACTCTGCCAAATCTACAGAATACTGAAAAACAGATTTGTTCTCATGAGAACCCGGCTTTACAAGTCTTTTCCAGTATCACCAGTTGTGGCATAATGACAACTCTTCTTATTTTTTTTTTTTTTGGAAGATGGAACTAGGATTAAGTTGTGTGACTAAGAAGACAAAGATCCAGTCTCTGTCACCTCCCCTTCAAAGGAAGAAGACAAAACCACACTTAGAGCCCCTTTAGCTTTGGAGTTTCCCAAAAAGAAAAAAGAAGCAAGCAAAAAGACAATCTATTATGTTGTTTGAGAGCTAGCTTCCACTTTCAAAATAAAATATGAGTAGGAGAAATTAATAATAAAAAGTTGTATTTCCTCAGCTTGACAGTAGAGGAAGAAAACAAAGATGGAAACAAAAAGATCAGCAAGGAATCCTAACTGCACTCTTCTCAGCTCTGCAGAGGGAAAGACTACAGAGCGATGATGGGAAGAAACAGAATTGAAAATCAAATAGCACAGTCCTAATGAGCTGTGCAAAAAATACTAGTTCCATCCCTCCCCAACCTACTTGTGCTTGGTCATCATGCCAGGAGCACTGAGAAAAAGGATGGTAGAGTGGGGTTCACTGGCATACAAGGAAATGTCATTGTTGCTCCTAATGTGTGAGCTTCCATACAATGGCATCCAGTGCTCATTAGTAGAGGTTGGGATACTATTTGTACCCTGGGACGCTGTTGTCCAATCAAGAAGTTAACACTGAAGTGCGTGGTATACAGACATAGGAAAAGTCTAACCATTTTACTTTTGTGATAGTTGATTAACAATGACCACAGGGATACACTTACTTTTTTGCCAGATTCCCAGAAGGTCTCCATTAAGAATATATCACAGTCAGGGCTCTGGAATGCTTGTTCCACTTTAACCCCTCAATAATACCTATTCTATTCTCTCTCTCTCTCTCTCTCTCTCTCTCTCTCTCTCTCTCTCTCTCTCTCTCTCTCTCTCTCTCTCCCTCCCTCCCTCCCTCCCTCCCTCTCTCTCTCTCTCGCTCTCGCTCTCTCTCTGTGTCTCTCCCTCCCTCTCCCCCCCTCTCTCTCTCTCTCTGTGTGTGTTTGTGTGTGTGTGTGTGTGTGCATGTGTGTGTGTGTGTGTGTGTGTGTGTGTTGTACTTGTGTGTTTGTGTTTATGTAAGTGTTTCCTGGGCATGCCCCTGTCTCCACAGATGTCAAATTAAGGAATCTTTTATTCTGATCCATCGTATTTTGAGACAGCTCTTTCACAGAATCAAAAGCTCATGATTTTGGCTAAACTGGCTATCCAGAAAACTCTTGATCCACCTTCTTCTAGCCTTTCTTCCCCTGGGAAAACAGGCAAGTCTTCACACCCAGCTACTGAAACGTAATTGCTAGGGATTTGAATTCTGGTATGCACATTTGTACAGTAAGAACTTTATTGTGCCATCTCCCTAGGCCTCAATTTAATTTTTTTTTGAGACAGGGTTTCTCTGTGTAGCTTTGCGCCTTTCCTGGAACTTACTTGGTAGCCCAGGCTGGCCTCGAACTCACAGAGATCCTCCTGGCTCTGCCTCCCAAGTGCTGGGACTAAAGGCATGCACCACTTGATTTAGTTTTTGATAGAAATTATCCTGTACAATTTTAAAATGTCTTGAAACATGATGCTCTATTAGTCTGAACCTAGTGGAACATGCTTATACTGTTCTTTTGCTGTGCTTATATGTTACAAAATTAAGCAAATAATTTAAGCAATATTTCGAGTAGACTGAACATCATCTCTCCTTTTACAGGAATAACAAAATGTGTGACCAGCAGAAAAGTAAAACACAATCTGCCTTTGTGTTCCAAATTAATAACTTTAAAAGGATTTTGGTGTCACTTTCAAAGTCAAGGTGTCACATAAATAATATGCTGCTGTTTGCACCTCATATGCAAGATGCAGCACACAGAGTACCTTGGACAATGATGTAATAGCTCTATAAATATATTGACATCACCTAGAGTAAACAGCTGCTCTGTTCCAAGGGAGAAATTTCACTCACTATCCAAAACCTCACTTCACATTGTTGCTAGAGAGATTGTAGAGGAAAGAACATTCATTTAATGATCTCATAGTTTAGGAAAAGAACTCCAAGTTAAGTTAAACATAGGTCTCCATAAAAAAATTGTTCTTCAAACATTGTATGTATGGTAAGGGTTTCTTATTATGAATAATCTACCATATTATTTTATCTTTATGAATATTATTGCTCTATGCTTTTTGATATTTTATCAGTAATCCCTAAATCTAGATGCTAATGAGTAAAAGTAGAATGTAATTGCTGTGAAGATCAGTAAGTCCTATCATGTTTAAATACGATTATTTAAGTATATTTTGCTGTACCCTCTTACTATTACACAAAATCTATAATAGTAAACAATTTGATTATATGTGATTCATATAACACTAATGTTTTCTTAGAGGTTTACATGAAGTGATTGGTAAATTCTTTGCTTGATAGTCTATGAATTTGAGTAGTCTATAAGACCATTTATCAGAAAAATACTATTAGCAGTATTTGTAACTGAATAATATATGTGAAATGTTAAAGGGTTATTAAATATTCTAAAAGACTTGAAGATATAATTTTTG
This sequence comes from Peromyscus eremicus, assembly GCF_949786415.1. Classification (NCBI taxonomy): domain Eukaryota; kingdom Metazoa; phylum Chordata; class Mammalia; order Rodentia; family Cricetidae; genus Peromyscus; species Peromyscus eremicus. Next base: position 34,486,130 of record NC_081428.1, read on the forward strand.
ACAGTAAATCTAATTCTATTTGTGTTCAAGTGCACAAATCAGATCCATTTCTAAAATCTGAATGTCTGTAGAAATTCAGTTGAATAATGAAAGAAGATAACATTAGAAAAGGGTGAACTAGTGGAAACACACATAAGATATAACCACTTTAAAAAGGATGCATGTAGGCAGTATAACAACCTCAAGTCTCGTGGCTGGAGTATTTCCACAGTGCAGATTGAAATCTGGACCTTTATAAAAATTACAACTCTTGCTATTAGAGTATATGTTTAGTGGTTAAGAAACAAATCCTTGAATCAATATTAGAAATAGTTGGTCAGATACACACGTGTGACTAATGGTAGTTATATCTGAGAAAAGCTTGGGCAAAGAGATGAACTAGAGGCAAGAGAGTTAATTGTGTGTGAGGGAACGTGGAGGTTGGTGTTCCGGAAGATGCAGTTCTCTTGCTGTAGGCTACACTGTGAATGTCTGTGTTCAGAAATTAAGTGTTTAATAAGTAATCAATACACAATCGTTAGGCTGTTTTGGTGTCTTTTATACTGTACTCAGTTTCTCTCCCTTTCAAATGTAGAAAGAAAATGAAAGCAATGCCTACTAAAATAAATTTCATTTCTCTCTTATTTCTCTCTTATTATTATAATAATATTATTTATATTTCAAACTTAAGTTTAAGTGTTGAGATTACAACTCTCCACTTATACATAAAGAAATTTTTTTTTTCAGAAATTTCTACTTGGAAACTGCTTCTGTTCTGGAGACTCAGGATGCTGGCCTTCTAATAGATCTTCGATTTTAAGATTCAAAAATTATAGTTTCATTTTAAACTTTGATTTCTATATGGAATTGCAGTCTAAAATAACCATCTGCCTCATACAGTAACACAAGAAATTGACTTCATGTGTGTATAATGAAGTATAAGCCTAAAACTCTATGTGCATTATAAAAATATTGGAGAAGTAAGGGTTAATAAAAGGACATAAAATCAAAATTATTGTCCTAGATGGTAGAACTAGAACCAAGATGTGGAAAATAGAGTTAATAAATTTTCACTCAACGTAAGGAAGGACTTCCAGCAATGAAAGCTAGCCAAGCATAGAAAAGGCTGCATCTCAAATAGTCAGCTTCTTGTCATTGGAACTATTCAAGCAGAATCCAGATATATGGCTATCATTTGGGGATGGTGTGAATGTAGTGAAAAGTGAGATTATGTGACCTTTAAAGTCTCTTCAAACTCTGTTATGGTCATAAGTAGATACCTGATTAAAAACAGTCCTCCTTTAACGTAGCAACGCTAAAATACCAAGTCCAGTATGCCTCATAAGAAAAAGAATAAACTGAAGTATTTGTCGTGATTGAGGAAAACAAGCATATTTTCTAAAATCCAGTAGCAATGAGTTGCAGCATTAGACACCGCAATGTATCAGGGCTTGGCATGAAGAAGACATATTGATTTAGTGCTTCAGTCCTAGTCCATATGGAGTTACTTATCAAATGTCAGCAATCGCTGTAAAGTGTGCTAGAATGGATATGCTGCCTACCTCAGAAACACCAGGTTAAGTCACTGTCAGTAGCTGAACACTTGCTTCAATATGCAGCAGCAAATAGAAAACAAAACAAAAAATGGTAAGATTTTCAACCTCGAGTCCTTATTCCGACGGAGGGTTCAGCTACTCTTCTGTCACTTTCAAAACTAGGATGAGAAATGGGAAGGAGGGTTAAAATATATTTAAAGGAAGGACTTTGGGTTGACATTTATCAGGCAGTATAAACCACACTCTGGGGTAGGCTTGAGATAAAACTGGATCAGACTTTTGTTTCTTCATGGTGTCTTGGTCTATAAGGGGTGGTGCATTGCTAGGCTGATGTACAGGGTCAAATCAAGGTGTTAGGTGGCCTCTGCTTTCCAAGTGGAAATGAGAACAGGAGGACTAACAGGATTATGCGTAGGAGGAGAAATGAAGATTATTTAATATCTTAGCTTCTTCTTTTCCAAACGGCTTCATTTGTTTGAGTATATCAATAGGATCCCAGTTTCTCAAAGGTAGTCTATTCTTCCTCTCTTTCTCTCTGTGTTTAAAGGAAAGAATTCTTGCTCTTCCCACCTGGAGAGTGAAAAGAGAACTTGACTCTGTGATCAGCTTTTTTAATTCAGCTTTAAACTCTGTATATAAGGAATTTGGACACTGATCTCAGTTTCTGTCTTACTTTATGACTAATGCTCTTGGCCATTTCTTTTCTACACCATAAGCCATATTATGCATCTGCTTTGAATACATGTGTGTATTTGTATATAGGAGGCTGAAGTGCCCTTCTCCACACTCCAGTGTCCTGGTTTACTAAAACAACAAGTTCATTCCCAGTAGCTGAAAATTATTTGTAATGATTACTTAGCAAGATATTTTAATTGTTTTCAAGTTGTTTCATACTGAAAACAGATCTTATTTTATTTTTTCTAACAAAAAGCATAACATAAACTATAATGAGATAAAGCAAAAAACATCACATAAATTTGGATAAGGCAAACCAAGAGAAGGAAAAGAGCCCAAGAGAAGGTGCAAAAATCAGAGACCCACTTGATCACTCACTTAGGAGCACTATAAAAACACTTAACTAAGAGCATAATGCATAACCAGAGGACCTGGTGCAGACCCATGCAGACCTGTGCTTTCTGCTTCCATCTCGGGGAGTTCTTTTGATCTATACTCAACTGATCTACTTTTGATAATTTTCACAAGTATAAATACTTAAATGATTTTTTATGACAAATTTTACAATTTGGGGCATAGCCAAAGAACTTTAGAGTAGTAAGGTGACTACTATAATCATAACAGGATCACACAAATGTGTATGCATCATTTTCAGTTGTAGCCATAATAGTTAACTGAAACATACATACACAAACATAGAATTTCTCTCTCTCTCTCTCTCTCTCTCTCTCTCTCTCTCTCTCTCTCTCTCTCTCTCTCTCTCACACACACACACACACACACACACACACACACACACACGTGTAACAAATGTAATAGAAAAAGAGGCTATTAACTTAAGAGAGCTGGGTACACGGGAAAGGTTTCAGGGAGCTTAGTGGGGAAGAGCTGGAGAGAAGACAGTTGAAGGATGTGATGTAGCTCCATTTTAATTAAAAGCATTTAAAAAAGAATATATGTTTATCCAAGAACACTTAACAAAGTATGAACAATTAAAAGGTATATATTAAAATTACTTATGAATTTTGATGTACTGGTTTGAAAATCATTTCCATAAAATTAAGTTCTTTCTGGAAACTAAAAATGAAATGTTATTTATAATACTTAGAATAATACACATATCAGTTTATTTTATTCTGGTGAAAAAACACCTCATATTTAGCTCTCTTCAAATAAACTCTCAACTAGGAACATGTATATTTAACTTCAAAGCTTATTATCAAATATAAAAACATGGCTGGAAATAGATCTATATTTTGAGAGCAGTTTTATTCAATACTTCTTCTTTAAAATATCTATTTTTCCCATGTATTTCAAAATTAGAATAGTATTTCCATTGAGTGGAAATAAAAATTTATATCAAGTGCAACTAAGTTGTACAATTTTTAAAATATAATACTTTTCTTACTTGAACATTTGAAATATATACCATCCTTTTAGTAACTTGTGATAAAATATTGTTGTCACATTACATTACAACCTACATTACATAACAAAGGGCCTGGGTTTAATTAGAAAATAATCAAAAGCTTCTTTTTGTTTCATACAATTCTTACTGAAGCAATAAGTGTTTGACATTATTGTCATGATAACAGTATTATTTTCTGGTTAATTTTCATCTGTAGTGGATAATTAAAATAATATGAAATGTTTAATAATAACAAAACATTCTATTATTTGTTATGGGAATTCAGAGAATAACACTGAGTTCTTAATTAATTCTACATGAGGAATTAGAAAGTAAATGGACAAAAAGTCATAATAAAATATGTTTACTGATTATTGATGCAAAATAAATTAATTTGATGACTACTAATCTCAGTCAAATCCTAATAAAATAAAATTTTTCATAAGAGTTGTTAACCTCTCCCTGTTTTTTATCATTAAATTTATGTATTTGGTTTTAAAGAAAAACAAGTGAGGTTTATTAAAAAATGCAAGGCAGGAAACTCATAAATACTAGGAATTTCTATCATTCCCATTTGTTCTAATATTGATTCACACAACAAAGATTCTTCAACAGACTCCTAGGTATCATAAGAGATAGCAAGTATGACAGGCCATTAGTTATGGTTGTTGTACGTTCCTTCCCAAAACCATTTTTATGTGTCTTTGATCTATTTGGAGTTGAGTTTTGTGCAGGGTGAAAAGTATGGATCTATTTGGATTCTTCTATATGCAGCCACCCAGTTTGACCAGTACCATTTATTGAGGATGCTGTCTTTTCTTCCAGTATGTATTTATGTCTTCTTTATAGAAACTCAGGTGTCCCTAAATGTGTTGAATTGTGTCTAGGTTTTCAATTGCCTTGATCGGTGTGTCTGCTTTTTGTGGCGATACCGTGCTGGTTTGCTTACTATAGCTCTGTAATGCAGTTTGAAGTCTGAGCTAGAGATACCTTCAGCAGTTCTTTTCTTATTAGGATTTGTTTTAACTTTCCTGTTTTTTTTTTTTTTTTTTTTTTTTTTTTTGTGTGTGTGTGTGTGTGTGTGTGTTTCTGCTGGAAGCTGGAAGCTGTCCTTTCAAGTTCTGTGGTGAACTGTGTTAGGAACTTGATAGGAATTGCAAAGAATCAGTAGATTGCCATTTTTGATAGAGTGGAGGTGATTGTGCAATATCTGACAAGCCAGGGTCGCCATTTATGCTCCATTAATCCGACCAAGACTGGGAGATCTTTCTTCTGATATTTTCTTCAATTTCTTTTCTCATTGTTTTAAGGCTGTTATTATTCATAGTTTTCACTTGCTTAGGTAGAGCTACCTGAAATATTTTTTGAGGCTATTGTTTTTTTTAAATTAATGTATCAATTAATTTTTCTCAGCCTGATCAGGATTCCCCTACAATCCTCCTCTTCTCCAAGTCCTGTCCCTCCCCCCAACTGCTCCCCTTTGCTTACTCTCCCTTCCCTTCAGAAAAGGGCAGGCCTCCCACTTATATCAACCAGCCAAGGTATATCAAGTTGCAGTGAGACTAGGCAGCCCCTCTCCTATTGAGGCTGGAGGAGACAGCCTAGTAGGAGCAAAGGGCCCCAAAAGCAGGAAACAGAGTCAGAGACAGCCCCTGCTCCCTCTGCCTGGAGTCCCACAAGAAGACCAAGCCATAGAGCTGCAGCACAGTTACAGAGGGCCCACATTAGTCCCATGCAAGTTCTCTAGATGACAGTTCAGTCTCCTTGAGTTCCCATGAGCCCAGGTCGGTTGACTCTATGTGTTTTCCCCTTGTGTCCTAGGCCCCTCTGGCTCCCATAATCTCGCTTCTGCCTCTTCTACTAGATTCCCTGAGCTCCACCTAAAGTTTGACTGTGAGTCTCTGCATCTTTTTCCATCAGTTTTTTGGTGAAGCCTCTCTGATGACAATTGGTCTAGACAATGATCTACAAGTACAGCAGATTACCATTAGGAATTATTTCGTTGACATTTTTTTTCTTTGCTTTTTTTCCAGTCATGTTTGGGTCTATACTAGGTCTCTGGGCTGTCCAGCCTCAGGGTCCTGTCCCTCCAGGCATAGTCAAGGGTGGTCTCCCTCTCTTAGTATGGGTGTCAAGCTGGACTAATCATTGGTTGGCCATTCCCATAATTTCTATGCCATCTGTGTTCCAGCATATCTTGTAGGCATGGCAAACTGTAGGTCAGAGATTATGTGGCTGGCTGGAATGTTAAATGTACTGGTTCCTTGATTTCTTTCAAAATTTGTTTGTCATTTGTAATATAGAAAGACACTGAATTTTTAGTATTTTTATCTTGAGGAAAGTGTTTATCGGTTACATGAGTTTCCTGGTGGAATTTTTAGATCGTATATTCATACAATCATATCATCTACAAATAAAGATATTTGACTTCTCTTCTTTCCCATTTGTATTCCCTTGAAATCCTTCAATTGTCTCATTTCTCTAGTGAAGACTTCAAGTACTATATTGAATAGATATGGAGAGAGTGGACAATCTTGCCTCATTCCTTATTTTAGTGGAAATGCTTTGAGTTTCTCTCCACTTAGGTTTGTGTTGGCTGTGGTCTTCTAAAAGTTTCCTTTACTATGTTGAGATATGTCCCTGGTATCCATGATCTCTAGAGATTTTATCATGAAGAAATTTTGGATTTTGTCAATCCTGGGATGTACTGTTCTGATTCTCTGTCTTCATTTAAATGAGAAGGACTCTTCTGATCACACTGAGCCCATCAAGATAATCAAGATAATCAAGATAATCATACATCCTGTGGCTGAAAATTGACCTCCACCTGCAACTTCAGTGTGTCTTTCTGTGTTCTTTAGTGTATGCAAAGAATATAGGAAAAAGACCACTGACCACTGGAGACCAGATAGCCACCCTACAATAGCTAGGATTAATACAGTTTCATAGTATAACTTGAAATTATATATCAATATTGTTCTTCTAATGGCTTTTGTGGGGATGGCTTTTCCTCTATTCTTATTGGTCCCCCATTCCAGGTTTTCAGGAAAATTTCAACTTTGCTTGTCTTGTTAATTACTAAAAGCAAAATGTTAAGAGCTACCTTTTGATTTTAAGTTCCCATTTTCTTTTCTTATTTTCCATATGCATACACACACACACACACAAACACACACACACACACACACACACACACATACACTTTCAATATTTAGTTTCGGTTTTCTGTTTAATTTCTTGCAGTAGCTCTATGTAGGCATTTTTATTTTATTTGTTTAGGTTTCTTCTGGACTTACACTGTATATCTTCAGTTTATCAAACAGCAAATTCAAATTACACCACACTTCACTTAAAACACAAGGATACTTTTAGATATATTTCTCTCTCCCCTTGTTCTCTATACTTTTATGGTTATATGATTTATTTTCACCTGTGTTATAAATCTCACTATGCACCTGTACAATTTTTTACCTAAAGGTGAAATGTAATTTGAAGAAATATGTTTTACATTTTTTATGGTGCTAAGGCTCAAAAATTATTTCCTTTTACCACATTATTTTAATTATTAACTCCTTTAACTACTTGTAAATATTTCCATATTACCTGAATCATATTATTTTTACTTCTATATTGTTCCTATTTTTCTTGGTAATGGTCTCAAATTTTTTCTGAAAATATCATTATATACCTTTATTTAATACAAATGTATTTTGTACATAGTACTGTACATAATACATGTTTTATTGTTTGCCTCTTGATTTGTATAATTTCAATGAAAATTTCCATTTATTTTGTATTTGCTTCCTTTCCTTTGTGTATATAATAAATATTTTCTTATCAATGCTTTTCAGAGTTTCAATATATCTTGATATCAAGTTTTTAATTTTCTTGTACTTGATTTTAATGTGTGTGTGTATATGAGTGTTTGTGTATGTGTGTGTGTCTGTGTGTGTACGTGTGTGAATATGTGTGTGTGTGGCGTGTGTGTGTGTGTGTGTGTGTGTGTGTGTGTGTGTTTGGTGTATGCGTGTATGAGTTAAATGTGTTTACTAATGCTTGTAGGGACATGTGCACATGTGTGTGTGAAAGCCAGAGGTCAACACTGGCTGTTTTTCCCAATGGAATTCCACATTTTTTTTTACAGACAGATTATCTTATTGAACGTGGAGCTCAATAATTAATATTGGCTTGCTTGTTAATGAGCTCCAAGGATCCACTTGCTACCTCAGTGCATGCCATCTGTCTTGTTCTTTATTTGGATGCTATAGATCCAAACTCAGATCTACATGCTGGTGAGACAAAAGCAATCCTGATCTGGGCTCCAGCCATATACTTTTATTTTTAATAACTTTTGAGTTGTAGGTTTGTATTTCTCTTAAAATTATAATGTACACACTCGTGCTTTCAAAGATTTTTCTTTCTCATCTAATTGCAGAATCTACACACAGAGTGAACTGTTTTCCTCAGATCTATGAAAAATTCTCTTTTTAGAGTCTTCCCAGTTAAGTGTTATTTAGAATAGTTGCTACTTGATCCAAGTTATAGATTCTTTTCATTCATTATATTTAATCAGCTATTATGGTTATGTACTAATATTTTCATCATTGATTAATATAGTTCTAGCTCATAAATTCATGAATTTTATGTGTTCTGTGTTTTTCACTTTATGATATTTTTCATTTAAATTCCCTTTTATATTTTTCAAAGCTATCTTAGGATTTGTTTGATTATTATCAGTTCTGGTTTCAATTTTTACTGAGGTTTCTTCTTTCTGTTCATGGATATAATTTCCAGCTCAATAAAATTGTAACGATTGTTCAATAATGTAAATTTTATTGTTTGATATCTAGATTTTTCTCTGTAAGACTATAAAGTTTTATTCTACATAGAAGCAAATGAATTTGTTTCTTATATCACATTTTTTCATGTCTTATTTATATCCCTCATTGGCATAGTTCTAGACTAGATATCAGTTCAACATTCATAAATTATGACTCACTGTGTCTTGGCTGTTTCAATATGCTGTATCATGTCTGTTTGTTTTAAAGCAAAACGTGATCTAAAATTGAAATCAGTAGGATATCATAGCCGATTTTTAGGTGTCTGCCCTTTGGGTCTAGCTATCTTACACCCCCTGATATGTGGCCCCTGCTGTTGAACCTAAGTAAGCCATTGTTTTTTGTCAACCCTACACCAAACCAGTGTCAGGTGACAAACATGATGTGATTACAGATTTGACACATTTCCTTAAACATGTTGAAGAACCATAAAATTATGCCAATATTTTATAGAGCATAGCTAGTTTGAAACAGGATCTGTATTTTTGCTTTGTTATATAGTTAACTTAATGGAGCCAAAGATAATGTCACAATTGTTTGTATCAGTTTTGTTTTCTGACTATCTATAGATCTAATCATAAAATGGAGACACCATCTAGAAACAGTGTTCTAAAACTTAAGCTTATTGGGCACATTTTTCATGCATTCTATAACAATGTTGTACTCTTTAAAACTATGACATACCTTTAATAAGGACAATAAAAAGTGACTATGTCTCTTCTATAGTCATACGTATGTCTTGGATCTATATTCTTCCCAAATTATCTCTTTCTTTCTTTAATGCCAGTTTTTTAATGTTAAACATTTTTCTTAACTGATCTCCAAATTTACTTCATTTTAAAAATTTTCCTGGAGATATATATATATATATATATATATATATATATATATATATATATATCTCAAAGATTGGAAATCAGAATGATTGTATATCTTAGTCAGGGTTTTCTAGAGCAGCAGTTCTCAAACTGTGAGTCACAACCTCCTTGGAGGTTGAGTGACCCTTACCTAAGACCATCAGAAAACACAGATACTTACATTTCAATTCATAACAGTAGCAAAACTGCAGTTATGAAGTAGCAACCAAAATAATTTTATGGTTGGGGGTCACCACAACATGAGGAACTGTATTAAAGGATTGAATCATTAGGAAAGTTGAGAAGTACAGAGCTGATAGAATGAATATATTCACACACAGATATACATATAGATCATGTATATATAGATATACACACATATATATACACATATACATCCATATATATATATGAATATGGCTATGGTGCAGACAAACAATGGTTGTCTACCAATGGAAGGTACAAAAAAAGTAGTTGTTTAGTTTACAAGGCTATATATCCCAACTGACCTTCAGTATGTGCTAGAATCCCAAAGAAGCAGGTTCTAATGCCAGGGAAGGAATGGACTTGCCAGAGCATGATAAAGAGAAAACAGGCAAAGAGAGCAAGCATCTGTTTTTCATGTCCTTTATATAAGCTTCAAGCAGAATGTGTGGCAAAATTAAAGGTGTATCTTCCCACCACACAAGATCCGGATTAAAAGTGGGTCTTTTTTCTCACTTTGAATAGTTAGGTTAAAAAACAAGCAAACAAATAACAAAATCAAAATACATCCCTCACAGAATATCCAACTGCTTGGGTTTTAGTAAATTCCAGATTTAGTCAAGCTGACAATCAAGAATAGCCATAACATTTTGTGTAAGGAAAGAATGTACTAATTCCTTTTGTCTTTGAGATGAAAGAATCCATTTTAGAACTATTCCTGTGCTCATTGGGCACTGCCTTCTAAGTGAATGAGCGAAGGCATGGAACTGAAAGAGAAATGTTTCATTAATTTTTATGAGAAATTTTAATGAATCAACCAAGATACTATAAGAGTGGGTATTTTACAGTTACTATTGGTAGCTGTGACTTGTCATTCTACTGCCCTAGGAGTGTTGCCTTACAGGTGTGTACAATTAGCCCCACAGAAAGTTGTCTTTGTGTGTGAGTATATGTTAGCCAGAAGTCAACATTAGATACCATATTCGATTGCTCTCTATATTTTGTTTTTGAGACAAGGTCTCTCACTGAATCTAGAACTTTCAGATTGGCTGGATTGTATTGCCAGTGAGCCCCAGGGGTACTGTACCTCTCCAGCACTGGGATAAAGGCAGAAATCACCATACAAATCTTTTTTATGTGTGTAGATATTTTTTATATGAGCCCGAGGAGTAGACCTGAGCTCTGCTCCTCGGACTCATATAATAAATATCTCACCCATTGAGCCATAGACTCAGTTCCCAGAATGTTCTATTAATGTTAAAAACAGAGAGATGTACTATGGGTGTGTACTTGGATTAGCTCTAGGTTTATTACTATCACAAAGAAGCATGGTTAATAGAGAAGTACCTATAAACCATTTGAATAGAAAGTAACTTAAAAATTACTGTTTCAAGTTTGAAGTCAGCTAATTTGCTTTCTCTTTGAGGATTTCTGGTAAAACACTTCCTTACAGCTAAGGGGTCAATATCAGAAGGTTTTATGGGGCCATTAGACTTACAATCAGTGCAATTACTGGTTACATGTTATCTCAAAAAGAATTTTAAGTTAAAATGTAAAATAATTCAACTAGAATGCTTTAAGAATATATACTTAAAATTGAGAAACTTAGGTAATATGACAGTATACACTTTTGTTCTGAAATAAATAATGTAAAAAGTCTCTTACTTAAGACTAAAAAGACCATTAACCAATATTAATGCTAGAGATAAAAGTATTAAGTGCAAATCTACAGGAAACCTATGAGACCTTCAGTACACATATAGCTAATGCCAGTCTGTTTTAATAACTTTTTAATTGCATGTTAATTATTTATTCATTAAATTGTTTATTCTAGTACTTTATCTGAAGTCTCTAGTGGCTCAGGCTGAAAGAACTCAAGCCCCCAGTCACTTGTAAACAACCGAGGAGGCGTTTTTATTGCATTTAAATTAGTCGTGTTGGGAAAACACGTGAAAGCATGTGTGGAACCTTCGGACTTCCTGAGCTTTGTCTACTCCCTGAATCATAAGCTTTGGCATTTGAATGTTAGCTCTGAAATGAACACAGTTCTATTGACTAAACATTTTCACAGGTTAAACATTAGGATATTTGAAATCTTAGTAAATGCATCACTATGAGGGGATGTACAATGTTTAGAATTAGAACTTTCAATGAATTGCAAGAATAATTAAGCAAATCACACACATATTATTATTATGTATCACTTACATGAATCATGGGTGTGTTATATAATCAATGAGCGATATAGTGAAAATTATAGCAGTGCCACATTATTAATATATGATATGTGTAAAATATTGCAGATATACAAAGGAGAGGACCAATTTTTAGAGACTGATATTTAATCCAGCTTTTTAAGAATTATCAGGACCTAGCCTAGCTTACACAGTTATTCCTAGAGATATTCTTAGGTAGGGGCACTAAAGAATCTGAGTAACAGCAAGGTTATAGGCAATCAAAAGTTGGGCTATCAAGACACGAAAGAGGAGCAACATGAAAATAGCAATGAATTTGATCAGCGGGCAGTACCAGGAGTCAGAAGTCAAATTTTGTTTGCTTGTGAAAAGTGATGCAAATCTGAAAATATCCTACAGCAAAACTGCACCTAATACATCAGAGGTTTGTCAGCATCTGCTTTACAGAAATGTTCGTTTTTCTCTATCATGATCGGATATGTGACAAGTAGCTGTAGCATCACCAGAATGTAGGAATCTATAAACTTTCACTCAGCTCTGTGTTTGTTTTACTTATTCTTTTACTCTTTGTTCTTTTGGGGGGCTTGCCACTCAGATCCCAAATAATCACATGGAGTCTTATTCTTATTTATGAGTGTTAAGCTATAGTTTGGCTTATTACTAGCCAGCTTTACTTAAATTATCTCATCTGCCTTTTGCCTCTAGGCTTTTACCTTTTAGACAGACAAAGTAACACAGCTTCACAGAGTTAAAAAATGTAACATAAAAGAATGGGACACATATTTGCATCATTAAACAAATATTTCACAGCATAGACAAATCTTCAACTAATATTCTATAACATTTCCCCCTTTTGTCTAAATAAAATTTACAGGTTTTAACTTTAACATAGTAAAACTATATAACTCTCCATATCCTTTTTTCTTCTTTCTTAAGCCTATGCACATTGCAAAATACACTGGAACCTACTTAGAGGTTTTTTGTTTTTGTTTTCTTTTTTTTGTTTTTTTTTTCATCTGAACCTCTTTTACTCATTATCTATAGTCTTTTTTTTACCATGTGAGCAAACTTTAAACTGCTAAGTTATAGCAGGGTCCTCTGTGCGGTTCCATCAGCTGGTTCATTTGGCTTCTAGGTTCAAGAGAGCCAAGCCTAAAGCTCACAGCCCATTTGGAGGAATGTTTGACCAGAAACTGCATTCAACTCCCCAACCCTGAAATGCCAGTGCCCTGCACTGTGACAGGTGCTCTTTACTTAGGGTGTTTTTTGTTTCTATGTAAAAGCATGTAAAAGGCTGTTTAACTGCTCTGCTATAAGGCAGAGTTTCTTAAAGGAGCCATATTCGTTTTTTTGTTTTTATTTTAATTTTGCTGTTTGTTTGTTTGTGTCAGCTTTTTCAGGCCCTAGGGATATTCATGCCTCAGAGCCTCCGGTTGGTTGGTTTGCCAAAATGTAGTTCTTTTTTAGTCTTTACTCTTTGTTCTTTTTTTGTGACTGCCACCAACTCCCAAATAAACAGACAACGTCTTATTCTTACTTATGAATGTCCAACCTTAGTTTGGGTTATTTCTACACAGCTTTTATCAACTTAAAATATCCCATCTACCTTTTCCTCTGGGTTTTTACATTTCTCTATTTCTGTGTATCTTTTCTTTCCAAAGCTGATTGTGTGGCTGGTTGGCTGGCTTCTTCTTTCATTCACTTATCTCTCTTTCCAGATTTCTCCTCCTATTTATTCTCTCTCTGCATGCCAGTCCCACCTATTCCCTCTCTCCTGCCTAGCTATTGGCGATTCAGACCTTTATTAGACCAATCAGGTGTTTTAGACAGGCAAAGTAGCATAGCCTCACAAAGTTAAACAAATGCAACATAAAAGTATACCACACATGTTTGCATCATTAAATAAATATTTCACAGCATAAATAAATGTAACACATCTTCAAGTAATATTCTACACAGATATGACAAGGTAAATGCAGATATCCATGCATGAAAGCAAACAATGTGAACAGAAAAAAAAATGAAAACCTGGTTGCTGTGGGATGGTCTGTATGTGCTCTGATTGGTCAATAAATAAAACACTGACTGGCCAGTGGCCAGGTAGGAAGTATAGGCGGGAATAACAGAGAGGAGAAATGAGAGAACAGGAAGGAGGGGGAGACACTGCCAGCCGCCACCATGACAAGCAGCATGTGAAGATGGCGGTAAGCCACTAGCCAGGTGGCAAGGTATAGATTTATAGAAATGGATTAATTTAAGTTATAAGAACAGTTAGCAAGAAGCATGCCATGGCCATACAGTTTGTAAGCAATATAATATGTTTACTTGGTTGGGTCTGAGCGGCTGTGGGATTGGCAGGTGACAGAGATTTGTCTGTGGGCCTGGAAGGAAAACTCTAGCTACACCTGGTGCAGATTGACTTCATCCACCTGGGTAGGACTTCTGGAAATCTAACACCAGGTGGCTTATTTTTAGCATATTTAAAATACAGTAAATTTAGGAAAAGTTTTCCAGGCAACAATCAGTCCAATCACTCCAATTCCCGGTATAAAATAAAGCTTAAGGTGTAATAACATAGAAACTCATTTACAAAGTACATGTGACCCTGAAGATGGGTATTATAGACTAAAGGCCTAAAATCTAGTGTCCTGTCTGACCAACAACATAGAGGTTAACAGGCTACAAAGTACATATGACATCTTCCCTAAAGATGGGCAATGGTTTAGGGAAAATAGAGTCTGGGATAATCCTTCTCAGGAATTTGAGTGAGGTCAGCCTCCATTGATAGCAAAATGTCATCAAGTCATTAACAAACTCCACTCTCTGCTTTCTGGATGGAATGAAGGTATTTGATTTTTATGTCCTCTATTCAGGAGATACCCCTGTGTTATTAACATTCCCGGTTCTCTTAGTGCTTCTCTGTGAATACAAGGACCTCTGTATCCCCAACACAGGTAAATATTAAAACTCAAGACATGAAGCATCTTTTCCAGAGATATATTGTTTTTATACTACAGTAAATACTAAAGCTCTTAAGTAGGACTATTGTAAGCCAGAGACTTTCTGTATTTTATTTTGTAGATAACAAATTGAAAGCTAACATATAATTATGTGCCTGTGTATGAGTGTGTACACACACCTGTACATAGAGTACATAGATGGTATATATATATTATATATTTGTGACATTTTTATATATAATATATAATTGATAATATATATGTACAATCCATATTTATATATAGTGCTTTTATAGAAAATAAATAAAATTGATATGCCAATTAGAAAAATAAATAAAACCTGACTTAAGAATAAAATAATAGAGGCAGTAGTGGTGCATGCCTTTAGTTCCCACACTCAGGAGGCAGAGACAGGTAAATCTCTATGAGTTTGAGGCCATCCTGGTTTAAAGACAGAGTTCCAGGACAGGCTCCAAATATACACAGAGATATAGTGAACGCCTAACTGTAGGGGATATCCAGGGGTGGGACAATCACTGGAATCACAGGACAATCCCCTGATGTGGTACCTAAATGAGAGGATGTGGGCAAAAGGGTAATAAATTTCTCCATGTGATCTTTAAAACTTACCTTAGTGCTGCAATGAAGCTATTAGCCAACATAAAGGGTTTTAAGAACATAGAATGCATTTTGATTATGATCGAGGTTTTACTTCTAAGTTCTTACATATCCAAAGTCTCTTGTGTATCTTATCCTTAGTTATGGAGCACTTGGCAAGAAAGCCTGGATAGCTGACAAAGAAATTCACCAGTTTCTTAGGGAGATAAATCTATTTATTGGTGCATAGATAATCCAAAGAACAAAGAGCAGTATAAAACTTTTCAGATTTACCTTCTCTACTAATTTGTGACATTACCTGACCTCCATATTCATGGCAATATTAAATTTCTGACGTATTGGAACACATTTAAGCTAAAAAGATCAATTACAAAGGAGTTTCCAGATCATGAAGAAAACCCAGGCACCGTCTGCCCATGTCTGTACACCAGTGTCCCGAGATTGGGAAGAAAAACATCAATAAGGGAAAGAGTGGGTCTCTATGTGAATTCCAGTTACCTGAGAAGAGTGGCTTGATGCTGGAGCATTTGACACCGACTTGGTACTCTATACAGGTAATCACAGCATTTGGAAGACATTGATCCTTGTTATTAGCCACTGCTAGAGTAGTCAAGATATCTGGGAAAAATTCAAAATAATCTGTAAAACTGAGACTTTTTATCAGTAGGTAGCATAAGACAAATATTTTTAGTGTCCTAAATTTGAGAAAAATCAGGTCTAAATCATATCAATTAGGTAATATCAATATACAAAATTGATGAACTATTGAGTAGAGTGATTTCAAGAAATTATGAAGTACAATAAATGGTGGATGCACTTGTTGGTGGGATTTAATTGAACGTGAAATGATTCCAGCTAAATATTTAAGACTTTCAAATGGTTATATTCTGAAAATCAATTATGTTATCTGAGACAATGAGAGTTAAAATATACTAGACACTTGGTAAAAATATTATGAGACAGTGTAATGTACATGGAGATAGCAACTCCAAATTTCTATGGTCCATGAGTTCTGCTTTAAGATGATAGTTAATTTAGATTAATGTTAGGATCCAAAACAATTTCTACTATTCTTTCCTTTGTCTTCTGTTTTTGTGCCCTTGTAGTATAAGTTGATATACTTACTCAAACACACATGTTCATAATTGTGTAAGTATAGAAATATGATCCAGATACTAAGTTCTGAACAATATGAAATTTAAAGGAGCCAGAAATGATTGATTTAGTAACAGTGCATTTGTAAACTCTCTGAAGATGATTGGAGACACGTTTTTGTTTGCTGTCAATGTAAACCTGAAAAAATTTCCATAGCCAAGAACCAAGATTCTACATAATTTTGATATAAAAACTGACATTTTAGGTGCTTATTAATATGACTAGAATATTAGTAGAAAATGTGAATAAGTATGGCTATAATCAAGTCCTGTCCAAATTTTCTTTGAAGTCATTTTTTTTTTTTACATTTTCTTATTTTAATATGGATCCCTATTTTTTTCAAGATAGGGAGATACGTCATGCAGTGTAACTTTATATAATATTTTTCTTTTGTGTCTTTTTATGTGGTCATATTTGTTTCCTACTTACCTAAGTCTGGCTTCTAGTTGATCTCCAAGTTATATTACAGTTTTCACTTCTCTCTGATGTAAATTTATGTGGTTCTAAGCCACAAATTATCATATGACAACTGAGCTAAGATTTTGAATATCATATTTCTCAGTTAGATTGACATAAAAAAAAAGTTCTGGCCAGATTGTACCATCCCCATTCTTTTTTCAAGGCTTTTGATGCAAGGTGATCTGGCATTTTGAGAAACCAGAAATCTAGAAGAGTTTGGATTAATTGAACCTGAGTTTCTCTGCTATTTCTTTGTTTTGACAAAAGCTCATTAGTGAGCAATATGACTCACTTTTCAAAATACTGCTACTTTAGAACTCAAAATAAAATTTCATGAACAGATTTAAATGTTTTTCTCACTTTATTTACTAAGCCTATGACTCATTTGGAATTAAACTCAAATTTCACAAGTTAAATTTATCTCTGTGCTCTCAGACCTTTTTCTCTGAGATGAAATGTTTAAGTTATGACATCCAATATGTTTCAGAGTATTTAGAGATGATGGATGTTTTACACATGAATACTCTGTTCGTTGAATTTTTAGGAGCAAAGGATGTGATTGACAAACCACTGATCTGCAGAACTGGCCTGCAGATATAACTAGATACACATTCCTTTGAGAGCTAGAAACTCATTCCTACAAATCTGAAAACATCTAGTTCTTATTTATTAAAATCTCAGGTGCTGTGTGTTTAAATATTTATAGTGAGGATGTCATTAACTAATATTGCTTTGCATGTAAGCGAAGAATCAATGTCATATGACTTACAAGAGCAGATCAGAAAGTCAATCACTTGCTATGTGCTCCAATCACATGTAGCAGTGTATGTAAATAAAACAAACAGCAAACAAAACCTGAACAAATGATACTGACAGTAGCAAAAGTACAATAAAAGATTGACCTGTTGTCTGCAAACAGTTCATAGAAGTATCTTTGAAAGAGTAGAATAAAAAATGTACTTGATGTTAGAAAGTATGCTATTATAAATGAATTAAAGATTAGATCTGCTTAGTAATTCATGTGCTATTTATATATTTTAAAAGAACACACACACAAATATATGGAGGAATATTCATAGTATGTATATATGTATGGTTGTGTAAGAATAAAAAAATCATGTAAGTTAAAAACAATATACAGAAAAGAGTTAAACCACTTAGGTTTGCTCAAAGACATAAAAGAAAAATTGCAAGATATTATCATATTATACTTACATTTATTATTTTAAAGCCAACAATTACGTTGTTTTATGTTTTGTTAAAATATTGATTTATATAACAAAAAATAAATAATATGGAATAATGAACAAATAATATTTTCATGTATTTTTGGTTTAATGGTGAAATCTATATTTATAATATACATTCATGCTTTCTTGAAAATCTAGTATAATTTTTTTCTTTCAGGCATCAGATTCCTTGAGCTAGGGTAATTGAGTTATTAATAGATATTCTATGCTTTTCAGTTTCAAAGCTGACACAAAGTCACTGTTAAAAGCTGATTTAGGGACAAAATTTAATTTTAAAATTACCTAGTATTAGACATTACAGTTTAAGGTTTTATAAATATCATATGAAATTAATATCAAGTATTATAGATATTTTTCTTCAAATTTGAAAAATATTTGTGCAGTGCATAGATTTCAAAATAAAGAACTAATCGAACATGTTTCTTAGAATTATAGAATTAGTCTATTATTTGTACACAACCAAGGAAATAGTTCAATATGATATAAATTTATTATATTTTATAAACTTGTATAAAATAAATAATTAAAAAAATTACTATATGGAACACAATAAAAATCTAATGTATATATAACTGAATTTCTAGAGACTAAGAGAGAGAAAATGAGACAGAAGTGTAGAATATATAGTGGTTTTTCCAAATTCAGTAGAATGAAATTTCATATTTAGATATCACAGTGAATAACAAATTAAAATTAAAGAAAACCCATATATGTATGATATAAAATGAAGACCAGTGTATATTTAATGCAACATGAATAAAAAGAGTTCTCACAAAAGCATGATGAACTAACAAATACTAGAAAGTAGAGACAATAAAATAGTATCTTAACATATCTGTAAAAAATTAATTGACTATATACGGATAGTTAATGAAATGATCATTCAAGAATAACACTTGAACACAAAGGAAATAACCAGTCAAGTGAAAAGTAAACCTATAGAATAAAAGAAAACAAAAACAGAAACGAAACCAATGAAACAAAAAAAAACCTCATACATCTAACAAGGCATTATATCTAAACTATATAAGGAACTTAAAGGACCAAAATCAAATAATACTTTTTTAAATGGAGATAACACTTAAGACATTTTTCCGAAGAATGCATGGGCATGGTCAATGGATATATAAAAATCTTTGAACATCACTAGTCAAGAGATAAGTAAAAATACAAGCCATGGGACCTCAACTCACAGCGATCAGGAAGTCTATTATGGGGATGGTGGAAACCGAGAAAACAAGCTCTCTAAACCAACATGAGCAAAGCTCATATGAATACACAGAGAGGTGAGGTGCCACACACAAGGCTTACAGGGGTCTGCACCAGATCCTTTGTGTATATATTAGGGCTTCCAGTTCAGTGCTTTTGTAGGAATCCTGAGTGTGTCAGTAAGCGGGTCTCTGTTTATTGTGCCTTTTCTTGGGTTCTTTTCCATCTGTTTGTTTTGTCCAATTCTTTTGTGCTAGTTTTATTGTTTTTTCTTTTACTTTATTATTATCTATTAGAAGCCTGTTTGTTTTCTAATAAGAAACAGAAAAGGATTGGATTCATTTTGGAGGGGAGGTGGGGAGAAACTGGGAGGAATAGAGAGAGGAAAGCCACAATCAAGATCTATTGTATGAAAAAGTCTATTTTCAATAAAATGAAAAAATATTTTTCAAACGATGAAAAGTGAATTTTTGGTGAGCATGTAGAAGGAAAAAGTCCTCATGTAATGCAGGTATGTATGTGAGTGATGAGCCCATTTTCTTTGGTGCACATCCAGAAGAATATTGGCAGGTCACACTGTAGTTCATTTTAAATATTTCTAGGAATCTCTATTCTGATATTCCTAATGGTTGTATCTATTTATATTTCTGCCAATAGAATGAGTCTGTTGTGTGTGTGTGTGTGTGTGTGTGTGTGTGTGTGTGTGTGTGTGTGTTGTTTGTTTGTTTGTATCAAATGATAGTAGTCAGTTAGTTCTAATAGTAATGGACATTTAAAAAAATAAAATCAACATTAGCTTTTCTGAAGCATCCTAAAGGAGACAAATTTTCTGTTCTACGGGTTGAAGCATTAACATTTTAATGCCAGTGACTTAGAGGAATAGTACAGAAAGCAAAATCTTGGTTTTTCGTATCAGTGAACACAGATGTAAAAATATACAAATACACTACTAAATACAATAATGTCAATATATTAACATATCCAAGTGTACTTGATGTATTTTTTAGGTTTTCACTTAGATGTCTAAGTTTGGTTTAGTGTTAGGGAATTCAAGTACTTATAGTAAGAGTTATATTTAATGAAGAAAAGCATGCTAATCCAATACACATAAAGGGTATGAAAATGTTCACATCTATGCATTTAATATCTAGCAAACTCTAAAATGGAACAGTACATGAATTTTAAAATATCTTCAAAATCTAAAATACTCATTACTCAGAATTATAAAACATTTAAAATCTTGCCCTTGAAGAATTGAACCATTTTTCCTGGTTCTGAATGCCCAAGCTGGTTCCATGAGATAAGACAAGGAAACATATCTAGCTAGAAAAAGCCAGTAAACCATCAATTTATTTATATTGTTGAAAACAAAGGAAAGCTGAGAATCTGCAAAGAGAGGTTGGAATTCATTAAAGAGTGGATACAAGACTTCTGCTTCTGAATATATTCAAAATTAAATCAGCTCGTTTTGTATTTATCTCCAACAACTTGAAAAGAACATTTTCAAGAATTCTAGGAGGAAATGTGTAAGTTAAAGTCACCAAAATAGAGTAAAATAAAAATGTATATTCAAAGGCTTTACCTTGATAATTCATATCTCTGTAATTGTCAGTTACAGGAAAAGAGAATAGTAGTGAAGAAATAATTTGCACAAAATAAGACTGTATAGAGCTAGCAGTATATAGAAAAAAAGGGACAGAAATTTCTGCAATGGAACACTGTTTTATATCTCACTTCACCGTTATTGCAGAAGACTTCTCCTCTGATAAACATCCCTCACATATTTTATGTGGATTTTTCATATACTTTTACATTTACTCATATTGCATTTCATATAAAAGGCAGAGACAATAAACAAATGAAGATTAAATTAGCCCACTGAACAACAAGTTGTTTGCAAAATGAGGTGAAATACAGTCACTGAGAATTGATTGGCATCCATTTCTGGGAAGCTATATTTTCAATGCACAGTACAGTTGAATATATTTTCCACCACACAATTGACAAACGAGCTTAGGTTGTCTTTCTAAGGCTGCACCTCAGAAAGAAAGAAACAAGTTCCCTCCCTGTGGGTAGAAAATGGGGTTTCATGAGAACAGTTTCATTCTCATGAATCCGTTATTCTGCCTGTGCTGGGACAGCAAGAGTGGGCATTGAGAGGACTGAAACTAATGTTATCATATGGCAAGACAGAAACCTTGACAGATACATTGTAAAATTTATAATCAATCAAAGATTTGGACATCTCCCCAAGATAAGGCCATATCAGATGGTTATGAGAATGAATACAAGTTTCTGGTTTCCTTTGTAGATTAAAAATCTAATGAGGTTTCTTGTTAAAGCTTAGAATGAAACCTATGAATTATAGACAATATTATTTACTCATTTGATTAAGAAGTGATTATAAACTATTGTTTTCATTTATTTTAATTCCTTTCTTTTATTATTGTTATTATTTTTATTATTTTTGTAATTTAATTTAATTTTATTTTACAATATAATTTAGTTCTACATATCAGCCACGGATTCCCTTGTTCTCCCCCCTCCCGCCACACCTCCCACCCCACCTCCCACCTTCCCCCCAGCCCAACCCCCATTCCTATCTCCTCCAGGGCCAAGACTCCCCTGAGTATTGAGTTCAACCTGGTAGACTCAGTCCAGGCAGGTCCAGTCCCCTCCTCCCAGGCCGAGCCAAGCGTCCCTGCATAAGCCCCAGGTTCCAAACAGCCAACTCATGCACTGAGCACAGGACCAGGTCCCACTGCCTGGATGCCTCCCAAGCAGATCAAGCCAATCAACTGTTTCACCCACTCAGAGGGCCTGATCCAGTTGGGGACCCCTCAGCCATTGGTTCATAGTTCATGTGTTTCCATTCATTTGGCTATTTGTCCCTGTGCTTTATCCAACCTTGGTCTCAACAATTCTCACTCATATAAAACTCAAAGAAAAAAACCACATGATCATCTCACTAGATGCAGAAAAGGCATTTGACAAAATCCAACACCCCTTCATTATAAAGGTCTTGGAGCGATCAGGAATACAGGGAACATACCTAAACATAATAAAGGCAATTTACAGCAAGCCAACATCAAATTAAATGGAGAGAAACTCAAAGCGATTCCACTAAAATCAGGAACGAGGCAAGGCTGTCCACTCTCCCCATACTTATTCAATATAGTATTTGAAGTTCTAGACAGAGCAATAAGACAACATAAGGAGATTAAGGCGATACAAATTGGAAAGGAAGAAGTCAAGCTTTCCCTATATGCAGATGACATGATAGTATACTTGACTGACCCCAAAGATTCAACCAAGGAACTGATACACCTTATTATTGTTTTTGGGACAGGGTCTTACACTTTAGTCCAGGCTGGCCTAGAACTTACTGTGTAGCATAGACTCCTTCACTTCTGGGCATCTCAGCCTCAGCCTCAGCCTCCAAATTTGTATGAGTAGAGGAGTGTGTCACTAAACATGGCTATTATAAATTTCATTTGCTTACATTGTTGATCTGGCACAATATATATCTTTAGGAATGTGAACAATCACATTTTTTTCATTTAACAATTTATACTGAACTTCTAATAGATTTCAAAAATTTATTTAAGTATTGATACAAATATCTTTTCAGGGCAAAATTTTTCCCTGTAAATTTTATCAGGGCCTCTTTGCTAACAAATTGTTGCTGGGTCTCTGTGAAAGATGATGTAGATATGGAAAAGTAGGTTTTGTGAAAAAATACAATGGCTCTGAATCCTTCACCATTGTCACATAAAACCACACTGGCAGTACAAAATTAAAAAGGTCATTGAGGAACTGTGCTTTAAATACACTTTTGTTTCCCTCAGAACACAAAGGCAAGAAATGGTAAAGATCAAAAGCTGTGATGCTTTTTTTTTCTAGGGCATTGCACCCCAATGTAAGTTTATTGCTGTCTGATGGTCCAAACTGCTTAATTTACTATTATATGGAAATATATCTTAATGGGAACGCAATGTCCACATTCTTTAGTGTATTATATCTTTAAGAAGTGAATAATTAAATTTAAAAATCAATAATTCTTTGTACATTCTAATGCTTTGAACGCTAATAATGTAGCAGATCAACATTTTAAAATTTTGTCTCAGCTGGGCGGTGGTGGCACACGCCTTTAATCCCAGCACTCGGGAGGCAGAGCCAGGCGGATCTCTGTGAGTTCGAGGCCAGCCTGGGCTACCAAGTGAGTCCCAGGAAAGGCGCAAAGCTACACAGAGAAACCCTGTCTCGAAAAACCAAAAAAAAAAAAAAAAAAATTGTCTCATGGGCACAGTGTAAAATCCCTATTTGGTCATCAATGTAGTTATACTAACAACATATGTCAATTGATATGAATGCACAAAGAAAATGCTCTTTTCCCAAGTAGAAATAGGACAAATGAATGTTTTAAAATGATTTTGTGAATGAATTTGTTTAATATGAGAATCCAGTATCTCCAGTTTTAGAGCCAGCCAATAATTTGATTCCAGAAACTAACATTTTGATATGTCATATGGGATACATGCTGTGGGATGTATGGCAAATGTGTTGCTGATTAATCAATAAAACACTGATTGG
This sequence comes from Peromyscus eremicus, assembly GCF_949786415.1. Classification (NCBI taxonomy): domain Eukaryota; kingdom Metazoa; phylum Chordata; class Mammalia; order Rodentia; family Cricetidae; genus Peromyscus; species Peromyscus eremicus. The sequence continues at coordinate 34,510,086 of NC_081428.1, forward strand.
CCGTTGGCTAGGCAGGAAGTATAGGCGGGGCAAGGAGGAGAATAAAGCTGGGAAGTGGAAGGCTAAGTCAGAGAGACACTGCCAGCCGCCACCATGACAAGCTGCATGTGAAGATCCTGGTAAGCCACGAGCCATGTGGCAAGGGATAGATTTATGGAAATGAATTAATTTAAACTGTAAGAACAGTTAGCAAGAAGCCTGCCACGGCCATACAGTTTGTAACCAATATAAGTCTCTGTGTTTACTTGGTAGGGTCTGAGTGGCTGTGGGACTGGCAGGTGAGAGAGATTTGCCTTGACTGTGGGCCAGGCAGGAAAACTCAAGCTACAGATACATCATTCACAAATGATTGCTTTATATAGGAGTCTTAGTAGAACACACTATGGAAAATTTTGACTCCCCCAAATCGACTTTGTTTATAAAGAACTTTTCAGATATTTTAAAAGTTATTTCTTCATAGATTATCATTGCTCTTTTATTGAACTTACATAGCTTGTCTCTACCAAAAGTGTATGTAATTTTGTTTTAAAATCTACTAATTTATTATTATTATTATTATTATTATTATTATTACTTTTATTACTTAGTAGTAGTAGTAATATTGTGTATGCCTGTGTATGTTTGTATCTGTTCATGTGTGTATGCCTCTGTGTGTGTCTATGTGTATGCCTGTGTGTGTGTCCATGTGTGTGTGTCCATGCATGTCTGTGCCTATGTGCATTTGTGTATGTATGTGAGTGTGTGTCTGTATGTCTCTGTGTGTCTGTGTCTGTGTCTGTGTTTGTAGGTATGTGTGTTCATGTGTGAATGGAGGTCAGGGGATTGATTATCACTTTTCTCCATGTGAGTCCTGAAATTGGAACTCCTATTCTCAGAATGGTGCTAAGTGCCTGTTCTGTGGAGCCATATAGCCAGGGGCTCTAAAGTAACCAAGAATATTCTTTTAAAGCTTCATCATCTGAGAAAACATGTAAACTTGTAGATAAATGTTGACCTGAGTTTCATAGTGTGTCTATTGCAGCCATGGAGGTAGATATAAAAGAGAAAATGTGATGTTATTTGACTATATGTTTTAAAACCAAATAGTATCTAAATGTTTGCCCAATCCCACAACAATATTAAAATTGATTTGGAGAAAGCATTTCAGTTATGTTTACCTCTATAGAATTTAGCGGCATGAAAGAGTTAATACGAGTGACTTGATCCTGTTTACATTTACATGTGTCAATCAGCATGTAAATTTAAATTCCAAGTGCCTGATTCAAATTCATTAAAAAAGGGAAGCCTTGTAACTTTGTCGACCTACTTCCATTCATATTTATATTAGCTTCCATCAGAATGTAAAGGAATACTGAATGATTCTTTTGTCTACAGTTCCAGATAGCTAGACAATACAAATCCTCATAGTTATTCATAAGCACGGAAGCATTGTCTGAAACAGTATATAGGAAAATCTGTATATATAGTTGATGTAGAATTATGTAAAAGAGTATACTCCATAGAGCAGAGATTCTCAGATGTAAGTTATATCAGAGCCACTAGCAGAGTTGATAAGCAGACTCTGTACTCCTTACAGTTCTGGTCTAGCTGCTTGCATTTCTAGTGTTCTCACATAATGTTGCTAGTACTAGGCCAGAGAAAATACTTTGAACAACATTGTCTTGTAAGGTTTGAGCTAAGATTCCAAATAAAAAATATTGCTTTGTTCTCATTATCTCATCCTTATTTTTAAATGTAATCTCTCTGCAGCCCAGGGTGACCTGGAACTTCCTATGTAGCTCAGGCTAGCATTGAGTTCACATCTGCATACCATAGCATCCCCAGTTACAATAAGACAGGCATGAACCAACACACCCAGGTAGAAGAAAATTTACAAAAGGTATAATGATTCCAAATTTCCTTTCATTTAGGGACTGGGAATCCGAGGTGCAGGTCTCAAAACTGAGCCTGGGTATATAAGTTAGGACATGTTATACTGAAAACACATTGCTGATGTTTGGTGAGACTTCTGGCTTCATGGGAGTGGGAGGAAGAGTTGATGGAAGATTCCACAATGACTTTGAAAGGAGATCAGTAAGTATCTTAGACTACAAAGAAACTTTATAAATTAAAACAAAAGGTAGATTTGAAGCTCTGTTTTCAGCTACAGTTTTGTGTAGAGATCAGTGTGGTAAACCTGGTCAAAAGTCCATAGCTGGGGAGCTATGGACCCTGTGGTACAACCTACTATTGTTTTGCTCGATGGTCATGCTGTCCTACTGTAGTCTAAGAATGCGTGTTTATGCCGTAATTTTGAGATATTGCTTTCAACTTTAGTCTGAGAAGTTTCTTTTGGCAGTAGGTAGCAGTTAAGGGATTATTTCATAACTGGTAGAAATTACCAGGATAAATATCACTGAGTGATATGTCATAGCTATGATGTGGTAGAATCCCTTAGATTGAATCTGCATGATAACAGTACTATATTTGGAGAAGTTGCCTTAAGAGAATATAACTGATATTGCAGCACATGCCGAATGGAATTAAGTAATTGTGTAGATAGATGACTGATGTTGGGAGCCATGTTTCTTACAGTGTGAGAAGAGGTCACCAATAAGCAAGAGAAGGGGGTCATAACTGATAGAGTAACACAATAGAGTGGGATACAGTATGGCTCAGAATAATAACTGTTCAATGTTCAGATGTCAAATAGCTATACTTGTAAATACACAAGTTAGATCACATTGGCTTATTTCCTTACTTGCCATTCTGCATGGATCTGAAGTTGTTTCTAGAATGGAAACAACTAAAACTCTAATAAAAGTGTAGAAAACAAAGGTGCAAATCATTGTGTCTAGTAATACTGTGTAATAAAAGAAATTAGAGCTCTTGGAAAAATATATGCTGCTTGGACTTGGTTGAGAAGGGAGTATCTCAGAGTATTAGAAAGTAAAGAGATGTTCATTTAAAAAAATTGAAAAAACAACAAGAAAACAGAACTAAAGAGATTATTTCAAAGGAAGACACAAACCAAATGGGTCTGCCACAGTCCGAAATTGGAATAAAGTTAGCCATTAATTATAGTATGAATGCAAAGAATTAAACAAGAATCTATTAATACTCACTGATGGAGGCAGATATGAATGAGGCAAACTTATTTTGTAGAATTATATACATATGCATTCATTTGGAATGCATCTTTGTGTTTACACAAAAACATACATACATGTACACACACACACACATACACACAAACACACATGCACATATCCGTTTTTCACTTGAAAGAGGACAAGCATATGTGCTTACTCTTATTTATTTGTTTTCTTTTTGTTTTTCGAGACAGTTTCTCAATGGAACTCACTTTGTAGACCAGGCTGTCCTTCAACTCAGAGAGATCTACTTGCCTCTGCCTCCCAAGTGCTGGGATTAAGCTTGAATTAAGCACCCTCTCTTTTTTTAAAAAAAACTACCTTTACTCTTTAATTCAGAGCTGGGGATATCAACTTCTTTCTAAAGTGTATTCTATAAATTCTGAGATGAATGAGTGGTTACTTTGAAGAAACCTGAGAAATGTTCCTGTATTCTGGTGATTATGAATAGTAAATCATAGAGTTAATACTACAGACTTTCATATTATATAAAAAAAATCATATTTTATAGCTCCAAAATTCTACCAAATAAACTGTAATTGCATTCTAATGAAGTAAACTCCCAACAGAAGTCAACATGCAAAATTACGTAAGAGTATAAGTCTGAGAAACTGACATAAAGAAGACGACTTTTTTGCTGTTGTTGTTTTTCGAGAGAGTTTCTCTATGTAGCTTTGGAGTCTTTCCTGGAACTTGCTCTGTAGACCAGGCTGGCCCTGAACTCACAGGGACCTACCTGGCTCTGCCTCCTGAATGCTGTGATTAAAGGCGTGCACCACCACCACCCGGCAAAGAAGAACACTTAAAGGGCTTGGGCATGACAGCGAATATCATAGAGGAGTATAAAACAGAAAAATACTTTCTGAGGAAATTACTGTAATTAATAAGAGCGCATTATTTCAGTAGTTACCTTCACCATTGGTGTGATCAAATACTGGAAAAAGAAATGAGGGAGGAAGAGTTTACTTGGTTCACAGACTGAGGGGAGAGCATATTATGGTAGGGAATCATGGCAGCAAGAGACTATGGCATCAGGTTTCATTGTGCCTTGCTGGTACTCAGTGCTTTTTCTTCTTTTCATTTAAGCCTGGGCTCCCAGGTCATGAGATGTTGCCACCCATATGTCATCTGAGCCTTTCATTCTTAGTTAAATTTTTCTGGAAATGCCTTTATAAATGTACAAAGAGGTGCATTTTCATGGTAATGTTAGTTTCCAATAAGTTGATAATTGAGATTAATGTTCACAATCGATATTTAATCATTAGTTGCAAGAAAGTTAAAATAGTAATAAAAGTTTAACAACAAAGGCCACATGAGGGCAGAGTATTTTTTCATTATAATAAAATATTTAAGGCTCTGTAAATTTATTAAAAAATGAGTTTATTTAGTTCATTGTGCTGGGGTTCAAAGGACATGACACCCATGTCAACTGGGTCCTTGTTAGCACCATGGTGGGAACAAGTACAGAATTGCTGGGTCGCTCTGGTAGATATTAGATCAGGGTGAGTGGAGGACCAGTGTGAGTCCTTATATAATCACCATCCCTTGAGAAGGATCTCATGATTCTCTAAGAGTCATCTAAATCCTTGTAACCTCATAAAAGCAGTTATGGTACTGGGGCTTGGGCTTGTGATACACTGCTTTCTATCACCTGTGAAGTCCTCAGTTGATCCACAGCATTGAAAAGCAAAACAAACAAATAAACAACAAACAAGAAATCAAAATAAAAACAAGAAGTTACATGTTTCCAAAACATGATAGTGTATCATACATGAGCCAATGTTAGTGTTACAAAAGAGAGAAAGGGGTTATATAGGTAAATCAAAAGAAATAAACCATAATTTCATGATCAACATTCAGGGAATAAACATAAAATATTAATGATCCAAATCTGGCTTCAGGAAATGGTTAGGTTCCCATTACCACAGCCTGTGAGACTAACTCTCAGGGCTACATCCCATCCAGGGTTGCAGAAAAGAATGCTTTTCAGAGTATAGGACTTTAGGAAACTTTCTTTGTCTGAGAGTCTTCAGGAGTAAGTTTCTGTCTTAGGGAATCAGACTCAGACACAAACTGAGGGCTTTTCACTTTATTCTCTTCAGCTCTAATTCTAGTAGCTCCTTTTCAGCTCTGATTCTCTTCTGTGCTAATTCTACAAATTTTCTTTGTTCTGCACAGCTATATGAACATTTTACAGGAGGCTTGAGGCAATACAAATGTTACAAAAGCTATATATGAAGGTCATAGCACATTCTTTGGGTGAAGGATAAGGAACGGAGTCATTTACCATGTCAATGCATAGGCGGGGACATAGTACGGGGCACTTTTCTGGGCAGTGCCATTGAAAGTGTTCTAAACCTAAAATATACTCTCTTATCCTGTTTATAACCTCAGTCATAAGGAGGGAAACTTGTAACTTTGGCTGAAAGGCAAGACCATCTTCTATAGCCCTGGCTGTCTGCAAAACCTTTCCCACATAAAAGTTCTTTTTCTCTGGACTTGATTCATTGGTTAATTGTCATTTTTCTGTTATCCATATAAGTTTTAGGATTTACACATGAACGATTAGTTTGCTGAGCCTTTAATTTTGTACCATAAACTAAGATTAGAAGTTCGTGCAGTGTTGATTGCTAAGGAACTTAGTAGGGAGTAGCCATTGGTCTCTTTTTTCAGCCAGGGCTGGCTAGAGAACCTGGCAGAGTATTTTAGGTTGCTTTATGCTTAATAACCATGGTTAGACATCTGCAACTCTGTCCTTGTGCATACCTGTAAAGTTTTAACTTATGATCCATTTACAGAGATGTTCATCTAGTTTGAGTTTGCTCTTGAGGTATTCAATTAATTAATTGTATGTAGCTTGTCTTAGAACTGAGAAATTTTGGTTTTTCTTTCTTTCTTTCTTTTTTTTTTTGAGACAGGGTTTCTCTGTGTAGCTTTGTGCCTTTACTGGAACTCACTTGGCAGCCCAGGCTGGCCTTGAACTCTTGGAGATCCACCTGGCTCTGCCTCCCGAGTGCTGGGATTAAAGGCGTGTGCCACCATAGCCTGGCTAAAGATCTACTAGGTTTTTGTTTTGCTTTTTTTTCTGGAGCTGAGGACCGAACCCAGGTCCTTATGCTTGCTAGGCAAGCGCTCTACCACTGAGCTAAATCCCCAACCCCAAAATTTTGGTTTTCTTTATGCTAGTCTGAGCTAGTGATAAAAAAGGGCCTAAGTGTCTTACAGTCCTCATGGAATTATAGATATAATTATGAAGCACATTCTAGTATATTTTCTACATATCAAAACTATACAGCTGGGGTTGGAGATTTAGCTCAGTGGTAGAGTGCTTGCCTGGCAAATACAAGGCCCTGGGTTCGGACCTCAGCTCTGAAAACAAAAACAAAAACAAAAACAAAAACAAAAACTATACAGCTTAATGAGAAGTCTTTTTCCTGAACATTCACAGATGTATGTGCCCATAAAATTGAGATGAAATCATGAGATTACACGCATAGTTTACATGAAAATACACAGTATAGGGAGATTCATCAGCTGTTTTCCACATGTGAATTTACAGACAGAAGCAACAGTGTTCAGAGTCTGTGGTCTGTAAGCCTTGTTTTATGGGGTTCCATCAAAGAACTATTCACCTGGTGGGTTGACATCTGAGTTATCAACTACCATCTGCTATATTTACATTATGGCTTGTAACAGCTTGTGGCATCCCATGGCTTCAGGTTGTCACTCTGTGCTACAGGCCACTTATTATCTTGGAAAGGTGTTACACGTTTCATGTAGCTTTATCCTCCAGTCAATACTTCTTGCAATTCCACATTTACAGGGTCCTAACTACTGCTCCACTCCCATATTTCTATTATGCTTCTTCCTATCAAGGGCTCTCTCTAGCTAGGAGAGTCCCCAGCATGGCTTGAAAGTCATTTCTTTACAATCTTTGTGGAAGCCACCAGAATCGTTCTTCCAATTGTCTATGTATCTGAAAAGTCAACTTCATATGGGGTCTACCAAAGTCTGCCATCTGTAGGAACAACACTTGGGAAAAATTAAATAATGTCACAGTCAGAATGGTCCACCAGAAAACAGGGAATAGAATCTTGAGGTGGTTTTTGTGATGTGAGTTCATCAGGATGCTTCAGGGCCTTTTTGAAAAAATGGTCCTATCCTGGAAGGTTCCAGAACCTATAGAGAGGTGGTTTATTCAGCATTTTCTGAGATACTGCCGTGGTTCTTTCTTATTGTCTTTTCTAATGGCACATGAATCCACTAATTTGCTCAGCAGATCTGTTTAGACAGTGATATATATTCATCATACTTTTACATGTTGTATTATTGCTCACTCAGTGATTTCTTTTTTGAATTTTCCAAATCTCTATGGCATGCTTCATTTTGTTTTCAAGCAAGGCTAAAAGTGGCCAAAAGTGCACACACAGTCCCTTCTGTACATTGAGAAATTCTTCTGCTACTTTATTGTTCTTAAGTCTAGCTCTCATCTAACTCCAGGGCACAAGCAAGAGGCAGCAAACAATTAAAATATTTTTATTAATTCTTAAGGAATTTCATATAATGTATCATGACCATATTCATCACCCAAATCCTCCAAGATACATCACCACCTCCTCTGTCATTGTATTCTTTTTCATTGCTTTCTTCTTGTTTCTGCTCTTGCTTCTTTTTAGAAATAGACTATCTTGCAGAAGATGTCTTGTTTCTTTCCCTCCTAATCTTGAGTCATGCCCAGAATCACCCAATGTACTCTGCTGACAGCATCATGACTTTGTCTGGCCTACTTCTTCCCAGCTCTTCCTACTTCTCACTGTGATACACTTCCAAAACTATGTACAAGTTTTTGGATAAATTTATAGCAATCGCCCCTTCTCAATACCAAATGTTTATATTTTTGAATTGTTCATTATCTTAACGACATGAGTGAGGCTGGGTCGCTTTGTTAAGAAGAGAAAGTAAGCGACAGCTCAATATTCTGGAGGTTCAAGGACATGACGCTGTCATTACTACGCTTGCTGAGGACATCAATGTGGTTGGATCACAGAGGGTAGGTGTGTCCATGAGAAGGAGTGACCTCATCCCAAGTCAGATAGCCACAGGAAGATGGAGCCAAACCCCTCTGTTGTTAACACTCCCCAAGAACTAAATGAAGTTCTGACAGTTACTCTGAATTAACTCTTTCTGAAACCAGAGGCTCCAGTGTGCTTTCCATTTGCCCCCACTTCTCTAATAGTCCAACTCCTCCCCACAATGCCTGCAGTTCAGAAACTCCACTGGGGATAAAGCACCTCTGAATAGAGATGGGTACAATCAGATTCTGTGTACTGCATTCTCATTCTCCTGGGCCTCAGTCCCCTCTGACTGCAGTAACAAATCAGATGGCTTACAACAAAAGAGATCTTGTCTCCAGAGTTTTTGAGCCTGCGCATTTAAAATTGGAGCACAACTGAGTTTCTTTTTCATGGAGGATCTATTTCCTCCATGACCATCTTTTCACTGTAAATGAACTCACCCTGAGAAGGAGAGAATGAATTAGCTTCCTGGGCTGTTTTTATGAGGGAACAAACTCTATTACCCAGAGTTCCAACATCACAACCTAGTGATCCCCAAAGTTTCTCTCTCATGGTAGTAGCCACTTATAGTTTAAAAGTCAACACACATGTGTGAGAAGGACATACACATTTCAACTGTGACATTCTATATTGCTGAATCTATTTGAAAATAAAGTATTTTAAGGTTTTATTAAATAATTGTATTTCAGATATAGAATTTGAAAAGTACTATTATTCATGCCTAGGTTAAATTGAGATCAAAAGCTTGGCATCCCCTCTACACCTGTTATAAATGATGGTGAAGCTGCATTCCAGCCCCTTTAATGCACCTTCAAATTCTCCTGTGCTCGGGGATGAATTGTTAATGGTTTTGCTTCTTGCACATCTGTGTTTTCTAATCCTCTTTTCTCTCATTTCATAGTCCTCTAACCCTTTTAGAAGCTAAATTTTGTCATTTTAATATGACTGTAATTGCTATATGCTATTCTATTCAGTATCTGACAGGCAGTATTGCCTAAGGGAAAGAAAGAGATAAGTGCCCTATTGAGTTTAAATAGATTAGTTCTGCAGATATGCCGAGCTACATTTTATTTTTTTAACAAACCTCTGAAAAATAAACGTAAATCTGTTTCAATTTTCTCATACCTACTGATGGTGAAACTTTTCAATGAAAGTTTTTTTGTCCTATGTGAAAAATAGGAAATAAAAAGCCATATAACCTTTTGGTATCCAGCAAACAACTCTATGTCTGATTTTTGCTAGAACATTTATTTAAATAGGCCATTCTGCAATGACTTTCCAGGATTAAACTGTGAGACTCAGATAAGAAATAGTTTTATGATGATGTATAGTGTCTTCTTCTATAATGACAAAAAGTAAAATTTATATATATAACACATTTTATCTGTCTATCTATCTATCTATATCTATCTATCTATCTGACATCACACTAGTTATACAAATATACACACATTTTGTTGGATTTAAAAATTAAAAGCAATTTGAAAAGAAAATGTAATCAAAGAAATGTAACTCTTTTCTATAAGTAGGTTATAATTTTTGCAAAGACCTAATCCAAAGGCTTACATGTTTCTTCTGAGGGAAACTTCTTCTAATAAAACTTTAAAAATGTACCAGTACTGGAACTGTTCAAGTTGAAAGGCAGTGGGGATGGGGATGTAGAATGCTTTATCTGTATTGGTATCAAAATCATTTATCTTTGTTACCAAATTCACCATCTCCACCATCAGAGAATCCCAGAAAATTCAAGAGAATGAAATAAAGTTAACCACCCAGTTCCAATCCTTTCATTCATCAATATATTGCTCAAAGATGCCTATGCAAGGAGTGTCTGAGGGGAGAAGGAGATAATAACATGCTGTGACTTACTGGAGGTTTGATAGTGGGTGGCAGAAATGCGATTGATAAATATGCAGTGATATTCAAAGAGAATGGAGGCCTTGCTTCCCTAACTGCTTTCCTTTCCACAGCACAACACATTCTCAATCACAATTGTAATTATGAGACAGAAGGCTGAAGATTTACTTAGAATGTACGACTTCAGGGAGTTTCATTGCACACACAGATTTTGAAAAGATGAGCAGCTACATGAAGGCTGAAAATTGTTACGTTGCCGTTATTCTTCCAAGGCCACAGATCATTATTATTTTATGTCTTCATACGCACTACACTGTTGTTTCATATTGTCTTTATACCCATCACTTTTTACATTTATGTGAAAAGTAAATTTTACTTGATGTTAATTAAAGTAATGTTTTAATCAGGAAAGTAAATTCACTGTGGAGATGAGTGCTACAACTAACCAAAAGCCTCACTAGCCTAGTTAAGACAATCAACACTTACAAAGCTTTAATTCATACGTGTGTGTGTGTGTGTGTGTGTGTGTGTGTGTGTGTGTATTCAGTGCATGTGTATAAGTGTGCAAGGAACAGACATTCATATCAGTTGTTTTCTTCAATCACCTCTCCACCTCATTTTGAGGCAAAGTCTCATATTGAACTTGAAACTCATCAATTCCTCCAGTTTGACTGGCACTAAAGCCCTAAGGGGTCTCCCTTACCCTGTATCCCCAGCAAGGTATGACAGGCATGGATTCTTGTGCTCAGCTTTTCTGTGGGTTCTGAGAATGTGAACTCAGGTCCTTTTCCATGCATAGCAAGCATTTGTTGAGTAAGCATATCTTCAGGACACTAATTTTAATTCCTTTAAAACCTAATTGAGATTCCTTTATGTAAAATATAGAAGAATTTAGAAAATTAATCCTAAATTATAAATCTTTTTTTTTTTTTTTTTTTGGTTTTTCGAGACAGGGTTTCTCTGTGTAGCTTTGCGCCTTTCCTGGAACTCACTTGGTAGCCCAGGCTGGCCTTGAACTCACAGGGATCCGCCTGGCTCTGCCTCCCGAGTGCTGGGATTAAAGGCGTGCACCACCACCGCCCGGCCTAAATTATAAATCTTACTTCTTCAACTTTCTGATTTCCAGTTTTTTTCTCAACAGAATCAGCACTGTAGAAAAACCCTTCAGTGAAAATCTGTAACTTTATCCTCTTCCAAAAACAATATTACATTGTAGTTGACATCTTCTACTTCAACAAACGTAACTTTCTTTTAAGAACACTTGGACAGTATTCTCCATCTGTTTATACTTAAAGCAGTTATCATTATATCATTTTTTGTATTAACATATCTCCTCTTACTCTTTTAAAGTATGCTATGTAGCAAGATATGATCATGTTTTTTCTTTACCTTTTAATAAACAGGATTGCAACAAAATAGTGGTTCAGTTATATCACTACCTTAACCTAGAAGCTTAAATCTTAAAGCTGTTCATTCACTATATGAAACAGAAATATTTTTGATAATATGATTTTTGACTATCATTATCCATATATTAGCAGTATTACTTTGGAATAGAACACACACAATATATATATATATATATATATATATATATATATATATATATATATATGTATATATACATATATATGCATGCCTTTATATATTATATTTAAATAAAACATGTAATAATTATAATTATATTTCTGTAGCAGAGAAACTTTTAGGTGTAATTAATTATAGTGTAGGAAGACACCTGTCAGCTCAAGATGCTGAGAATAAGATATGGTTCACTGCAGAGCCATAAGCAGGATATTTATACTACCCATTCAAAGTTCAGAGGACATCACAGAAGATAGAACAATAAAAATATAAACTGATCTTACATTTGATACTCATTTCTTAATCCACTCAGTTTTTCATTCATTTATTAAAGAATATTTATTAAGAATCTACTTTTTGCTAGTTATTGTTTTAAGGGTTTGGTAAAAGACACCAGAGATTTAGCTGTGACTAGGTGTTCTTATAGCCCAAGTCCTGTTCCTATTTGTGCAACCTGTCAAGCTATTCTAAAATCTTGACCTCAGAGTGTATGATTATGTTTTAATATAAAAATAACAAAATTTATTAATGTTGGAGCAACATGATGCCATAACTAACAGGTAGTCATGAGGTCCATTGTGAGAACTTGAATAATCATAGAATGGGGAAACAACTATTAGCTTGTCAATTCTAAGTCAACCTAGGGACAAATAAACATATTTTAAAACCATCAGTCAAGAGGCAAGGAGAAAATGATGTAGACCATTATGAGCGGAATAAGTGAAATGGTAGAATCTCAGACCCGTGTGCCTAATATTCCTCAGACTGCCAGTGCATACCTTTGCTAATGCACTGTTAGATTAATACATCTTTTCTCTGTATTTTCCTTGGAGTTTTGCTGAATTCTTCTCAGTGAGGTTGGAGGTACCCAAAGACCTCTAAATGTAAGCACCAGAGTATGTGGGAACATATAGTTGACTTACTGCCACATAAAATTTTTTCAAATAATGAAAAAAGTACATCTTGTTAGTCAGAGGCGAAACGGATGTTTTGGGTTCAGATACATGGAAAGTGGAGGGAAATAGCAACAGCCATCAGCAAGGCTCTTTGCTGTTCAAGGTCAGATGCGATGCTAACAGAAGTGGTGGAGCAAGTTTTAAAGCTAGCTCATCACTGTACCAGGCGAGAAACAGAGGTGACAAGCCAGGTCACTTAGGTGTAATTAGGCAATCAAAAATATATAGGAATCAGAAGTTTGGAACTTAGAAATGAGCTAGTATTGTCAGAGACGCTAAAAAAAATATGCTGGTATCAATGGAATGTAAGTTACCGTTAATTTATGAATTAAGCTTTGGTAAGTGTTTGATTTGATTAAAACATTGTAAAAATGAAAAAAAATCAACATTTTTTTTGCACGTGTCACTAAATAGCCTTTACTTTTCAAAGGTGGGAATTTTGCACAAATTCATATTAAACCGAAGTTTAAGGTAAATGGGTATTACATTAGCAGATGAAAGGTAAAATTCCAGAAAGATCTCTTTGGTAGAGTAGAAAGATAAAATTATTATGACTATTTTTTTCCTCTATCTGTATAAGCTGAATTTCATCTACTAGCTGGAAAGTTTTCCTGTGTTGCCTTTAAAGTTCTTTAGGAATTAAAGATCCTAGATTTTGTGTGATTAGTCTTAGTATTTGAAGTTTATATCATGGATAATCTATTTTGACTGACCAAATTCTTGCTTCAGTATTTGTTCATTCTTTGTGTGTGCAGTGTGTGTGCAGTGGAGTAGAAAAGCAATTGTTTCCATTCTGTACCTGATTCATTTTATGCTTGACAGCCTTCATTTTGTCACTTTTACCAAACCAAAGAGACCTTTAGTTTCCATTTCACTTTTCTATTAATAACTATAAAACTCCCAGTTCGATTCATAGCACATTATCACTATCTAAATATCCATGCTCTACTTTTTATAAATTCCTAAATAAACTTTTCTCAGAAGCTATTGTGTAGAACATTCCACCACCAATTATTGTCAAATTAGAAGGTGTAAAGACAATTATAACAATAAAGAAATTTAGAAAAATCAGATCAAAACAGGGAAATCTGCTTATTTTGAGTCTTTAGAAGAAACAATCTTGAAAATATTTTGTTACAGTAACTATAGTTCATATGTATATACCATTCAAAGAGTTAGTAAGAGTTAAAATATAGGATATAGGAATCATTTTACAGATTTTTTTTTTGACTAGTAGTGTTTTGTTTTAGCCTAGGTCTCTGGGCTATCTAGTCTCTAGATCTTTTTTTACCTAAACCGTATTGGGTGTGGGTTCTTTCCTGTGGACTGGACCTTCCATCAAATCAGACATTGGTTGGCTGCTCACACAATAGTTCAGTGCCTTGTTCAGTCATCATCAGAGAGGCTTCCTCCAGCAGTAGCAGATAGAAACAGATACAGAGACCCATAGGCAGACATTACATGGAGAGAGAGACTAAAGTAGAATTCTTCATGAATTTTTTCCCCTCAGAGCTCAGGGAATCCTGTGTAAGGGGAGGTGGAAAGAATGTAAGTGTCAGAGAGGATATCAGGAGAATAAGGTCCCCTGAATCAACTAAGATAGGTGCGTATTAGTGCACACAGACGAATCATCAAACACAGGGCCTACATGGGTCTACACTAGGTTCTCGGCATATATATTATAGCTTTTAGCTTAGTATTTTTATGGTACTCTTGACTGTGAGAATGAGTGGATGTTAGCTCTTGGGACTCTTCCTCCTGTTGGGTTGCTATGTCCAACTTTTTAATGAGAGTTTTTGCTTCATCTTACTGTATTTTATTTTGTCATGTATGGTTATCTCTTAGAAGCCTGTTTTCTTTTTCTAATGAAAGATGGAAAGAGAGTGGATCTGGAAGGGAGGGGAAGTGTTAAGGAAGTGGAAAAAGTGGAGGGAGGGGAGACTATTATCTGGATATACTGTATGAGAAAAGAATATTTTCAATAAAAGGACAAATGTAAGAAAGAAGGACATAGGAGGCAAAGAATATAAATGTTTGATACTGTTCCTAACATTTAGACTTGCCATTTAATCCTCACAGGCAAGCACTGGGCCAAGCTCAGAGAATCTTATTGAAGAGAGGGAGGAAGGATTGGATGAGCCAGGGGGTCAAGATCATCACAAGGGAACCCACAGAAACAACTAACCTGAGCTCATAGGAGCTCACGGACCCTGAACCTACAGCAAGGGAGCCTGCATGGGACTGACCTAGGCTCTCTGTAGCTGGAGTTTTCTTTCCAGGTCCCACTAAGCCCTCGCAGTCTGACAGCCCACTTATAAAATAAACACACAGATACTTATATTGTTTACAAACTGTATGGCTGTAGCAGGCTTCTTGCTAACTGTTCTTATATGGTAAATTAACCCATTTCTATAAATCTATACCTTGTTACGTGGCTCGTGGCTTACCGGCATCTTCACATGCTGCTTGTCATGGTGGTGGCTGGCAGAGTCTCCCTCTGACTTCCTGTTCTCTCAATTCTCCTCTCTGTTAGTCCCACCTATACTTCCTGCCTGGCCACTGGCCAATCAGTGTTTTATTTATTGACCAATCAGAGCAACACATTTGACATACTGACGATCCCACAGCAGCTCTCTACATATGTTGACAGTTATGTAGCTTGGTCTACTTGTGAGACTTCTAGTGGTGGGAGAAAGTCCTGCTCCCAACCCTTTAGCTGGCTTCCAGGAATCTATTCTTCATTCTGGGTTGCCTTACCCAGACTTAATACAAGGGGAGGAGCATAGTCCTACCTTAACTGGATATATCATACTTTGTTGACACCCATGGGAGGCCTGCACCTTTCTGAACAGAAACAGAGGAGAAGTGGATTGAGGGGTCATTGAGAGAAGGGAACGGGAAGAGAGGAGCAAGAGAAAACGGTGGTCAGGACATAAAATAAATGAATAAATGTAGAAATCTCTCTCTCTCTCTCTCTCTCTCTATATATATATATATATATATGTATGTATATATGTATGTATATATATATATGTGTGTGTGTGTGTGTGTGTGTGTGTATGTATATGTATATGTGTATCTGTATTTGCAGCAAATACTCCACAAAAGTTTTTGAAAGTGAGAGAACAAGCTAAATAATTAATAATGTCAAACAAAAAAAATTAAGATATTCCAGATAGGACACACAAATGTTTACAAGAAACCCTTAACCTGGAAACTATTTACAAATGAAATCTTCCAATCAGTTTTCTGCAAGGAAGTGTCACTGGGTATAGCATCACATTTCAGGCCAGGCCTCATGCAAAGGAGTAGTTATGTGTTTTATGTTGTTTTGTTGGGCTATATTTTTTGCCTTATTAAGGTTTTATTAATTTGTTTTGGTTTTCATTTTTTGTTTTATTTTTGGGTTTTTTTTTTTTTGAGAGAGAGGGAAAGAGAACATGAAGTTGGGTAGGTAAAGAGATGGAAAAATCTAGAAGCAGTTACAGGGGAGGAGCAATATGATTAAAATATATTGTACGAAAACAATTTTAAATAAAAAATAAAAAAAACTTTTTTCAAAGGAAAAAAAACACAGGGAGAATAATTTTACCTTTTCTATAATTAAACTCATTTGTGTTATAATAGGAAAACTTTGATGTTTAAACTCCCAAGGCACCAAAACTTTAGACTGAGGATGATGAGTCAAAAGCGTTGGTTCTCTACCTTTTTAATGCTGGGACCCTTTAATGCATTTCCTCATGTTGTGCTGAGCCCCGTCTATAAAATTATTTCATTGTTACTTCATAACTCTAATTTTACAACTGCTATGAATCATAATGTAAATATCCGATATGCAGGATATCTGAAAATGTGACACCCTGTGAAAAGGTCATTGGACCCAAAAATGGCTGACCCACAGGTTGAGAACACGGGTCTAAAGTGATGTATATGCCCCCAAAGCTTCTTATGTTCTAATAAAGATCAGAAATATAGAAATATTTGAAACCTTATGCATGATGTATAGTGAGGAGGGACATTAACAATGTTTTTTGAGAGAGCTGGGAAGTGTTTCTAGTAAGTCCATCTATGTTTTCATTAATGTCTGGTCAAAGAACTGCATCATTCAAAAGTATCTCTGCTTTGGTCTCAACTCTGCTGCTGTACCAGATATCCTGAACAATAAACTTAAGATAGGAAAGCGCTCATTTATGTTGCAATTCCCTCTTACATTGAGGTCAACAAAACATGAACTTAAGCAGCTGGCTATGTTACATCCACTCAAGAGTCGAAACAGCCAGGGTCCTTGCCTGCTTGTTTGCTTAACTGCATTCTTCACTCATATGTAGTTCATGAACAAGACCATGAAGTATTTCCAACAAATCAGAGTGGTTCTTCCTTTCAGTCTTTCAGTCTTTCGTAGACGTGTACACAGTCCAGCCCAATCTGGATAATTTTCCAGTTGAGACTCTCTTTCTTCTCTGGTCATTTTAGGAGGTGGCAAGTTGACAATTAAAAACTAGCCATCATGATGTAGCACTTGTCAACTTGATACAAAAGCACACTTGCATACCACTTAAAAATTATAATTAAGGTACAGAGACCTAGGGATGTAGCATAGGTGATAGAATGCTTGCTCTATATCCACAAGTCCCTGTGTTCAATTGCCAGTACTGCACAAACTGGGTGTGGTGCTCTTCTCTTGAAATGAGCTTATAAAAAATAAAGATTTGTTTTTGGGGTACTCAAGATTAAATGGTATAATTTATACATTTGATGTATTCATATGTTTTTGAAATGGTAACATTTTAAAAGAGATCTAAAACAGAAATTCTGCTAATTTAAAACTTTCTTTTCATATTTTCTTACCAGTTACATGTTTTATAATTATACATTTAGAACTAAATAATGGAAATAGATCACGAACTTCTAGTGAACACAAGTGCCATTGTTTGGATAGATTTCCAAATTTTCATGGAAAAACAAATTGAGGCAAACTTAAGTGACTCTAATTCAATATTTGTCCATGAACTAATACTACATGATGGGATGATTATTGATATAGCTCGTCTATCTTTGATCAGTATACTGTCTGCAGAGTATAAATGATTTGATTTTTAAACACAAGTTCATTTACACGTTCTTGTTTGTTTCATAATCTCTTTCTCTTCCTTTCTTTTCCTTTCT
The DNA here is from genome assembly GCF_949786415.1 of Peromyscus eremicus. NCBI lineage: Eukaryota > Metazoa > Chordata > Mammalia > Rodentia > Cricetidae > Peromyscus > Peromyscus eremicus. The sequence goes on from NC_081428.1 coordinate 34,527,855, forward strand.
CTCTCCCACTCTTTTCAGAATTTCTCACATTCTCTATCATTCTTTCTTTTCTTAAAGACTGCTACAATTAGCTTTGAAATGAGTATATTTTAGGAGTTTATTTTGAGAAATGTGTGGAAGAAAAGCCTAAAGAGGTATTGTCCTTAGTCTTTTATAAAGCCATAATTATTCTGTACATATTACACTCCTATGAAGTTAATTTTGTATTAGCATATCACAGTGAAAGTTTCACTTGAATATAATTAGTATTTAAAACTAATGTTTGTGCTAATTTCATAGTCATAGAGTGGCGATTATTTTGGAAACATTCTTATCCATTTTTAAGCCAATAATCTCATTTTCCACATCTGACAAAATTGAGAGGCAATTTTTATGTTCTGTTTTTAATGAAACATTCATTTCTTATTCAGAAATCTTAAAGGCTACACAGTGACAAATAATGAATGCTATATTATAATGTAGAGGGGACCACTTTTTTAAGCCTCTGCAAGAGAAGTCAGACAAAAGCACAGTGGGACAGCCTTTTCTGCATGCTCAGTGTGTTGCACATTTATAGCCAACTCCTATTTACAATAAATGAGGCTTGACTGAAAAGGGGATCTTGCTGCGATCAGCTTCCAACTCCACCCCTGGCTTGGATGGTTGATTAATAGAGTACATATTTGGCTTAACTGCTCAATATGACATGAGCTAGAGGATGTCACATATATTGTACTTTGAAGATCATAAATTTTAATGAAAATGAGAAAAATATTTTCATCAACATACAGCAAATAAATGAAACCTGAAGATGTAGGAACATTTTAAATGAGGGCAGTAGAAACATATACTTTCCTACATGTGTGAGAGGCACAGTCATTAATGTTTCACAGTATTTTTCATCTGTCCTTTCTTGGTAGATAGGGGAAATGGGGACACAACCAGTGGTCTTGGACATGAGAAAGCCAAGCACTCTACTACCAAGCTCTACCCAGCCTCTGTTGAACATTCTAAAGCAGAAAATATTTTTTGGGATAGGTTTTCCTTTTCTTTTGAATGTCTATCTCATAAAGGCAGAAGACTAACATTATTTAAAATGTAAGAGACGGTGTGTTTGCATATTATTCCAAATACTAATATGTCCTTTCCTTACATACTCTGTTAAATCAATAAATAGATATCCTATGGGTTCTGCACGCCATCAATATTAGATGACTATATCATCAATTCATTAAAGAATTTTTGTGCAGTTTTCTATATCTTAATCTATGAATGATACCAAAAGTATTATAGACATTTTGTGGTATATACTCACTGAGCAGACTTTCAGACTATAATGTATTATTCTATCCTTCCAGTTTTAAAATCAGGCTAATATAGTTTGAAGGTAAGGGAAATTTAATTAGATGTTTTTAGTGGTCTTATGTATCCATTGTAGATATTTTTATGTACAGGCTTCAAAGCCTTTTCTTCACTTACTACAGATGGCCCCTGTTGTCATACTTCTGAAATTATTTACCAAGACATCAAGAAAAAGAATGATTTTTCACCTCTCTAGCTCTTTTAAGACCATAGAGTATCACAGACTTCATCAATAACTTAATGAAATATTAATGGAACAAGTAAGACAATATATAAAATATTGGACCAGTAAAGTGCATTATGGGTATGACTACATGAATTATAGCCCTCTTGTCATTTCTCACATTATTTGAATTCAGCAATACCGACTTAAGCTAATAGCATATGTATGTGGACCTGAAAACAATTTAGGATGCATGAGTGCACTACAATGATGCCTCTCATGGAATAGATTACAGGACAAATTAAAGAATGGAGCCAACTGTCTGGAAAATGATAAGCAAAGAAAGCTAGTTGATGAACAATGCTAAATGCTAAGGCTTTACCCTACTATGTAAAAATTTGAGAAAAAATATATATCATTGTAACAAGGGTTATTTCCAAAATGTAAGACACTATTAAATGTTTTCCAAAAGTTGGATGCTATCACCTGATTTTCTTGTGAAGCCTGTTTAGGAAATGTTCTAGGGTCTGTCTGTAGGGGCACTAAATGAAACATAAATAATAATCAGGTTCTAGACAGCACCTGTAAAATTTGATAAAGGGCAATTGTTTTCAGAATTGGGCTCCCAAGATTTCAAATGTGCTTGTTAAAAAATGAACTCGTTGGCATATATTAACTATCACTCTTCATCTATAAGCCATATGTTTTAAACTATAAAAAATGCTCAAGACAGTGGTTTTTATAGCCTATTTGAAAGACAATTTTCACTTTGTTATTTGGTCTTCTCAGGAATGGCTCATGCTATTGAAGAATATCTAAAATACTGAGATCAGAATTAACTATCATGTCTTTGGCTTTGTTGACAGAAATCCACACCAGAGTGAGAAGAGAGAACAACAGAACAGAACACACTGCCAAAATGGAGACAGTATATTGAAAACAAAGGGTTTGGAGAATTTTGTGATAAACTCATGGCTACAAGGTTGGATTTCTACATGGCCTGTGAAGCCTCTGCACCAACTCTTGATGAATATTCCTGAGTCCAACACAGCATGGTGATACTGTTTCCCTTTTAGCTATTCAGTCATACTGATGGCTCCATATGAATTTTTCATAACTGAGAGTTGGATGTCTATTTAGAAAAATTAGCTATGACATTCTTTGAGGAGTGTTTAAAACACTAATGGAAAAAGAAAATAAAATTTTTGCAAGTTAGATATGGCTGTAAGTAGTTTTCATGGCAGATGCATCCGCAATTGATATTTCAATTCCAAGAGCAGTATTTAGATATTTATAAACCCAGTGCTATTTTGCTTAGGCAAGTTGAACATAGCTTACTCTCTGATGAACATCTTTTCTGTTTCAGTCACTAAATTAAGGAGGGATCTAGATTTTACAGAAGAAAATTTAGACACAGAGAACCCTCAAAAATGCTAAGTAAGAAAAATAGTCTTTCAGGGAAGAACACACCAGTTGGTTACCTAACACCAAATGTCAGTCCTGAAAACATATACATGCAAGTAATACTATACAGATTGATTAGGCAGCACTTATGAATTTAGAAATACATATAAGTATATAAATATATGTTACAGTATTTAAAGAAAAAGAGTTCATTAATTTGTAAGTGGGCAAGGGGCTTACATGGGACAGTTTGGATACAGGGAAGGAGTTCTGTAATTATAATCTCTAAAATGAAAATAAGCCAACAGAGAAGAAGTTTCCTGGTTAGTACTAACTCAACTTCTCCATGTTCTGTGAGCAAAGAGTCTGTTGCCTTTGGAAATAGGGTGTTACCATCAGGTTCTCATGGGAAACCAAGAGCAATGGCAAGAACCTGTATAGCTTGGGTGATTATTAAAATACCAGAGACCAAGAACTGAAGGGGAGATATTCCATACCATGTACTGGGCTTTTTATTTAGCAAACTGAGCAACCTAATACTTCTGGGGGGTGGACCATTATCATGTCAAGAGTAATTCTAGTTTAGTTATAAAATAGTGGGTTTCCATATGGTTTTCTCAAACAGTGTAAGTTACCTCTCCACCTCTCTCTCTTTGGTGTACCCTCCATCTCCCCTTTAAACAGTTTTCCCCTTATTCCTCTTTTCCATTGTATGTCACGTGTGTTCTACTGTCTTCTTCTCTTAATAACTTTCTTCCTGGTTCTCTCCAATGTTCCAATTCTAGTTTTCTGGATTTTATGTACAGTTACTCAAATACACCAATCCAAAGATTTCATACTACACTGAGTGAATTGACTCGGGTCCTAAGGGCAAAAACCAAATGTTGCATTTGGATTCTTACACACATTCTATGTTTATCAATAGAAAATATTGAGTGCCTGGGCTTGGTGGCACCCAACGATAATCCCAACACTTGGGAGGTGAATGCAGGACAATATTGAGTTCAAAGACAACTTCAGTTATATAGCAAGCCTATAGTCAGCTTGGATTATGGGAAATCCTATCACATACAAACAAACAAACAAACAAAAACCAACGAAAAAGAGAGAAATGTATGATATTCTCCATTTTATTTATTTATTTATTTTTAAATTGGGATCTACTCCTACACTGAGCATGCTCACTGTACTTATAATTAGAAGTTCTTTGGGTGGGAGAGATTCCTAGAAATTAGGAAATAGTTTTGTGTTGCGGAATGAACATCTGTTTCTTTCTAAAATTCATACAATGAACTCTTAATGATCAATGCAACAGATATGAGGAGGTGAGGGCTCTGAGAAATAATTAAGTAATGAGAGTAAGTCTTTCATAAACGTGATTTGTGCCCTTAGCATGCAGACTTCAGAGAGCTCTCCTGCATCCTCTTTTCCATTTGAGAATGTTAAAAAGATGGTACTTACCAACAATAGCAAGTGTCTTTGCCAGGAAACAAGATCTGCTGGCATCTTAATCTTGTCACTTCTATACTTTAGGACTGTGAGAAATAAATGTTTGTAGCTGAAGCCATTGCCATTCTATGGCAGTCTGTTACAGCAGCCTAAGCAGGCAGTGGCAAAATGTTGTGTCCTGTGTGCATAAAGCCCATTAGTTCTAAAAGCAAGTGTCTTTTGGGAGGATGTCTCTAGATAGACTGTTCATTAATCTAAAGCCATGCTAGAAAATAAAGTGTGAGTAACAATTTTCTTCCCTTGAAATCATAAAGACAGATACTTTATTTAATAATACAGCAAACAAATCTGTACTATTTGAAATATTCACAGTTGCTGTTGTCCACTACCTGTGAGTTCTTTAGTTCCTTCATAATAGACCTTGTTTCATTCCATAATAAATATGTATACTTATTTTAATTGTGTTGATGCATCTGTGTGTCCATATATTGGTTTGTACAGGTGTCAGCAGAGGCCAGAATAAATTGTCTGATACCCTGAACCTGAGTTACAGGCAGTTGTGAGCATCCTGAAGTGGGTGCTGGTAGCTAAACTTGATTCTTCTGCAAGAACACAATAACTGCTGAGATGTTTCACCAACCTTATTATTCTGAATTTAATAATATCTGTAAGCTGAAATATTCTACTCTTTTTAACTCAGACCTACAAAAACAGCTGCAGGCTTATAACTTTAGTTTACTTGAATTTCACACTAAAATGAAAATGACATCATATGATTTTTATCTTTCTAGTCCATATTTTCTTTATATTTATTTCCTAATTATAATAGTATTTCATTAATTTCTCCTTTACCATTACCCAACAAATAGAGCATCCTATAGATTATATAAAAAATTAATGTATGTCCATTTTAAAATATATTAACTGTGTATGGTAAACATCTAAATTATGGTTCTCTGACATCATCACCTGTCATCATTTCTCTTTCTGAGTACCTTATAATTACTTTGTTAATTTATTCAACATCATTTGAAGAATCTAAAAGATGTTCAGCTGATATGTTAACTTGAAGAACACCTGTGGTTGAGCAAATCACTGAGCTATTTTGCCTTATTCTTAAGTAGATAGAAAATAAAGTTAAAATCAAGGAGACTTTTGCCTTGGTAATGAAGAACAGCTAACTGCAGGACAGACACTGCTTGGATAATATCAAACACTGTAGAATAATGGAGGGTGATGTTGTGCTTGTCCTCTTCATTGTAGTTACGGTTTCACACACATGCATATGTGTGATAACTGCACAAACGGTACACACTACAACACATGCTTACATAATTGATTCAGAACAATTGAAATGTGGCCCTTACTTTTAGCCATGCATTCCTACTTATAGGAAGCTGCATTGGAGCTGCACTAAGGTGCTGAAACTATTGGAATTTATCTACTTGAAAGAGCTAATTGAAGTCAATTTTAATCAAACAAACATCAAAGTATAGGCATTGGGCTCATTGAAAATATGGTCAGATGTCATAATCCCTTGGTTCATCTCAACATATGGTAAGACACTTTTCATTATTAAAATTATCATCTTGATGTAAATATACACACACATTTAACTTGTTAGTGTAATCTTGTTAGAGATGGAGTCAGCTGTTGTAGAATATTATTTTAAGGTGTGTTGCTTTTGTTTATGTTGTATTTGTTTAACTCTATGAAGCTGTGTTACTATGCCTGTCTAAAATACCTGATGGTCTAATAAAGAGCTGAACAACCAGTAACAAGGCAGGAGAAAGAATAGGCAGGATGGCAGGCAAAGAGAATAAATAAGAGAAATCTAGGAGGAGAGGAAGGATGAGCAGGAGAACAAGGAGAGGAGGACGCCAGGGGATAGCCATACAGCCAGCCATGGAGTAAGAGTGAAAGTAAGATCTACAGAAGTAAGAAAAAGGAAAAGCTCAGAGGCATAAGGTAGATGGGATAATTTAAAGTTGAGAAAGGCTGACAAGAAACAAGCCAAGCTAAGGCCTGGCATTTATAAGTAAGAATAAGACTCCGTGTCATGATTTGGGAGCTGAGTGGTGGGCTCCTAAAAGAGTAAAGAGCCAAAAGAGAACAAAAACAACCAACAACAGTCAGCAGGGCAAAATACTGATATAAATTAGATATGATTTAAATGAGCACACAGAGAAAGCAAAACATATTAGGCTAAGAGTGCTCAATGAGGGAAAACAAAGATCCATATGCCAGTCCTGGGCTTTCTGCCCTGGACCTGGAAGATGAAATGGGAACCTGCCCATAATTTAAACCGTTTGAGCCACACTAGTGGCTAGGCCTCTTCCCTGAGGATCTCCAACTGACAGATTTCATCCACAGAACACAGTTTACTGCCCTAATGGCTGAATCCAGCCCTCACTCTACAGAATAAAAAGCCCAAGTTCTAGATTATCTCCACCCTGGAAATTTCACCTTGAAACGTTCCTGCCCCCACAAGAAACTCTATATACACACTGCCTTTTGCTCAGTCCCCCACTGTTTCTTGCCTGAGCAGAGGCAGCCACCCTCTTGTTTTTTTCCCTTCCAATAAATCTGTTGTGTGAGGTTTGTTGGGTGGTATGACTTTGTGGTATTCCTTGACTCCGAACAGCCAGGATACCTTTCCATCCAAATTGTAATGTTTATATCCAGTGCCTGTAAGACTGAGTTGGAGATGAAGATCCACATGCAGGTCTAGGGTCCTCCTCCCAGGGCCTAGAGGAGAAAACAGGGGCTCTATTATGGTGAACAAATATAAGGTGGGATATAAAATAGAGAGAGACAGACAGACAGAAGGGTTCACGTCCCATGAAGAAACACAGATCCAAAGAGGTGAAGGCAGTGAGGAGCAGGTTGAGGTGGGTGACCTCTTTGCCACCCAGGGCCACAGTGACATCTGAGTCTGAGCTGCTGCCAAGGGCCATGTCTGTCCCTGTGGCCCTGCTGCAGCTATGGTCTTCTTTGATATCTGTGGTTCCTGTTAGCCCTGAAGGCCAAGAAGATCGGACTGCACAGAGTTGGTCCCACCCCCACTGGCTGCAACACTAGGGAGAACTGGTCCTTCCACCCCACCACCAGCTGCAGCACTAAAAAGAGAGGGTCTCAGTACCTCACAGGGGCAGCATGACAGAGCTGACTCTGTTGGCAGGGATGTGGAGTATCTCCCACTGAGGCTGTGAAAGTGGAAGAGCAGGTCCTGTCCCCCTTGTCTAACATGTGGTGGTGTGGGCAGACATCAGGGTGAAAGCTGAAAGATTAGAGAAGCAGAGAAGCAGAAGCCACAGCTACCACCTCTTACCTCATCAGCTCCTCAGCCTGACAGTTTCTGCAAGTGAGTGAATTCCTGTCTCCTCCTAGTGCGGCTTTAAATTCACAGAAATCCAGAGGGATCTCTGCCTCTGCCTCCCAAGGGCTAGGATTAAAGGTTTGTACCACAACTGCCTAACCTCTGTGGCTAACTCTGTGGTTGGCTCTGTCCTCTGATCTTCAGTCTAGCTTTATTTCTTAGATTAAAAATATATCACCACAAAATAATAAGATAATAGTCCATCCTTTAGGTCATAAAGAAGGCAAGGGGATTCCAGGTGGTAAAGAGACCATTGGCTAGATCACCTTATTGCTAGGTCTCAGATCTGTTACCAGTCTCCATTTTCTAGATTTCTTTTAATGACAAATATAGGAGAATTATAAGGACTGGTTGCTTATTCAATATGTTGAGCATTTAGCTGCCCCTATACCAATTATTCCAGCACTGATATTTTTTCTGATGTCAAAGATCATTGTTCGACCACACAAGTCTGTCAGTTAGCCATTTTAAAGCTAGGGCTGTTGATACCTTTGAAAGTCCAACAGCTGTTGTGCCCTGCTTATATACAACCAAAGTGGTCTGTGACTGTTCTTGATAATACCTTTTAATATTTCTCTCAGAAGCATTCTTTAGTTTATGGTTTGTTTCTGAGATTGGAGGAATGTTAACCTTTGTTTTCCATTGCTGTAACAAATCATTTCCCCGTAAATTTATGACTATGTTAGCCATATATGGCTTTAATTTTCTTATCTGTCCTTTTGGCCCTATACACTCAACCCATATTCTACTTTGTTTTATCTGAGATGTAGTTCCAATATCTAGAAGTTGAATATTTACTATCTGAATAGGACAATCCAGATGCCAAAATTTGGAAGCAATTATTGTTACATCTGCACCTATGTCCAGTAAAACATTATTTTAATGCTACTTATTTGTACTTTCAGTTTTGGCCTCTGATCATTAATAGCAGTTTACCAAATTACTTGGTTTTTGGTCTATCTTAAAATTTTAATTGTCTCCACTGAAGCTATTCTGTCCTTGATCACATTCAAAGCAATGTGGTTTTCAACAACAGACATTGCATGTTTTAATTTCTGTGTTGATGAGTTTCTCCAATGCTGGTGGTTAATGATTGAACCAAATTTTATATTGGGGCCTGTTTGAGGCTCCATAAGGTGTTTCCAAATGGTAAGGGCTTCCTTGCCTATCTCTTGTTAATCTATTCATTCGTCCAATGCCAGCCTTTGCCATACCTTCTGAATACTCCAGAAGGCTGAGCCTTTTTGTTTGGATTATCTCTTAAAAAAACATTGTTTCTAGGAATGCCTTGCCTACAATGACTTTTCAGATGACCTTCTTTACCACAGTTAAAACATCCCACATTTTTATTTTTCTTAAAATTTTTACAAATCACTTCTCCTATCAAAGTAGCATTGTAAGTATGAGATCTAATATCAACTGTATTTCTAATTTATTCATCTACTGTTTTGATCTTGCCTTTAAAGACCTAATCACCCTTTTGTATTCTGAATGAACATTTTCAAAAGCAAAAGATTCAAGTTATATTTCTCTGGCTTCTGGATCTGATAATATTCTATTTACAGTTGATGTTAATATTTGCAAAAAATCAGTGAAGTCTTCTTTTGGGCCTTGTATAACTTTAGTAAACAGCTCAGACTTCTTTCCTGATTCTTCAACCTTAACTCAAGCATTCAAAGCTGCTAAATGACATAGGGTCAAGATGTGATCATCAAATTCAAACTGTCTTTGCAATTCAGCATAGTGGCCTTCACCAAGAAACGTCTTGAGAAATATCAGTACTTCTAGCCCCATTTCATTGTTCTATGAACCTAGCTTCCTCTTTCTACCATGTTCTCCATTGTAAACGGGGACCAGCTTCCAACATTGCTGTTGAAAAGATCCAAAATCTTTCCTGTTTAGGGAATAACTCTATTTAGATTTGCCATAAATTTAATATCTGCTTCAAATAGGGTGAATGCATACCATTTGAAACAACTGCTTCCTTAAATCTCCTCAGATATGATGTTTCTATAGGATTCCATTTAACTTCTGCATAACCTTTGGGTTGCCTATTATCTGCTGGTCATTCTTATAAAGTAACTAAATAAACTAAGGTTGGCTTTCTGATAACCTTGAGCCACCCCTCTTCAGTATTGTTGTGCAGTGGTGCAGTAAGAGTTTGTGTAAATTCCTCTGTCTGTGTCTGAGTCCTTTTTAAAACTTTTCATTAGTAGGTCTTTCTAAGGCCTATCTTATCAGTAGTAAGTCTTTCTAAAGCTTATATCTTATCACTCAAATTTTCATATTTGGCACAATTATCCAACCACTTTTTCAAGGATAACAGATTACCAAACTGACAGTAATTATAATTGACATTATCTCAGCAAAATTGGTTATCCCTTCATTTATTTATTTATTTTTTCATTTTCAGGCTATCCATCGTAGCACTGTACATATTTTCCATTCTTTTTTTTTTCAAGACAGGGTTTCTCTGTGTAACAGTCCTAGCTGTCCTGGCGTGCAATTAATTTGTAGGCCAGACTGGCCTCTAACTCATAGAGATTTCCCTGCCTATGCCTCCCAAGTGCTGGGATTAAAGGCATGCACCACCACCATCTGGCAATATTTTCCATTCTTGACAGATTTTTCTTAAATTTATCTCTCTTCTGAAGAATTTCCCAGGTGTCTCACCAAATCTGCCAACTTTTCAATTTTTCCAAAGCAGTAATGTCAGTGGCAAGCTGAGGGTCCCTTCCACAATTCCCAGCTAAAGTCTTCTCACAGGAGTCACTGCAAGGAGTACCCATGAATGGCATGGCTTCTCCGTTCATGATGTTGTTCCCCATGTTGGAATGCCAGATGCTATTTTTCTGTCAGCTTATCAGGTGTACTCGAATCTACTGATATTTTAACTGCCATCTGTGTCCCTCAGCCCCACAGTCAGCATACCACTGCTCATGCTCAGATCACAGCCTGGTGGGATTTCTGGTCCTGCTCTCGGCAGCTTGGTTGTGTCTGCCAAATGTAGGTTTTAACTCACTTTCATTCTATATACCAATAAAAACTCAAGAGTCAGATGTTGGGGTGAAAACCTGCTAGATCTGAGAAGCTGAGAAGCAACCAAACTGACCTCCTTCCTTTTTGGCCAGGGATCCAGCAAAAGAAGCATATTATGGTGATATTTTAACTGTACTGAAATGTGATTTTATTTGTATGTTAATAAATAAAGTTGCCTGGGGGTCAGAGCTAATAGCAAGCCATAGCAGAAACTGGGCGGTGGTGGTGCACGCCTTTAATCCCAGCTCTTGGGAGGCAGAGCTAGGCAGATCTCTGTGTGTTCAAGGATACAGCCAGCATGGAGACACACGCCTTTAATCTCAATACCAACCATAGAAGACTTGGAGGTCTGTACAGACAGGCAGTGACGAGGAGGTCATGTGGTTGGGTTTACAACCAGTGAGAAGGCAGAATAGAAAGTCAATAAAAAGCACAAACACACAGGAAGTAGATCTTTTGTGGAGAGGTAGGACAGCAGCAGCAGTGAAGGGTAAGGTTTTTAATCTCAGCTCTTAGATATTGCTCTGACCTCTTGGCTTTCATCTCTGAATTGGCTCTGTGTTTCTTATTTAAAAAGACAGTTACATCTACAGCATATCTCCGTTCATCCCAAACCAAAAAAATCCCTCAAATCTCTAAATCCTTCCCTATATCTTCCTGTGCATCACTCTATCTGTATTCCTGGCTCTTCCATCCTCGTTATAGCTAATTCCTGTCAACTAGGCACTGGCTCTGCCCAGTGATCTGAAGTTAATTTTATTAACACAGTTTCAGAGTTTCACAATGCTATCAAATATCCCACACTTCTTTAATTATTTTTGTTACAGACACACACACACACACACACACACACACACTCACATACACACTCTGAATCCATCTAGTGTTATTCATAGGTACATGTATTTAGGGCTGATCACTGGAATTAGATAATTGATGAGGAGTCTCATCTCAGGAGAGAACTGATTCTCCCTCCCTCACTAGTCATTAAGTGCATTCATCTAATGGTGGAACCTGTGTAACTGCCTTCATGTACACTGCTGTGTATACTGATGTATTTTAGGCAACTCTATTTTTGACATTTCATGGATGCAGATTCTGTGGAATGTATAAAAGATACTGTCTGATGACCAAAGTCCCATTATTCTTGCTGGTATATGTTTTCCTCTCCCTGTTTCAGTTCCCAGAGGCTTTGGTGCATGGTTTGCATTGTGAATGACCTAATGGGGGTTAGACATTCCAAAGTCATTATTTCTCTGTTTTTTTTTATCAGATGTGGAACTCAGTAATAGACATTTTTACACTGTGGGGTAACCAACAGTTGTCTAATTGGATTTAAGGCCTGCTCCATGAGAGGAAATTAATGCTGAACACTGTAAACCTACCCAACTACTCATGGCTGTTCATAGAATGTAGAGAAAAGCTTCTCACTTCCGTTTTCCTACTGAATTCTAGTACTTATCCTTATACTCACAGATATGTGGAGTATCTTCACATCATCTCAAAGAAGCTTCCTTTTGTGACAGATGGGGACTATTACAGAGATTATTTTTATTTATTTATTTTGACAAGTTGAATTAGATTTTACATAAAACAAACCTGTGAACTGCCTGCCCTGGTATTGAAGTGATGAATAACAATCCCATTTGTATTGTAAATATGTGTTTGCTTCAAGTCAGTGTCTTTATTATTTCAGTTCTTACTTATTACCATACCAGCTAAAACATAGCTAATCAGTCACATTTTTCTAAAAGATTTTACAACAATGAATTACTTGATAAACGCCCTTAAAAGAACACAAAATCTGGTTTTGGTCTACTTCTATTCTTTGCTCTTATACTGACATAAACTCTATGTGGTATATTATAGTTGTATTTATTACTTTTGTTTTATTTCCTTGCATCTTTTTTTAAGGCAGGATCTTACGTAGTTGAGGCTGGCTTGAAAGTCACTTTGTAGCTAAGGATAATTTTGATCTTCTAATTTACCTCTCCCTCCCTTCATTGCAGGTGTGAACCACTTTATCCAGTTAATGAGGTACTGAGGACTGAACATAGGTTTCATGCATTCTATGTAAGCATCATATAGAACCCAGGTTTCATGGATGTCAGATAAGCATCCTACCAAGTTAGGCACATATCCATCTTAACCATTTACTGTTTTGCAATTGTTTTCTAGAGGATTTCTCTAGGGAATATAGGAAATGAACATTGCTTTTTTTTTCTTCACATAATTGACCACAAAACTGTTACCCAGAAGGCTTTTATTTCTTGGGTAAGAGTGGTTTAAGAGCAAAGTTAATTAAGAGTAGCAGCTTGTGTCTTGTAGGTGGTTATGGACTACACCTGTAAAGAAAAGTTTCTTAAAGGCTGTAATAGACTGCTTTAGGCTAACTATCTGAGCTCTAATTTAAAGTGTTTAATACTGGAGAGTTTCTCTACTCTTGCCTTATGTTCTAGGATGCCATTGTTTTCTCTTTTTTTCTTTTTTCTTTTTTTTTTTTTTTTTTTTTTTGGTTTTTCGAGACAGGGTTTCTCTGTGTAGCTTTGTGCCTTTCCTGGAACTCACTTGGTAGCCCAGGCTGGCCTCGAACTCACAGAGATCCGCCTGGCTCTCCCTCCCGAGTGCTGGGATTAAAGGCATGCGCCACCACCGCCCGGCCATTGTTTTCTTATTGTCCCTTTTTCCACCTAATTTCAGAAGCCTATTCACTTCACTAAGTATTAACTAAGGAAGGAAAGCTATTTGCAGAAATTTCTACTCTAATCAGCATTATTTTATTTTGTATTAGCTTCATTTTATTAATATTTAATATCATAATTTAAATATAATAAATAATATATGTCAATTCCCTATCTATTCCCACAAAAATCTTAAACATAGAATAAATTATTCACTTTTTAAATAGTTATCAGTTACCCTGAACTATGGGACTTGAGTTTTGTTGACATATAAATTAACACAATTTTTTTTGTTTATGAAGAATCTTTGAACCAGTGTCACTTTTCAAGACCTGTTAACCTTGTCCTAAATGAGAACATCACCACTAATATTGCTTTGCTCTTTTCTAATTTCTTTTGGATGAATATGCCTACCCTTTTTCAAATATGATTACCCTCTTCTCCAATTTTACTACTCCTATGAAATTAGATCACCTTATCAAAAACAGCAGTCCAATAATAGCTTTCCTTAAATAGGTACACCAAGGTCAATGTGAGACAGCCTTCTCCACAGGGATCAGAGAGACTTATGAAATGCCATCATAGAGTAAAATCTGATTGTATCTAACCAAGTGGAAGGTGTTTTATAAATAAATCTATGTTTATAACAGATGGCTTAGTGCAGAGAAAAGAATCATAAGAGAGGTGAAAACATCTGTGTCAGTGAATATTAACCACTTAATGTCTAAAAGACTACAAAATTCATAGCAACTTTATATATTACTATTTCTGATATCTTAGTTTTAAAGAAGGATCCACTATTTTCATATGCAATACAACTTTTCATTCAGTTCAGTGGAAACTTATCTTTAACATCTGATCTCATACAATCAAGTAAGGCAAATTAGAGATATGACTATAAATATACTGCTTGCTTTATGTCTGCATATTTCCTAAGTCCTGTGAATACACCATGCATTGCTCCTAACTAACAAGAGTGCCAAGAGTTTTCAGCATAACCACCTGTGGTAGAGCTTGTGGAGAATTATGTTTATAATTTCCCAGATGGTAGGATAGAGAAGTTTTTGAACATGTCTATGCATTTTCATGTCCTCTGACGTTTTGCCTTAAAAAGTATTTGAAGTTTACTTTTTCATTGAATGTCTTTTGCCAATGAAGAGCTTAATGACATGAAATTTTTTTTTGCATGGGAATTAGAAGTCAGCGATTTTTTTTTCAGTTTCTTTTAATTTATTGGTTTGCTAAGCTTTATGTACAGATATGGTGTGTTGTGGACTAAATTTCTATTGGATTTACTTCTACCATTAAATATGTGAATATATATTTTCTTTTCCATATTATATTTTTTAATTTTTAGTTCTCTCATACAATACATACTGACCACGTTTTCCCCTCCCTCTACTCCTTCTAGACCTCCCCATCTACATACATCCCCTCTCCCCAAGATCCACTCCTTCTGCTTTTACTTTCAGAAAAGAGGAGCCCTCCCAGGGATATCAACCAAACATGGCATAACAAGTTACAATAAGACAAGGCACAAACCTTCACATCAAGGCTGGATGTGGCAATACCCTAGGAGGAAAGGGTTACCAAGAACAGCAATAGAGTCAGGGACATCCCCACTGCCACTGTTAACAATACAAAGCTACACAAACCATCACATATATTCAGAAGACCTAACACAGACCCATGAAGGCTCTGTGATTGTCACTTCAGTCTTTGTGGGCCCCTATGAGTTCTGCTTAGTTGATTTTATGGCTCCTCTTCCCCTGACATCCTTGACTCCTCTGGCTCCTACCATTCTTATCCCCCTGTTCTGCATGATTCCTTGAGCTCTGCCTAATGTTTGGCTGTGGGTCTCTGCATATGATCCCATCAGATGCTGGATGAAGCCTCTCTGATGACAATTGGGCGGGACACCGACATATGAGTAGAGCAGAATATTATTAGGAATCCTTTCACTGACTTTTTTGTTGTTGTTTGTTTACGGCAAGTCATGTTTACTTTTATCCTAGGTCTCTTGGACATCCAGCCTGTGGTTCGTGGCCATCCAGGTAGCATCAGGTGTGGGCTCCCTCTCTTGGCATGGGCCTCAATTTTGACCAGACATTGCCTGGCCACTCCCACAAGTTCTGTGACACTATTACCTCGGAACATATTGGAGGCAAGACAAATTTTAGCCCTAAGGTATTGTGGCTCAGTTGATTTTCCAGTCCTACCACTATAAGCCTTACCTGGTGTGACTTTAAGTCTTTGTGACAAACAATAAACCATTTTAGTAAAACTTACTCTGTACATAATGATAATTCTGGCATGAAAATTCCCAAGAAAAAGATGTGTAAATTTGCCTGTGAAGCAAAACTTAAATGATAGATCCTATTCATAAAGTAATCTGCATTTAACATTTAGATTCACCTTGACCTATAACTGGATTCTACCGAAATAAACCATTGTAAGCTGAGACTGTGATAAGTCAGAACGTGTTTACTAAAACCAAAGCAAACATGAAAGATTAGCCTGTGTGTTCAGAAGATTTTAATCAACATCTGGGCAAAAGCACTGAATCCAAAGCTTGCTTATGATATACACTTGAATATATCTGTTAAATTGATTTATGCATTGAACATTATACATGTATATATAATATATCTTAGTCATGTCTACTCTTTACTACCAACCTCCAACTCTCCCTCACCTACCACCATATTTTATATAATCATTTTTTAATTTGTTTATTTTTATTATATTGTTAGGTATTTTTTGACTACTAGCATGAAAGAAGGGATATTTGATGTGTTTACAATAGTAACTACTGCATAGTATAGCCTTGCTGAATGAATAAACTTCATAATGAAAGACCACATCAGCATATTTTCATTCATAAATGTAGGAGCAGACTCATTCCATAAATAGCACACATAAGATGTAGAATATGCACATCTGTGTGTACATGTGTGTGCACGTGCATAAGCATGTATGTTGTGCATTCTGAATGGATGTGTATGTATTGTGCACCCTAAATGGATGTGAAGGGAAATGTGTTCTGCTTTATCTACTCTTTGTCTCTCTCCTCCTAATTTTCAGTTTATTAAAAATGTGCCTTAGCCTGCTATTCATTTTGGTTAAGTTCTCAAGTGTAGTGAATATATGGTCTCTTCAGGAAAGCTATTATACATTACTAAGTATCAGTTCCTTATGTTTTCTTGTTTTAGTAAAGAATATTGGGTATTCTTTCATCATTTGAAGTTGGAATTCCTTCATTCCCATCATCTGGACACCATATTTGGTCTGCCTGTATGCTGCCGACTGCATTTCATTCTATAATGTTACCTTTCACTTCAAATTCAGATTCCATGAACTACAACCTGAGCACTAAATATAAAATCTCATTTTGTTAGTTTTCTTCATACATTAGAAGATGCCAGAGAATTAACTAATATGCCAAAATAAAGTAGGACATAGTTATCACTGTTAAAATTTTGAGGAAAGAGTGTATTACAGACAGTTAATAGAGATTTCAATGATGCGCACAGACCACAAACAGGAATATTCTATGTACTTAAGATGAGATGTCTAGTATAAAACAAAAATAAATTCTGATAAGAATAATTTACTAATTTCCATTTATTTTATTATAATAAACCAAATCTATAAGACTAATACTGCTAAATTTTCAATCAGTAGATTTCTACATATAACATAAAATACTTTGGTTTGTTTTAGGGTAGATAAAGACTTTCTAAAATCTTTAAAATGCACTGTTATAATATTTTCAATACAGTAACAAAAATTATTATGGGAAAGAATATTATAGTAAACTTCTAATTTGCCTAATGTTTTCAGATGTTATATGTTTCACTTTTTATTATTTATATTTTGGCATATTTCACACACATTAATCAGGAATTGAAACACATGGAATCAAAACATAATTTATATGTGACTGAAAGCATTTCATTGAGCTACACATTTGCATTTATTGCTCATGCAAATTCACAATAACTTTTGTATAATGACATCAAGAGTTGCCAATATAATATAATAGAATTCTCTAGTGAAATTTTCTAATATTTCTATGGATATAATCTTGTGGAAAAAGAAGAAAATGAAGAAACAGTGTTCATAAATGTAATGAATGCACTCCCTGGAGCCTTCTCACTTACAAAGGCAATAATTCTTAAAATATTTAACGATTTCTGCATCTAGTAAGGCATGCCTATAAAACCAAATCTTGGCAGGTGAGGGGAGAAGAAGCATGAGTTCACACTCAGACTCAACTACAGAGTTAGTTCAAGTACAGCCTGGTATATCTAAACTATTAATATATAACATATATGTAGATGACCTAAAAATCAACCTAGAAATGTGATTATGTTTTTAGGATATGTAAAATAATCCCAAATTCACATAAACATGTATCTTTTTGCTATCATGGAACACACACATGCAGACACACACGTATCACTTCTGCTGTATAAATCAACAACTATGCAGTGCTATAATTTTAGGTAATGAGTGAATTCATCTCTATACAGCTCAGATATACTAAACAGCTTATATTTAAGAGGTTGCTTATGACAGATGATATTGCTAGGGTTATTTTAACATCAACAATAGCCTCTCTCCTTGACATGAGTTAGATATTTTAAGACCCTCAGTGGATGCTTAAAGTGTCAGTCAGTATTGAATTTTATTATCATAATCTTCCCCCATATAACCAATACCTATTATAAGCCTTTATCCTCAAAGAATAACTTTACAGCTTCTCTTTTACATATTTGAATTGTAAGCATCAGTATTCATTTGGCAACTCATAAGTAAAATAGGAATTATTTTACACACAAATATGTCAATACTACTGAGACCAGGATAGCAAGCGCCTAATAGTTAAGTGGTGTGTCCAGAGTAGAAATACTGGACAGAAAGCTAATTAACATCCAAATCAATGAATATGGTCAGTGTGAGACTTCATTATACTATCCATAATAGAGAACAATTTAAAAATTAATGGGTTATTTATTTCTGGGATATTTTTCCCATTTTTTACAGATCACTATTGACCATGAGTAACTTAACCAATAGATAACAAAACTTCATTCAAGGGAGGAACACTATAGTTATTCGTTAATTATGATTGTGTTTTCATAGTAGACTGTTCACTTCTCTTCCTTATACTTGTTTACTGGGATATCCCCACACATTGGCTTACTCTTGGCATTCAGGTGAAATGGTGCTTCTTCAGAGAGCATCCCCTGAAGAACATGCTCAAATATTACCCATCTCTGTGGTGAAACATGCTCACAAATACTCATTATTCAGCACTATTCATCATTATTCAATCTGACATTGATTCACATTATAAGATACCACCCTCTGACCTCCAACCTCTCAATGAAGCAAATCAGAGTATTCTGTCCTTTTGATTTGTGTGTCTCTCATGTTTTTACAGTGCATGTAATAGAAAATATGATGTTGGTGTGCCAGTGCATTATGCATATGCAAACATGTGTGCATGCAAACAGGCATATGTGCACACACACACACACACACACACACACACACACACACACACACTTTTCATGAACCTCTTCCATATCCAACTTGGCATTTTGGCTGGATTGATTTTAAGTCTTATGTTTGCAGTCCCAGATGCTGTATGTTCATGTATACAACTGGACTGTCATTTCTACTCCCTGTAATTTTTTACTAAATTTTCCGCCCTCTTCTTCAGTAATCCCGGAACTTTGTTTTGGAGGGTATCATGTAGAGGTCACATTTTGGGTCGAATGCTGGGACTTTTTTCCTGCTAACTGGACAGAGGAATAAACTGTTCCCAAAGTTTTTAATTTTCCATCCTTTAAGAGATTAGTACATCTCTTAAACCTCATAAGAGAAGATTTTTAGTGAAGTAATGGATATTAAATCAGAAATCTACAACTTGTCAATAATAAGTGAAATATATTATGATATCCTATACAGTAGAGAAAACAAGTTTAGGTCCCTGATTAATAAAGTTCACTAGTTAAAAAAATGAAAGTAAAAATCTAAGGACACTGAGAGTTTGACCTTATTTTTTTTTTTTATGGAAGTTAGAATAAATGACTCACAGTAGCAGTTCCTTATATAGTTCATATTTAACTTGTAAAGAATAGCTAGTTAATAATTTTAGTGTTGCTATTAGTAGGAAATAGCAGAACAGAGTCAAAGTCATTGATTATTTTGGAAAATAAATAAAATATTTGGTTAAGACAACAAAGAAATAGATTCAATGAAAAGCATCGATTTAAAAAAACTAATGTAGGAAAGTCTTAAGTTGTATTTATTTTGATCATTTGCCAAAAACCAATGATTTTCTCAGTATTTGCTCGAATTTGGGAATTTTAGCACGTGTATCTTATACTTATTTGTCTTTAGAAATAGATGTCAAAACTCAATAAAGCAATCTGTTCCATGTGTCTTCCCAAGTCAGTATGTGTGTCACAAATGTAGATATTCTACCTCAATTTAGTCAGAAAGATTGGGAGCTGCATGAATTAGTATAAATAAATGAAGTAAAAAATTAAATTCTGGTATGAATAACAGTTTGTAGACACAATTTCAAGTTGATAAGGAAAATATATTATGGTAATTTCTAAGTTTTTCAACAAGAAGTTCAATATTTCTATTATAAAGTGTTATAAAACTAGTGAATCCTAGGTGAGTTATAGCTTGAACTCTTTGGGGGTAGGGGGCCCAGGCAGGGAAACCGATTTCCTTGGTGTATGAGCAGGGTTTTTGGAGCCCAGTGCCTAAGATGAGAAACCTCGTGCAGCCTTGGTGCAGCTGGGAGGGGCTTGGACCTGCCTCAACTGAATGTAGGAGGCTCTGCTGACTCCCCATGGGAAACCTTGACTTGGAGGAGGTGGGAATTGGGGGTAGGTTGGGGGAGAAGGCTTGTTGGCAGGAAGAGGGAAGAGGGGGGATCTGTGGTTGGTATGTAAAATGAATTGAAAATTTCTTAATAATAAAATAAAATTCTGAAAAAAAATAATAAAAATATTATCCTGGAAAAAAATAAACCTGAATCATGACATTCAAGATGTCCTTTCAATAAAATCCCTGCTCCAGCAGAGGCCACTAGATTGGGAGAAACCTTCTCTCCCTTGGGTCCAGATACGTTTTTCAGAATAAGCAGAGGACAGAACAGTACCATCAGTCTGAGAACGCTGAAGAGGCCCTGCCACAGTACCTCCCTTGGCTTAACCTGCAGCTAGTAAATGTGAAATTTCAGCTCACATCTCAGAGGATCAAGAATTCATTACATATAACCATAGTTACTATGAATTCATGTGTGCAATAGTCTCTGGAAAGGGACATGGTGGGAGTTATGGGGAAAGTTGTAGGGGGAGTGAGAGGCATATATGATCATAATTCAGTATACACATGTATAGTATACTCAAATATAAAGAATATGATAAAATTTAATTCTGAGGTCAGGACGTTAAAAGTTACAGGGGCTGTCCAAAACATTGTCTTCTGCATAGCTGTCTTGGAGTATTACAAAACCTAGCACATTCTAGCCACCTTGGGGCTAGTGAAGACCAAGAGAAGGGTTATACCTGGTCTATAGATGGTTTCATAGTCCCTTTCTCAGCTCATCAGAGGAAATAAGTAGAAAACACAGATCTCAATGTCTCAAAAGAAAAGGAAAAAAATGTTCATTGGCCCAACTTTTCTGAGAATTTTCTGAATAACGTATTTCATCTTACATGTGGTGAAATACAGTTTGATATTGAGGAATATCAAGGTTGGAATTGCACCAAGATATGAGGAGTTCCTACTCTTTAGACAGGCTGTCTGGTAATGTCCTTAAGCTGTGAGAGTCAAGCCTCCAAAGACTGGCAGAGGTCGCATCACTGCCCAGTGTGCACATACCTACACATGAAGCCAAGGATGAATAATGAGTGAAGAAGTCAAATAAAATAAGAAAATAGCTGAGCAGTGGTGGTGCACGCCTTTAATCCCAGCATTCAGGAGGCAGAGCCAGGAGGGTTTCTGTGAGTTTGAGGTCAGCCTGGTCTACAGAACAAGATCCAGGATAGGCACCAAAACTACACAAAGAAACCCTATCTCAAAAAAAAAAAAGAAGAAGAAAATAATCATGCAGAAACTGACCTTAATCAAAAGTCTATGATCTAGCTGTCAGAGAATTGAGGAAGAGAGAATAATGTTTGAAAAGAGTGATAATTTAAAAAATAGTAAAAATGGGAAAGAATTCTAAACATTCATGGTGATGAAGACATAACAAGTGAACTAATGACTAATGGATAGTCAGTTCTTCTCATTAGTTAGTATTATAAATCTAAGTAAATTTGAACCCCTTGTACAAGTACTATATATATATATATATATATATATATATATATATATATATATATATATATATTTGTTTTGGTTTTTCGAGACAGGTTTTCTCTGTGTAGTGTTGCTGGAGAATTTCTCTCCAGCTCCCACCACCAAGTCCCGCCAGTCTCAGAGCCCACTTATAAAATAAACACACAGACTCTTACATTATTTAAACTGCTTGGCCATTAGCTCAGGCCTGTCATTGTCTAGCTCTTACTCTTATATTTAGCCCATTTCTATTAATCTTTGCTTTGCCACATGGCTTGTGGCTTACCGGTACTTTACATCTTCCTTGTCCTGATGGCGGCTGGCAGTGTCTCCCTCTCAGCCTTCCACTTCCCAGAATTCTTTTCCTTGTCCCGCCTATACTTCCTGCCTAGCCAATGGCCAATCAGTGATTTATTTACTGACCAATCAGCAACACATTTGACATACAGACCATCCCACAGCACTTCCCCTTTTCTTTTCTTAAAAAGGAAGGTTTTAACTTTAACATAGTAAAATTACATATAACAAAACAATTATCAAGCAAGAATTACAGTTACAATATTAAAGAAGAGATCCTATCTATCTTATATTTGTAAGTTTAAGGTTTTATATCTAACTTATCTTTTATTATAACTAAGGAAAATTGTAAGTATCTAGTCTTTAACCACATCAAAGACCTCAGAAGGATATACTACTACCTGAGAAATGGAGAAGGATATAAGCAACTTTTAGGAGTCTTGTAGGGTAGACAGAGACAGCTGGCAGCCTGGACAGTCATTCAAAGTTCTCTTGTAAAGTTGGGGCATCTGTCTTCAGCCCACAGGCCTAGAGTCTCTTATTCATTTTTCTCTGTGTCCTGTAGAATGTCTGGCAGTTTTCTCTGCAGAGCAGGAACCTGAAGGACCATTTTGTCAAACAAAGTTCAGTGGTCTTCTCTGTATGGGTCCTGCATGTCCAGTTGATCAGACAGTCCAGGCAAGAACAGTTTCTTGCCCAAATGGCTATTTTTGTCAAGGTGAAGATAAACTCCGTATGGAGTGTCTTCGATGCCCATCCTCCTCTCTGAAGTAAATCGGTGCTGTCAGGAGCAGACATGTCTCACTGTCCAGAAAGTCTAAATTTTTAAAACATTTTAAATGCCATATTCTGTAGGTCTTTGAAGTGTTTGAAGACTATCTATCTATCTGAAATATATCTATGTATACCTAGAAGACTTAACTAACATGGCTACAAATATTATCATAGATGACTAACTATTAATCTATTTTTTAATTATCCATTACAATTTTAAATGAGTTACATAAACATAATACCTCAAACAAGAATAGAAATATATATACAGTATAACAAAATTAAGTTTAAATTTGTATCAATAAACTAAAATCTATAGCAATGTAAAACATTTTAAACAAGTTGTTACTCTTTAAAAGTAGGTTCATTAATCTACCCTTTCATCCTATCATATCTAAACTATCCCCCTTTTTGTTTTAGAAAGAGATTGTATTTATAATCAACCTGATTTAAATAAAAATATTGTTTTTTCTCTGTCCCACACCAGAGGGCTCTTCTGATTTGGGACACAAGAATCTCTTAACCATTTTTTTTTTTTTGAGCAATATATCTGGGTTTAGAGGGGGAGTGAGCCAATTCCATCTCTAAAGCCAGCTTGGTATATTTGGGAATTTGGGCGTAGCTTCTCTTACTACTTCCTGCTGGAGGGGGGCGCTGTATCTTCTGGAGACAGAAAGAAAATTTTAGGATCATGGAGTAGTCCGTGAGGCTGTATATCTGAGCCAGTTGACTTGAAACCATTCTGGATGTTGAATCATCTGGGCCATGGTGTCATTGGAGACCTTTCAGGGGGTCTTGGCTGGTCAAACCTGATGTATCTTAATCTGGAACAAATCCATAGTCTCTGGCTTTCTGTGGAAACAAAAGCAGAGACTCTTTTCCAAAGCAACATATCCTTATATCCAAATTTTGAAGTCAAGGTACCTTTAAAATATACATTTTGGCATAACTCAACAGCTTTTACAATCAAATGTTTTTCTGCAGTTACGAATATCAAAGAGAACATAATCCAAATTCTTTGTGTGGTAGCCATCTTTACGTGGCTTATTTTTTTATATTAGCGTGAGCCTATTGCTTTAAACTGCAGCCTTCTAAGCCTGAAATGGGGCAGTGGCTGCTGGCTCCGCCCACTTCAGCTTCCCAACATGGCGGTAGTCCGCTTTCTGCCAGCTCTGGGAGCCGTAACTCTCAGAAATAGTGGGTCTACACTTTTACCAAAGTAGCGTGTAGCCCAGAAACTTCTTTTTTTTGTTTTGTACTAGCAAAGGCTAAATCCACCACATAGCTTAATGTGTTACTTGCAGAGGCCTCATTCCCACCATACTGCAGGTCGAGAATGCACGCTAGGAACCCGCCAGTAGCTCAAACCGGCAGCTGCCGCTCATTTGAGAGAGACAATTAGGAAGCTGTTTTTAGTTCCGTTTTAGAATCTTTTTTCTAAGTTTTTAGGTGGAAACTCTTGCCCCACGTTGGGCGCCATTTGTTGCTGGAGAATTTCTCTCCAGCTCCCACCACCAAGTCCCGCCAGTCTCAGAGCCCACTTATAAAATAAACACACAGACTCTTACATTATTTAAACTGCTTGGCCATTAGCTCAGGCCTGTCATTGTCTAGCTCTTACTCTTATATTTAGCCCATTTCTATTAATCTTTGCTTTGCCACATGGCTTGTGGCTTACCGGTACTTTACATCTTCCTTGTCCTGATGGCGGCTGGCAGTGTCTCCCTCTCAGCCTTCCACTTCCCAGAATTCTTTTCCTTGTCCCGCCTATACTTCCTGCCTAGCCAATGGCCAATCAGTGATTTATTTACTGACCAATCAGCAACACATTTGACATACAGACCATCCCACAGCAGTGTAGCTTTGTGCCTTTTCCTGGAACTCACTTGGTAGTCCAGGCTGGCCTCGAACTCACAGAGATCCGCCTGGCTCTGCCTCCTGAGTGCTGGGATTAAAGGCATGCACCACCACCGCCCGGCACAAGTACTATATTTTATTCTGGTCTGAAATCCCTCTATGAATTTCCTTGATCTTGAGCTCTAGGCAAAGACTAGAATTGTAACATATCCTCTCAAAGTCCTGTCAAGCCTTCACCCCAAAGAAGGGAAGAGTGGGAGAGGGGCTTTAAACGTATGGAGCACTGTTGTTTGTAAGAACCCTCAGGGGCTTCTATCCTAAAGCAAATTTCTCATATTAAGCCAAGCAAACCTCTTAGGTTTTTTTACAAGTTGTGGGAGGCAAAATCAAAAGGATGGTAAGTCACCCAAACAACCTTTCTTGATTTCTTCACTTTTAAGAATTTACCATTGAGTATATATAAAAAAAATACTTCTATATTGAATTCAGTTTTAGAGAAAGGGTCACAGAGAAGAACCAACATAAACTTGGAATTTACTAGGGTACCAAGTACGTAAGTGCAGTTTTTGACATTATGCTAAATACACCGTCTGCTTATCTACATGGTGTCAAAAGGTCACCATACAGAGTTAGGAGCCCATTGGTGGCTGTTCCAAACAGAAAGGCAGAGTGGTGGTATATAGCTAGAGTCTTTCCACAAAGTGTTAAGTTAAAAATAGGGGTTTGAGACAGAGAATTGTTTCTATAACAAGAAAAATTACAGCAAGGAGGAGAGCTACCCAGTCAGTTGAAAATCAACTGGAACAAAGCTGACTACCTACTATTACTGATTTTTTTCAACTTGGAACATTTCAAGGTATATTATTTTGGATGGACAAGGAAACTGACTGAGCTGGGAAATCTACTTTTAGTTGGCTATTAGAAAATATTGAATTAGTACCTTTGAAATGATTGGCCTCTACTCTAAGTGCAACTCAATTGGAAATCAAGATTAAAGCCATTCCTGCTCAGTCTCCGTGGGATCTGTAATTATTTTTTGGTGTTCCAAAGAATTGCGAACGGTAACTTTTTTGTTACTACATATTGATACACAGAGATAATAATTAAATATACATTTACAATCATTTCTTATTCTTCTAGCAATACGTCTATAAACAACCTGCAAGAAGCCAATTAGCAGAGACATAGAAAGTGAAGATAACGATGGGAAAAAAACAAAAAAACAAACAACTGCATCCATGTCTCCATGTTTGCAGGGATCAACCCCATCAGGATTATCTCTCAGCTCAACATTTTTGCTGTTATAACATCACATGGAAAATAAAATGTGGGTTACAAATGCAAATGCTTTAGTGGTAATTTAAAAGAATTGGAAATTCTGGGAGATTCTCTTTCATTTTTGATGCCATGATTTTTTGTTTTCTTTTATTTGTTATTTTTCTTAATGGATCTGTAAATAAATCAAATATTTGCCATGAACCCAATACCATGAACCCAATAGATTTTTTTCAACAAACTACAATCTGTTTTAGGAACTACCTCTCCAGGGAAGGAAAATTCTGCAATTGCTTTGTTCTTGGGCAGGCGTTCTAGGGAGTCCACAGATCTCTCTAGATACTTTTTAATTTCCTATGTTTTTATAGATTACTTGTTTTCTAACATAGCTCTACATTTGTAGAAAAATAAATGGCTAATCAATATTATTTTAGAATTGTTATACTGCAGTTTACGACTTTTAGTAATATTTACTTAGTTCTATTACTTAAGAGTTAGCAAGGTAAAATAATTGAAGAATACAAATCAAATCAAACTTTGTATTTTAGTATAGGCTTATAATGTGAAGAGTCTAAGGTTTCTAAAAAAGAAAAAGAAAAAACTAATTCAGTCCTCATTTACTAGGAAGTGATTAGAATTGTGAAAGTCACTTAAGAAAAGTAAACAAAAACAATAATATCCCAGCAGATTGGTTAGAAAAGGCCTATCAGACTGCTTCAACTTTAGTCAAACAATCAGTCAGAAATCTTCAGGTAGAAAATTGTGGCTGAGATAACAGAATGGAGTTTCCAATATCACTAGAAAAACAAAATATATATGAAATCATCATTGATACTCCCTTCTCATACTTAAATGTGAGGACAAATTGAAGACAAAAATCTCTAACAATATGAGAGATTGGACTTATTTTTTGTCCATATTCCTTTACAATTATATTTGTATGTACTGTGTGTGATTATGTTTGTGTATTATATATGTACATGTATGTGCATATGTGTGTGAGTATGACCATGCCCACAATCACACCTGCAATATGATGTCTGATATTTAGCTCTATCATGCTCCACCTTGTTCACTTGAACAGGCTGCCTCATTGAGCTGTGGGCAGTGCTGGTGTCCAGCAAGTTTCAGTGTTCCAGCCATTTGTACCCCCAGAGAGAAATAGGCTTAGAGGCGGGTATGTCATTATGCTCAACCACTGGATGAATTCTAGGGATTTTAACTCAGTCCCTCATATTTGCATATCCAATTACTGAGCCATCTCTCTAGCACCAGCATTATATTTTCACATTAAAATATTTTTCTTAGGAAATTACAAGTATATTCAGTGTTCACTTTTCACTGAGTGCTGAAGACAGAAAAAGAGAAACATTAATTTTGAGTTGGAAAAATATGATTGCATGAAGAAGTCAATAGGATATTATGTTATCTCTATATATGTTTTACATCTAGGTTATCTTTTAATTATGCCCATGACTGATTATAATAGTTTCCTTTTTTTCCTGTGAACAAGAAAAATACAAATTTATTGAGAATAATAATTTACAATTCTATTTTGAATAAAAAGTTCTTAGGTTCCTTATTTTTCAATTTTTCATGATAAGGGAAGACGGAAGGTTGCTTTCAGAATTAGACAATTTGATTTGGGACACAGAAGGCAGGGATTGGAACTGATAAACAAACGGTAGAGGAATGACCATTGGTGTCCTTTTTACTCTTGGATGTTTAAACATAAGGAGACACAACTTTTATTGACATTTGAGACATATTACATACCAGTATTTCTTACATTTTAGATTATAATTACATAATTTCTCCCTTCCCTTTCCTCCCTCCAAATACTCCTATATACCTTTCCTTGCTCTCTTTTCTATTTCATTAAATGTTGTTGCATACATAAATGTATACTCCTAAATACAAAACTACAAGCTGTTCACTCTGGTAATGTTACTTTTAGTTATGTTTTCAGGCTGACAACATGACTGACTAAACATGACCTGAACATGGTTGGTAACAATAGACATGTGAAAGAGGGCTGGAAAAGCCCAGGAGGCTTCATCCATCCACAAAGAACTACAGGCAGCTGAGGAATGCTGAGAGTGGAGAAACAGTATTTCTTGGGCAAGAGCATCCTTGCTGGTTATCCAATACCAAATGTTTCATGTTTCACAATCACATAATTCTATCTTATCATGATCAGTTAAGTCACTGACTGAAAACAGTTATATTGGACAGACATACATACACAGAGAGAGAGAGAGAGAGAGAGAGAGAGAGAGAGAGAGAGAGAGAGAGAGAGAGAGAGAAGAGAGAGAGAGAGAGAGAGAGAGAGAGAGAGAGAGAGAGAGAGAGAGAGAGAGAGATTGAGATTATCTAGGTACAATGCTCAAAAGAAAAGATGTATTTTTTCGTCTTATGTGCAGTAATTTCACTTACAGCTAGAGATTGAGATTTTAATGTTAATTTACTTCAATAAATACGTCCTTATTCATTTCCAAAACATAAAGGAAACAAAAATGTCTCAGTCACATGGCATACCAGGAAATCTCTTATGTTGTTGGTTGTTTTTACTCTTACTTTTCTTGGCTCTTTACTCTTTTGGAGCCTGCTACCCAGCTCCAAGCTGAACCACACACACACACACACACACACACACACACACACACACACACACACACAAACACACATGGAGTCTTATTCTTACTTACAAATGCCCGGCCTCTGCTTGGCTTGTTTCTAGGCAGCTTTTCTTAACTTTAATTTATCACCATCTACCTTTTGCCTCTGGGCCTTTTCCTTTTTTGCTTCTGTATATCTTACTTTTACTCTTACCCCTTGGCAGGCTGTGTGACTGGGTGGCTGGCCCCTGGCACCCTTCTCTCCTAGTTCTCTTGCTCTTTCTTCTTTTCCTCTCAGATTTCTTTTTCTCTTTATTCTTCCTACCTGCCCTGCCTATCCTTTTGCATACCTTTCTGTTGGCCATTCAGCTCTTTATTAGACCATCAAGTATTTCAGACAGGCAAAGTAACACAGCTTCAGAGAGTTAAACAACTGCAACTTAGAAGAATGCAACACATCTTTGCATCATTAAACAAATGTTACACAGCATAAACAAATGTAACACATCTTAAAATAATATTCTACAACACTTAAGTCAATGGCTTATTTTCATGTTAAGATTATGCTCCAATATTATCAGCTGTTTATTTACTTGGTGTGTGTGTTGAAAATATCTGTCATTTGAGAGATCCTTTGCCTTCTATTTCTTTATAATATATATAATAATATCATTGTAGCAATCACTGGATAGTTTATTTCATTACACTACACAAAAGAGAGAAAAGTACTACTTGTCATTTTTCTAAAGACACCTGTCCTTTCCACAATTAGCCAGCGTAAACAGGTTCACACTATGGAAAGTGAACAGCACTGGATACATTTCACTCAGCCATTTTTTGTATGTTTGCAAAGATGGACATTTGTAAGCATGCATGTCTGATTCTCAACCACTTAAAGGCTTAACCTTTTAAAGAAAAATGAATTATTTAAGCTGAGATACAAAAAGATGAATCATAATGTTTGATTGTTACATGTAAAGGTCAATGAAAATAAATTCTGCAGGTAAGGAGTTAAGATAAACACGGACTTTTATTTAAAATACCTATAGGGATGCATTAACTGTGTAAAAGCCTGTGGGTTGTGTTTTTATGGTTTTGTTTTGCTTTGCTTTTTAATGAACCATGTTTTATTCTTGGCATCTTGAAAATAGGGAGTAGCTTTGTTATCAACTCAAGAATCACCTTAAAATTGAAGCACTATGCATTTAACCTTTATACCATGTGTATCCTGTTGGGGATGTCTAATGTAAATTGTAGAGGACATCCAAATCTTAAACAACTCTGTGAAACACCAGCTTTAAAGCCACAAATGTGCTTTAAATGCCAACCTGAAATGTTGGGTTGAATGGCGTAGCCACACAATGGAACTCAGCAACTTGTCCATTCCTTCCTTTAGTCGCCTCACTCAGCAGGAGATGCACTGCTAAGCATTAACAAATCTGCAGTGAACTCAATGTGAACAGTGATGGAAACCCTCCCTCACTGTCTTCGTGCTTTGGCAAGTAACATTGATGCTGCATTAAAATGTAAATGAACTTGTAAACTTATACTATAAATGGTTCTTAAAAATTAGGCAAAGATGATATTTCTGAAAACAAATACTATGAGAAAATTACTGATTGAAGAATTCCAAAATAACTCTAAAGCACACTCTCCCCATTTCATGTTTCCTTGCCAAACTCTGAGCCTGTCTGAGGTCCTCCCTTAAGCGAAAGAATAACTCTTATTTTGAAAGCTGCTTCAATATTCCTATTACAAAAGTCTACATGCTCTGCAAAGAAAAATATACTTCACAATTTACTATTGTTGGTATTGGCAAACATTCAAAACACTGTAAAAGATTACAGGTTATTTCAATGAAGAACTGTATGCCCTTTGTTAAGAAGCCCCCAAGGGATGCTCAATAGTTAGTTTTGGCTTTGGAAATGATAGGAGATGCTCAGCTGTGAAATGAAGAGGCCTGGTAAAAAGTCAAAGGTACAGTGCTTACCTATGAGGACTGGGCTCACCATGACCCTTCCCACAGAATGTGAGAAAAAAGTAAACCTGAAGACGGAGGAACACAATCGAGCGAGTCTTACCAGGAGTACAATTCTGAAAAGGTAGTGACTATGGGAAGCCTTTTGGGTAGGATGAAATGGTTGAAGATCACCATAGAGGAAAGCCTACTATTCTGAGGTTCTAAGCCTGCAAAGCCACATCAAGACATTCAATTTGTCGGCTATATTAAGGCAACAGGAGCATGAATGTTTATCAGGAAAGTTTCAAAGGATAGACTTCAGGCTAGTCTGACAGAGGCATCAAGTGAGAGCATCTCTCTCCAACTATCCCATGCAGTAGTGTATAACACTGAGCTATAATAGAGTTTGTTCTAAGACTTTGAGTTTTGAGATAATTTTTTTTACATGAAAAACCACTGGGACATGTTTATAGTCACATCACTTTTCAGTGACTTTGTAGATGGAAATACAGCTCAGCTCTGTGAATAGCAGCATGAGGAGTCTCCTAATCCATTAGAAACCTCAAGGGTGGAAAGGACAGACCCCTGTCTCCACCACAAGAAAGGATTTCAGAATGACCCACTATGAATAAGAGGTGAAGTTACTTCAAAGAAGATTGTAAATATAGATATTAGGGCAGAGGTTTAAAAATGGAGAGCTACCCAGACAAAGAATAAGGCACACTCTTAGAGTCTAGATGCATGCCTCTCAATGGAGTCTTGCTCAAGTGTGTTAGCAAGTAACTATGTACATTATTTTTGTAGCTGTCAAATTACCTTTGAAAGACTTGCTAAGAAATGATTCTTTGATTCTTTTATTCCCCTTTTTATGGTAAGTGTTAATATAGAGTGGCGCCAGTGGTGCCTTAGGTGACATTCCCTTATGACAAAGTAAAACTGTGGGTTATGAAGGCTGCACAAGGGGTTAAGACCTCTTTTATTATAAATGGGGTTTCTGGTGAGAGTCCCAGAAAATTTTAGGTTTAAACTGAGAAGGGATAAAAGCCATATGCACTCAGGTCTTACGCATAATTCACTACTATTTTAATACTGTTATTTAAAAATATCTCTCTACAAAAGAAATACTGTCTCTATGTAGCCAACTTTCCAAGCAAATGTATTAGAATTCTCAATTATTAGCTGGTGAGATGTCGCTAAACTCCAAGATGAGACAGTTATTTTCTTCTTATGTTTGCATCATGTCCTCACTCTATCTTTCTTCACAAATACACCCGTATACAAAGCAAACTTTATTGCATATCAAAGCAGTAATGGCACACACATAAGAAACCAATTAAAGTAATTAGTGAGATTATTTGAACATGAACTTCAGCTATGAGATCCTAATGTTGATGTTTGCTTTAATTTTAAACCTTTGTAGCTATTGAGGCTAAAAGAAGCCCAAAAGCCAATTTCATTAAACGTTCCTCATCTGAAGGATAGACACTGGTATTCCTTCCCTTGGGTGCTAATAGCTTTGGGAATTATGGGTGTGGAGTTCATTTCTCCCTTCTTTTGTTATTCGGTAGTTCTTGTTCAGTAAAAACTATTGAGACCAGTAGTGAAATATACTGGCACTGATTTCTTTTCCCTCCATTATTGATAAATTGATAAAACAATTACTGATTTGTAGAATTCTTATCTTTAACTTGATGCTTGCAATCCCTCTTTATTCTTCCTCTGTCTTCCCTCCCTTTCTCTATCTCTGTATCAATAGTTTTAGAGAATATGTGAAAAAATTCCACATTACATACTTTTATCTATTAATGGTTTAGGCAAATAAAAATGTGAAATATGTATGTTCATAAGCTAGGCTAATTTCATATCAAAGTAAAAATATAAAGTGGAAAATTGAATTTTGTGGTAATAGAATTGCTGAGAAACAGCAATAAATCCACATGAACATAAAGACTTCTGGGCATTAGAAACTATGGATAGAAAGAAATCACTTAGATTTCAAGGCTATGAATGGAATTCATGTCAGTAAAACCAGTGAAGCATGTGCTCCGACATTTGAAAAAGTTAAACAATATTCACCTCCAACGTAGTCTTGGCTGTGCACCATCACTAATATGACTGAATATCACTGCAATGTTTTAAGCACTGACACGATGATTTATTTAAAGAGTATTTTGGGTGTGGTCTAGAAAGATCATTAGAATAAGGTTGTAGTGAAATATTATAATTTTATACTAGAATAATGTTGTAGACTGCTTTGAATAGACTCATGGGAATATAGCAGATATATTTTAGAAGTTATATGAGATATAGTTTGCATAACTTACAATTTACGAAGGTGAAATGTGCAATTTGGTTTTGTTTTAGTACATTCCTAAAGTAAGGGTAATTGTGACTTGGGGCTGTTTTAGAACATGGTTTCCAATGACAACTGTAATGTAGAAAAGATCACCTGTTGATTTACACCTCTTACAGTTTTATTCAGACAGCCCTAGGCAACTGAATCTCCACACTCTCTGTAGATTCCCATATTATGACCATTTTTCATAATTGGAATCAAATGATATTTCCCTCCTTTATTTCCCCCCTTTTGGTCATTCTTTCATTTAACAGAAAATTTTTGAAGTTCATCCATATTTTATCATCTATCAGTTGGTTACATTTTATGTCTATACAATATTCCACTGCCCATATGTACGATACTTTACTTACTTATTCATTGGCAGACATTTGGGTTTTGTCTACCTTTTGGCGATTATGAATAATTTCATTTTATTACTGTTGTTATGTTTACTGCTTTGACATTCATGAATTTGCCTTTAGATGCATAGTACTATTTACCACTCCTCATTTCCTCTGTGATATGATTAGCCAAATATACAACACATAATGCATAGCAGTATTTTCTGGTTCCCAAATTATGTTATACACTGAATATTTCATAGAAATGCTGTTTAGTCAGTTAAGAGAGAAAAATATAGAAAGGAGGCATTTAATCATTATTTATTTTTAAATAATATTTATAGATGGATCATTCCAAATAATGTATTTTGATAATATTCACATCCTTCTCCATCTCCTTCCAGATTCACTCTTTTTCTATCCTCTATATCTACCAAATTTCTAGTTTTCTTCTTCTTCTGTTTTTCTCTTCCTTCCTTCCTTCCTTCCTTCCTTCCTTCCTTCCTTCCTTCCTTCCCTCCTTCCTTCTGTCCTTCCTTCCTTCCTTCCTTCCTTCCTTCCTTCCTTTTCTTTCTTTCTTTTTTTCTTTCAGTTAATGAAATCTCACTCTTGAGAGTAAGAATAGTAAAGGATCTGGTTGACCAACTATCAGCCAAATAAACAAAACAGAAATAAACAAACAAACAAACCTGGCTCTGACTCTCCC
Organism: Peromyscus eremicus; assembly: GCF_949786415.1. NCBI lineage: Eukaryota > Metazoa > Chordata > Mammalia > Rodentia > Cricetidae > Peromyscus > Peromyscus eremicus. The sequence continues at coordinate 34,561,850 of NC_081428.1, forward strand.
AGAAGTTAGCAAATGCCAACTCATCTAGTGGTAGTATTTTATGCTTATACACTACACTTCCATGCTGGGGTTTTGTCTGGCTTAAATCAGTGCATGTATTATGCATGCTGTCACAATAGCTAAAAATTCCTATGTGTAACCTCTTGTTATGTTTACAAACATGGTTTCCTTGAAGTCTGACTTCCAAAGATCCCTGATCTTTGTAGGGAATGGTGTGCTATTTAGTGTAGTTAGAGTTTTCCTGCCTGGCCCACAGTCAGGACAAATCTCTGACACCTGCCAGTCCCACAGCCGCTCAGACCCAACCAAGTAAACACAGAGACTTATATTGCTTACAAACTGTATGGCCGTGCCAGGCTTCTTGCTAACTGTTCTTATAGCTTAAATTAATCCATTTCCATAAATCTATACCTTGCCACATGGCTCGTGGCTTACCGGCATCTTCACATGCTGCTTGTCATGGTGGCGGCTGGCAGTGTCTCTGACTCAGCCTTCCTGTTCTTTCTTTTCTCCTCTCTGTTAGTCCCGCCTATACTTCCTGCCTAGCCACTGGCCAATCAGTGTTTTATTTATTGACAATCAGAGCAACACATTTGCCATATAGAACATCACACAGCAATTTACTTCCAATTTATAGTTGAGCACTCCTTAGTTTCTTACTTTCTGTTAGTTATCCCACTAAGGGTTTCTGATTGCCATCTACTTCAGGAAGAAACTTCTATTCAAAAATTTGAGAGATTCATTGATCTTTGGCTTTAGCATTAGGTTCTTAAAAGTCATTTTAATGCTAAGTCCGTTTAGCAGAGTAGTATTAGGTTCTTCCCAAAAGCCTATGACCTATCCAGCCACAGGTTGTCCCCCAATTAACAATGCCAGGTATTGGTTATATCTCACGAAACAGGGCTTTGATCAAATTTTTAAGTCATTGGTTACTCCCATAATATTTATGACATTATTCTCCCAGTGGACCTTTCTTCTTAGGCCACTTAATGTTTCAGCTTACAGAGTTCATAGGTAGGTGATATTAATAATTACATTTCTCCTCTTGTAGGGTGCATATGGTTCCTTCCAGCACTAAAAAAGTTAGCATGTAGGAATGAAGATTCAAGGTATATACTAACTTGATTTCTCCATGTACTATGAGAAGTATAAAGGTGTTTTCAGGAACAGGATTTTGCCACTAGGTTCTGGGGGATAGCCCAGAACATTGGCAATATCCTGTAATATTTGGCATTCTATAGATCACAGCTGAATGAGAGGTAACCTATTCCTTGTACAGAGCTTTAATTTGCTACCATATAGTACCGAGTTAGAAGATTGTCCTCCCAATGTAGGGTTACAGACACAGAGATTTCTGTCAACCCTTCAAAGCAGAAATAACAAAAATACCTCAAATTTATCTGTTAAGATTAGAAAAAGAAACACTTTCAAATTCTTTTTATTAATCCTTGATACCAAAATTAGACAAAGTCACAACAAAGAAAAGAAAGGAAATTAGAGATCAACCTATCTGACAAAAATAGGTGTAAAAATTATCAATAAAACACAACTAAATTCAATATACATTAAAAAGACTATTGGCCATGATCAATTTGCTTTCAACTGAGAGATGCAGAGATGGTTCAAATATGTAAATCAATAAATATAATTTACTACATAATAGAGTCAAAGAGAGAAATTACACAATCATTTTATTTAATGCAGAAAGGTCTATGACATAATCCAATAATTGTTAGAATCCTGATGAATCTAGAAATATGGGGACATACTTCTCCATAATAGGGACAATGCTTTACCGAAAAGCCATACTCAACACAATACTATGTGAAAGTAAACACGAAGCATTTCATTAAAATTGGCAATAAATCAAAGATGCCCACTTTCTAAATTCCTTTTCAGCTTAGTACTTGAAGTCTCAAATCCAGTATTAAGAGAAGGGCAAAAAGATAAAGGAAAGATAAGTAGGAAACTAAGAATTCAAAGTTTCATTATTTGCAGATCATATGATTCTGTAGATAAAAGACCCTGAATACTGAAAATTCTATGAAGCCTCTAATGTTATACTTTCTTGAGGCATAGTTTGCCTGATCACACCTAAAGATGATAGTGTTTTTGGTATGACTCTTCTCCGTTGTTCTGACTAAACCTAACTCCCAAGTTTCACCACTCAAATACATATTGATCAAACAGATTCTTAACAAATAAGAAAGCACAAATTGCTCCTAATCTACTCCAATAAATTGTGGTGTTTGAATGTTTTCTGTGGTTAGAGTCTGGTATTTGATTCTGTCTACATTTTTTTCGGTTGATATATTCACTAGTTTTTTTTTTTTCTTGAAAATTATCTTATAATTCAGCCTAGATTTTGAGTTTCATACTAATTTACTTTAAGAAAAAAATTATCCAATTTTACTTGACTTTCTCCTCCTTCTTTTCAACATGTGGATTCACTTGAAAAGAAATTAGGAGCTCTGCTTTTTCAGTCTTTCTGCTCCTCTCAGGAAAAAGGACAGCTGGGACTTTATAACTATCAGTGCGGGATAGTAGCAGACGTCTGAGATAGATTCTACAGGCTCACCTCTCCCGGGGCACACTAGGCAGCTGTTAAAACACCCTTGAAACACTATAAAATCTATTGAAAATCACTAATGTTAATGGAAATATTTGTATTTGTTAAGTACTCCTGATGTCCATTTTCCTCTAAACTGGCAATGGTGTTGAGAAATGGAACCATTTGACTTCCTAGTTAGCAGCTGTTGACTCTGTTGTTGCCTCAATCGCCTTGAGGAGAATGGCTATCAGCCCAACAGCCAGCTGGACTAGCCTTATGGCAGCACCAGCCATCTTGCACACTCCACTGATGACTTGAGACAACTACAAAAAGATTAGGTTTAATTGTTCTGGCTCTTCAAGGCTCCATCTCAGCCAGAGTTCTTTTAAACAGTCTGTAGTAGACTTTGCTATTAGGAGCCTCAGTGAACTCTACATTATTGAGTAACAATTCCTACTTAGGCAATTCCTACTTCTGGACTTGACTGTCCAGAAGGGTGACTTGGTGACTCCTGAGAATGATACCTAGAGGCAAAGGTGTGATTGCCCCAAGACACGACCCTTTATGACTACAGAGAAAAAGCAGCAGAAATAGAATAGCCGCAACAGTCATGAGGAGCATAGCCATGGAGTGGTGGCAAAGAGTTGAGCTGTTAAAAACTCCCTACCCTACACAAAAGCCTAACGTTCACAGGACTCAGGGTTCTCAACACCAGGTGCCGTCATAAGGCCTTTAACTTTAGAGGGTGCCTCTTGTATTTGCTTCTGTCTGGCTCATCACTGTTGCCAGCTGTTGAGGGGATTGAAACCTACTTGAATCTCCGTCTGCATAGTTTTTCCTTGCTTACCTACAGTTTCCATCTAGATGGAATATGTGTACCTCAACTAGATAATGGATGAATCTTCTTCCTGTGCTGTATTTTAACTCTTGGAGCTAATGGCTTGATGGATAAGCATACAGGCAAAAATCCTCCTACGTGTATCTTTCCCAGCACAGAATCATCCTCTCATGAGACAACCCAGCATGCTCAGATGAAGACATATCCTTAGCTCATTTGGTCCTTGTTAAGTTTTGCTTAATCAATGCACCTTGGATTCTTAATTTCTGATGGTATTAACTGAAGGAAGGACTTGCTGTGGTTAGGAAAGCCAATATCAATGCGTGTCATCAGCTCTTAATCTCCACCAATGAGTTCTTCACTACTTGACTTGGTTTCAGTTTTTAAGCGTAATCCAAAAGCTCTTTGGATTCTACAGAAATTCAATCATGTAGGCAGAGAGAAGATTCCTGGTGAGAGTTGGGAATGTCCAAGTATCTATGGATCTTGACCAGCACAGCTTGACTTTGGCTGACTGAGCTGTCACACTTAGAACTATAGATTTCTTGAAGCAGAAGTTTGGCACATTTCCTGCTGTGGCCCTAAGGAAGCCTCCTGCCTCTGGTGGTTAGAGATGTGTTCAACACATTGGAAAGTGTTATTGAAAGTCTCTGAAACTAGTGACAACACAAAGCCTAGAAGCTTCCCAGATTGAATTTGTTATATATGGTCTGTGTAATATAGATGTTGGGCATAACCTTATTCAGGATGTTTCTTATACAATTCATGAACTGATTTGACATTTGGGGTGATAATCATGCTGAGTAGCCCTTATAATAACACTCTTGGACTTTCTTTTATTTATTTATTTTTTTTGCTGCGACTTTCTGTGTTGAGAAGTAGATGGGTTCAAGGACCATCCTCATAGGATATGAGGAAAACACCTCCGGAGGCATTCCCAGTTACATAATATTTGATGTAAATGATTATCCTTTAATCCCAAGCTGTCTTAAGAGAGAGAGTGCTGTTTCCTTAAGAATACCAACCTAAAGGTCAATTTGATCATTAGTTACTCCTAATAAAACTGTTTTTAATGGTGCTTCATATATGAACTCAGTCAAGAACCTTTAGGTAATTTACAGTGCTATGAGTAACACTACAGTTTTTTTTTTTCCACAGCCACACCACACAGAAGGCCAGTTTGTTAACGTGAGGTGGTTCCTATTTATTTTACTTCAATCCAAGAACTATTAGTTATTTTGTCCAATAGCCTTATGAATCCAACTGCAAAATCTTGGAGAATGGGCCTCAATCTTACTAATCTTCACTTGGTGCATGTTTAGGGCTGGCAGGACCAGTTTCTGGTGCAATAACTTGTATTTAGAGTATCTTAGAGAATGCACTTGATAATTACATATGTGCCTTAGGTAGTAGTATGGACAACTAGGAACAATGTTTTAAATACAGTGTTGGGAATGCAACCCTGGTGGTAAAGATGGTGTCTGTCCTGGATGCCTCCTTTGGCCTCAAGTCCCTTAAGGCATCCATGGTTCTTTGTTGTTCTGTTTTAAATTTCTGCACTATTGTATTGTCAGATCAGCTATCTTGCATTGTTTTCCAAATTTTATTAATTTGAGATTACAGGTGGGTGCTTTACATAAGTTTTGAGGATCCAAGCACAAGTCCTCACACTAGTTCAGCAAGTGGTTTAGCCTCTGTAACATCTTTTGAACCTACCCACAATTTCTGAAACAGTTAACACCAAATGAATGTTTTACTTTCTATTTCAACCAATGAAAATATATGATTAAAAGGAAAATAATCTTTAGTTAAAGTTGCATATTGATTTTATAAAACATTGTTTCAGTTGATTGTGATCAGTAAGCTTCTATTAATTACAAAATGAAGGAAAAGAACAAGAATACAAGAAAGAGTATTAAACTATTTATAATAAAATATTTGAAGATGACAATATATGATGCTGACATAATGTAAATAAATTCTCACATTGTGCAAACTATGAAAGAAATACATTTCCTTAAAATGGGCAACTTTGACCTAAGCAACAAGTCATGCAAGAAAAGAAGATAGAAAAGAAAGGGGGATCTTTGGTAAAGCAGGATGCCCTGGAGATGTGGAATTAGCTGTGCTGTGTTTCATCATCCCATTGGACTGCCAAGTACTCTTAAGCAACAACAGTTTCTCCTGTAACTTTGAAAACGGATTTTTCCTATTTGTGGTCTTGTTTAGGAAGCTTTGTCACATGAAATAAAGAAATCTGTTTCCTTTGTTATCCAATAATCAAAAGAACTAGCAAAGAAAAATAATACCAACCTCCCACAAAGAACATTTCTATCAGAGCTGCAATAAGTGGAACTCTCCTCAGAAGGACTTTGCCAAAAAGGACTTAAATAAATATTGAGAGTCCAGATGATGGAAGAAGGAGATTACTTTGAAGATTAATTTTTATTCAGATGTATTTGTAAGCCATGTGTGTGAATGTGTGTGTGTGTGTGTGTGTGTGTGTGTGTGTGTGTGTGTGTGTGTACATATCTGTGGAGGCCAGAAAAGAACATTGGGTTTCTTGAAACATGAGTTATAGGTGATTGCTACCCTTCAATCTTATCACACTTAGGTACTGAAAACTAATCTCAAGTTCTGTGAAATAGCAGGAAGCTCTCTTAACTGCTGAGCCATTTCTCCAGCCCTAAGAATATTGCTTTGAAAACACTTTCTCAGATCCTTCAGAAATGAAGAGAAATGTTTTCATGTAAAACTAAAGTAGATTTCTCATTGAAACATAGAAAGTATTGGAAAGAGTTGAAAATAAAATAATAGAAAATCTGTTACTGAGAGGTACTGATAAAAATTTTGTACAGCACTGATTTCATGAAAATATATAACCCCCATAGATTATATAGTGTATGATTATAAATTACCACAAGGAATGAAATATGTTTGGATATATCAGTAAATGTACATTTTTATGTACTTAAATATGCTGATGTTATTAAAGTATACAGAAGGTTTTATGTATATGCATTTAACAGAAGAAAAAGTAAAATACATAATTTGACACTATATTTTTGTCAAATAATCTAGGGGTGAATATAAAATATTCTATCAAGCATATTATACATTTGTTAATCACATACTTTTCTCTATATAGCTAATTTCACTATTCACTCCTAATCATGGAATAGCTTACTTTTCCTATTCTTAAGCAGTTTATTTTAATGTTTCAATAAAAAGCTACAGGCAATTAGCCATTTTAGAAATGTGAAGATGGTTAAAATTTTCTAGATATCCATATGCACAAGATGTTTCCAGTAAAATAGTCATCTTCTAGTCTTTAAATTTCTTATTGAGTTTTATTTTTTCACTTTAAAAAATTCAAAAATTGCTCTTCCATTTCCTTCAGTCATTAAGAGTATTTGCCAGGACACTAGAAGGCCTCAGGACACCACGAGTTTTTCATCTTTGAAAGATCACACTTTTTCTTTATAAGACATTAGAAACTGGGGCTGGGGAGCTTGTTCAGTTAGTGACTTGCTTGCTATGCAAGCCTGAGAACCTGAGTTTAATCCTTAGCAGCTGAGCACAAGGCTGGGTGTGACAAGACAGGAGCTTGCTGTCCAGCTAATGTAGTCAAATCTGTGAGCACTAGGTCCAAGTGAGAGGTCCTATGAGGGGGTGAGTGACTGAAGAAGGCATCTGGTGTTGACATCTGGCTTCTCTATATATGTTTGTAGCCAAGAGAAAGCAACAAACAACAGCAAGTCGTCGTGCTGTGTGACGCAGTAAAGAGTGCTGTGGAGAGGCCGAGCTGGCAGCTGCAAAATTCTGACAGAAGCCAGAGAGTGCTCAGACTTAGAGAATGTGAATTGAAGAACAATGCAGTAAAGACCGAATCCATGCTTAAATAAGGAAGTCAGAGGCCTAAGAGTGAATCCCAGATTTTCATCTTAAGAGCCTTAAACTACAAGATTGAGTCTCCATTCTTTATGCATCAAAGCTTTGTACACATGTGTTATCTATTATCACTACTATAAAAATGTGCGCATTTTACCAAATATGGATGAGTTCTGGACACGACAGAAAATTGCATGAGCTAGTACAATATCCTTCTGAAAAAAATTACTCAACTACTCCCTCCTTCTAGACTACTACTGAGAAACAAATATATGTCAATTTAGAGATCATATGCCTATCATATACTGTATTGGGTTACTTAAAGGGTAAATAAATAGATAACAATTTAATTAAAAATATAACACTCTGTATATCTGTCCTCACACCCACAGATAAGGGTAGTCTCCACTCCTTATCAAGGAAATTAATTTTCCACCATATGGAGAACATTATAGAGAAACACATTCACTCAAAAGGCAGAGTTATGGAGCCCAGTCCCAATGGATACATCTGCACAACACTCCCACACCTAAAAGCTCATGGAACACTGAAAAAGAGGGAGTAGGAAGAGTGTAAGAACCTGAGTGCTTAGGAGGTTTCTGTGAGGTTGTGTCTCCCAGAGATGTCAGAAGCTAAGACCTCTCAAATCTCACTGATGTAACTGCCTAAACATGAGCTGAAGAAGGTCTGAGACTGAGAGAAATAGTCTTCTGCAGGGAAGAGCACACTAGTTAGTTACCCAATACCAATGGTCACCCCTGAAAACATGTATAACATTATACAAATGGAGCATGTTATATTTGGGAATATAAATGTATATGCATAAACATGTCTGCATATAATAACCATTAATGTTTGAAGGTGTTCAAAGGGGGAAGGGAAGTGAGAAACATGAATATAATATAATCTCAAAACGAAAAGGTCAAAAAGAATGATTAGTTTTAACAGTTGTCTAATTAGTGCAATTTAATGTAATTGTACAAAATTAGAATTTTCCTGTATCTTTAAGTGTGTGCATGAATGTATGTTTTTCAGCTTTGTGTCTGTGTGTGTGTTTCTGTGTGTTCAGGTTCACATGTCTATGGAAGTGCCCATGAATATGCTGTGTATTTGAATGTGGAGACCAGCAGACATCCTTGGTTGTTGTTACTCAGGAGACATTTACCATTTTATAGTCTTCTGTCAAAAGATTATTTTATACTAGTATATGTGTGTGCCTGCATGTTACTATGCACATGAGGGTAGTAGTAAATGTGGAAGCCAGAAAAGGGCATAGGATCCCTTGGAGTTGTAGTTACAGGCTGTTCTGACCTACACAATGTGGATGCTTAGAACTGGATTCAGATCCTCTCCAGTAGCATTAAGTGCAGCATGAATGTACACTAGGCTGCCTTGTTAACAAGCCAGCTGTCACTGTCTCCCTAGCACTTAGATTGTAAACATGTTTCATGACATCATGACTAAAATTTTGATGTGTGTGTGTGTGTGTGTGTGTGTGTGTGTGTGTGTGTGTGTGTTTAGTGTAGGTACTGAATACAGGTGCAATCACTTAACTGACTAAACTATATCCTTGTATTGTTCTTTATGAGCTTTCGAGTTGTACAAAACTTCTGAATGATTCTTATGCAAGATTAAGTTAAATTTACATTTTTGCCCTAGGAATCTGTAGTTACTGATCAGACAGTTTTGAGCAAGTCTAAATATTTTGAATTAACTCATGTTCAAATTTAATTTCCTCTATGAAGGTTTTATGCAAGTTACTTAAGTGTGATATTCAACTTCTCATCTGAACAAAAACCTAAGTTTTTGAAATTTTCTTACTATCCTAAGTAGATGCCACTGAAACAATTTTGAATAAATTATCACAATATTCAGGACTTATTACACATTAAGATACTAAAAAAACTTCTATCACAGTAGTTTCTTCCTGAAGAGATTATGCAAAACATGCAATTATGAGGCTTAAAAAGTTGTATGTGTGTGTTTGTGAGTACAAGTGGAGAAAAAGGAAGGTGCTTACAGATTTGTCAATAATTCAGAATGAATATTCACTTACTAATCTGTAGCGTATGTACATGTTAAGATTTAAAAATTAAAAAGTGAATGAAACAACCAGAAAATCTGTCTATGGCAACCCAGAAGTATATATGAAGAACTGAATTAGGAAAAATTACATGTAATGCACAAAGATGTACAAAAAGTATAATATAACCAAAATATGAAAAGTATGCAAAATCACAACCTTGTAACTGTACATGGCTAATAAAAAAGAGATCTATTAAAATACACATTGACTAATGTAACAGCTTTATAATAGCACTGCCAATGTTTAATACTCTGACAACTTAGGAGAATTCTCCTGCTTTCCATCACTAGTTTATCTATACTAAGGCCCTGTAACATGAATCTTAAAGGGTCTTATTAGTAAAAACAAACCCAGAGCCAGGTATTCAGGTGAACACTGAAAGGTCAGAGAAATAGAACAAGACACAGCCAACCTCACCCAGCTAATTCCTCAGCTGATCTTGTTTCCTCAAACTGGAAGCCTTTGAGTCCTCACCCAAATGGATCTCAGCTGAACTGCTGTTAAAAGCCTGAAAGCTTAAAGGGACCTCTAGTTCCTGGTCCTCATGTCTTATATACCTTTCTGCTTCCTGACATTACTTCCTGGGATTAAAGGCATGTGTCACCATGCCTGGCTGTCTCCTATGTGGCTTTGAACCTCCTGAACGCTAGGATTAAAGATGTGTGCTACCACTGCCTAAATCTATGTTTAATATAGTGGCTGTTCTGTTCTCTGACCTCCAGATAAGTTTATTGGGGTGCACAATACATCAACCACAAAGCCCTTTGTTAGTAGGTCACACTGGACCTGGAAATTAGTTTTTGTTTTGAAACATTTTATTTAAATAATCTGAAAATAGCTCAATATTATGATTTTTGTGTGTTTTTTAAATTATATATACGCTTTGTTCAATGTTATTTTTAGTCCCACTTGTTCATCTCTATCAAGTTTATTAATCTCACTTTATGCAATTTGTATGTAATGACTTTGGATCACACTTTGTATTCCCAAAACTTGATTTTTTTCAGCAGATATTCCTGCTCTTCAAAGAGAAAGTGGCTTTGATAAATTATGTAGGGGACCTCCCCAGCTAAAATTCAATTCAAGATAAGTAAAGTGTATTCAAGTGTATGTGGGTATGTCTCATACTCTATTTCATACATAACTATGTTTTAAAATATAATTGAATCAAAATATTTTCTACTTTCAATTTGAAATAAAAAATGACTGAATATATTTTTTTAATTTTATTTTCAAATACGATAACATTTGAGGAGAGATGCATTAAGTTGAGATATAATAACTTTGTAAATAAACTAAATTATCAAAGAAAATAATATTGTATTTATCATATTTAACAATAGTAAGATTGCATTTGTAGACTAATTTTTATTTTATTGTCAAACAGTGTAGAGTCATCAATGCTAGTAATGCCAAAGTAGCCCATTAAAGATAATATAGTATCATATCATAAACTCGGATTTGGCTTATCTCATAACTTTCTACCCAACATAGGAGAAAAAGTATTAGAAACTAATGATCAATAGCATGGTAGTAAAGGGGTCTTACATTAAAATGTCAGGAAGATCATTTGTATGAAGTAAATGGGGATTTTCATTTCTTGAAAATGAAGCTTTCATTTATGGTATGTATGAGGTAACTACAGAGGACACTAACTAAAAGGGAATCGAGAGTCAAATTTCACCTCACAGTTCAATCCATTGAAAAACAGTAGTTTAAAACTTCTAGGAAGAATAACAGGAAAGCTAAAATTCTGCAGAGGAGTGTCCTATGGACATATGAACCCAAGTGTGATGCATCCATAGTTGTTAACAACAGGAGTAGTTAAATTGTATCCACACAATGGGATTATTTTCAGCCATACTGAGATTATGTCACTTTCAGGAAGATAGTGTACAAGAAGATAATCCTATTGAATTAATTCAGATTTAATTCTCTCATTTATCATTCCTATATTTTGATAATCTACAGTAAAGAAAAGGTCCTGGGGGTAAAAATCAAGGTTCTGGCTGTCTTTCATGAACACCCTCCACCCCTCAGCCCCAGGAACAGAGCAAGGCTCTGTGGCCCACTCACATATTTTTAAATCTAATGAAATATATTTTTTTATTTGATTGCAATAGACTAAATTGGGATTACGGCTCCTAAGAAAGCCTTTGCCTGTTCCAGAAAAGCCCCCTGACTGCTCTGATAGCAGTGAGTTAGCTAAAGAGAACTATTGCTAGGAAGGAATAGGGACATTTACCCACACACATACTCTAACAAATGGACTATATCCTCAAAAGACATGACATATTTATATCATTTGTGTTTTGGTATCCTTCCACTTTGAGAGGAACTTGGTCTTTGGGAGAACTTAGGGAAGAAATACACTAAAAGAATAATGCAGCCCAACATAATTGGTGATAGAAAAAGGATCAATTTACCTTGTGAATATGACACCTAAGTTGCAAGTGTTCACAAAATCTTCTTTAAGATCTACAGTGTAAAAACCACTCTGCTCCTCCCTGCCTTGTGTCAGCCCTCTCTGATGTCTTGCAGACTTTGCTTTGCTTCTGCTGCATTTGTAAGTAAGCATCTACTCAAACTGCTCTTGACTGAATTCAATCTTTTAAGACTACAAGGATCAGCAGAACTCTGCAACATCTGTAACAGTACCACATATATAATGACACTATTATTTAAGACAACAATAAAGAATTGTGTGAATGGCGTAGTAGTAATCTTTCAAAGTATAAAGGATTAGAGGTTGCAAACTCAAATTCTGTCCAGCTGAGTGCTTGCTAAGGAAAAAGGGAGAATAACAGAGATGGTTGTGACATGCAAATGGATACAAAAAATTGTAGTTTTTAATAAAATTATGTATAAAGTATACTTTCTGTCCCTATTTATTATTCTAAACTTTTATTAAATTTATCTAAGATAGTTACTATTCTGAATTTATGTACAGTACGTGATAGGTAAAATTTTTCTAGAAATTCAAGAACCATTTTTCTTGTTGTTCCTGAAATATCCCATGACATTTTCATCCTAACAGTGTACTATTGCATTTATTTTGTTAGCATTCCACTAACTTGTTTTTGTTTTTTCTTGAATTACTTGCTATCACATTGGATAGATGTGATACTTTTCCTTTGATACTTTACTGTGTACTTGCTATAATTAATGACATTCTTTAACATATCTACAATATAATTATCAAAACATAAAAATGCACAGTTATGTGGTCTTCTTCTCATCTGGTCCATAATACTTTTATCATAAAAACATTGGATGAGGACATACAAAGAGTGGGACAAAGGGCCCAACTATTGTACCAGAACTAAGTAGGCTAAGGAAAATAAGAGAATATAAATTAAGTGGAATAATTTAATGTTTATTGACAAGGTGAGGCATCCCTGTTGGAGATGTTGGGGTCTAAGAGGACAATCACTACATTCATAAAGGGCCTGGGGAACGGGGTACATCATCATGTTTCAAAGGCTGAACTGAGTGATACATGTACTCCTGTTTTGTACCTAAGACTACAGTAAGGAGTCAGAATTTCAGCGAAACAGCAGACAGAGCTCTAGCATAGAGCATAACAGACACATGGAATAAGGAAGACAGCTTCATAGAGAACTGATCTAGGTGTGGAACCAATAACATGGCTCTTTTACAGAAGGAATAAGTCATACTAGAGCTGTGCTCTTTTTTTTAGATTTAGTTGTTATGTAATGATAATTTGGTAAGCCAATAATTAGGCTTTTAGCACTTTTTACAAGTTTTATACATATTATGTGCTTTATAATCCAACATTATTTATTTGTTAGTTTTGAAGACATATTTTGCATTTAATACAAAAATAATTATATTATTCATGCCTAGGGAAAATGTTTCATATTGAAAATGTATATGACTTTGAGAATTTTCTCCTTAGCAAAGTGTTAAAATGAGTGATACAATTAGAATATTAACATATGTTCCACTGAAAATTAAATGTAATTATAGATTTATAGCTTTGTAAAAGGGCTTATGTTTAGTAACCACTGTTCTTGACTCTTGTAGCATTCTGGATGATCACTGTCCACTTTCAGTCCATTTGCATTAATTATCTAATTATAATGTTACAAGCAGAGAGCTACATTAATCTATTTGGATCTTTAAAATTTTGACAAATAAAAGGCTAATGTGATACTTTCAGCATTTTCAGTGAATTGAAAACTGACTATTATTTTTGGAAGTTATGTCTCTCGGTATGCTAAAGCTCTCCATAGGAGCCACAGAATATCTAACAAAACCCTAGCATCAGGCATGAGAAACATCCCTTTGAGTTGGTAAAGGGAGTCCAAGAGACCACCCTACAACAATACAGTTGATTGCCACTGTCCTTGGTTTCCTTACTGATCTTGAAGGCAAGGACCTATTTTTTAAAGATATCACATACATCGATACAGGTCATATAGAAACTGAAGTAGAACTGAGCTGGAAGCTTCTTCCCTGCCTCTGACAGTATGCTGAGGTGTAATGCAAAGGTAAAGCCTGTGGACCACAAGAATGACTAGTTTGCTAAGTTATCCCCAATGGTATAGGAATGACACCTATAGCTTTGGAGGGCTACCAAAAGTTGTGAATTGGATTTAAAGCCCACTAAAAGCATGTATTTGTGCCTGGCATTTTAAACCTAGCTAATTATCTATGGCTATATTTGAATGAAAATGGAAACACAACATATCCAAATTTGTCAGACACAAGGAAGGAGGTTCTGAGAGGAAAGTTTGTAGTACAAAGTTGCCTTCATTAAAAAATTAGTTTAGCTCCCGGAGGAGTTCAGCTAAAAAGAGGGAGGGGGGATTATAGGAACAATATGGGTCAAGATTGTGATGGAGAAAACCACAGAGACAGCTGACCCAAGCTAGTGGGAGCTCATGGACTCTGGACTGACAGCTGGGGAGTGTGCATAGGACTCAACTAGGCCCTGTGAATGAGAGGGACAGTTGTGTGGCTTGATCTGTTTGTGGATCTCCTGGCAGTGGGACCTGGACTTATCCAGGATACTGGCTTTTTAGAGCCCATTCTCTATGGTGCTATGCATTACTTAGCCCTAAGGCTGGGCAGGGGTGGGGAGGCTTGGTCCTGCCCCAACTTGGTATGGCAGCCTGTGTTGAGTACCCAAGGGAGGTCTCACTCCCTATGAGGAGTGGATGGGAATAAGATGTGGGGAGGAGACAGCAGGAGAAGAAGAGGAAAGGAGAACAGTGGTTGGTATGTAAAATGAAAAAATAAGTAAATAAAAAATTGGGTATGCCTCATATTAGTAATTTAAGGATACTTCACAAAGCTCTGGAAGAAAAAAAAGAAATAACACAAAAAGGAGTAGATGGAAAGAAATAATCAAAATCAGATTTGAATCAATAAAATATAAATAGACAAACAAAAACAATACAAGGTATCAATGAAAAAGAGACTTAATTCTTTGAGAAAATCAGTAAGATTGACCAACCCTTAGCCACATTAATAAAAAAGTGGAGAAAAATATCAAAATTTAAAAAATTAGAAAGAATACAAGTGGGAGGAATATAACCACAGACAACAAGGAATTCTAGAGAACCATAAGGACATTAAAAACCTATACTCGACCAAATTGAAAAATCTTTAAAAGGAAAAAGATTTTTTTCGATATATACCACTTACAAACATTAAATCAATATCAGAGAGCAAATTTAAAAAGCAGTAATTAAAATCTCCCAACCAAAAAAATCTCAGGGACAGATGGTTTTATTGCAAAATTCAAGTAGATTTTCAAAGAACAATTAACACCAGCACTCCTCAGATTATTCCAGAAAATAGAAACAAAAGGAACTTTGCCAAATAAGGCCACATTTACCCTGATACCTGATATCTAAACCATGTAAAGACTCAAACAAAGAGAATTGCAGAACAACTTCATTTATGAGCATAGATGCAAAAATTCTTGACAAAGTACTTGCAAACCAAGTCCAACTACACACAAAAAGAATATTCATCATGATCCGGTAGGCTTTGTTCCAGAGATGCAGGAATGGGTTTAACTTATGTATGGAAACACACACACACACACACACACACACACACACACACACACACACACACCTCCCCCAAACCTCAGGATGGTTAAAAAAAACATCTTGAATGGTAAAACTGTTGGAGGTATTATCATACCCAAACTCAAATTGTACTTTAGAACTGTAGCAATGAAAACAGCATGTAATTTGCAGAAAAACTTATTATTGATCAGTGGACTAGAATTGAAGATCTGGACATAAATCCTCAAACATATGTATATCTGATTTTTGGTAAATTAGCAAAAATACACACTGGAAAAAAGAGAGCATATTCAATAAATTTCACTGGTCATACTAGATATCTGCATGTAAAAGAATCCAAATAGATTCCTAATTATGACCCTTCACAAAACTTAATTCTAAATGGATCAAAGAACGTTGGGCATAAAACAAGATACACTGAATCTGATAGAAGAAAAAGTAAACAACAGCCTTGAACTAATTGTCATAGGAAATTATTTCTGAACAGAAAACCATTAGCCCAGGCACTTATATCAAGAATTAATAAATGGAACCTCTTGAAACTGAGATTCTGTATGGCACAGAACACCATCATTCAGAAAAATTTCCAGAACACAGAATGGGAAAATTTTTACTACCTACACATCTGATAGAAAGTTAATCTCTAAACTATATAAAGAACTAGAAAAAACCCTGGACATTAAAAGTCAAATAAATCAATTTAAAAATGGGCTACATATTCAGCATCCACGTCCAGATATTTCAAGAAACATTCCTAACAAGAACAAGGAAAACAGACTTGGTGTACTGGTCAGTGTAGTTCTTTCTATCTGCCTTTTCCATGTTTTTAAATGGTTTTTTGGCAGATTGTAATTGAGAAAATAACATTGAAGAAAATTATTTTTCTCTAAGAAGATAATTGTATTTCTGTCCAGGGAAAAGCAATTTATTGTTGTCCTATAATCTGTGGGTAATTTGCATCTATTTGAGAATCCTTTTAACATTGACAATCACCTATATGCCTATTGAATGTACCCTCCTTTAAAACTCTTCTTGATTACAAATATTTGATACATGGTCAATTTATCTTTCCATATGGCATTATACATTTTCTACTAGAAACATTGTTTAATGAATGGACTATCATCTTTCAAAATTTTGAATAAATGCTGTTACAATTTAGGTTGATCTGTTTTACATGTCACATTAAGACTCTTCATTATCCATTTTATAATCATGCAAGTGTATGCGTGTGTGTGTGTGTGTATGTGTGTGTGTGCTTGTACATGTTTTAAATGTGACTATAAATAAAAGATTAGAAGACTTTTTTTTTCTAACAGGGAAGATAGTCTAAAAAGCCATTAAATAAACTTCCTAAAGGAGGGTTACCCCATTGTAATAAACCAAATGGCCTTACGTGAAGTTGTAGAACTTGAGGTGAGTCAGCTCCAAGGTGTTTCCCAATTGCATTTGCTAACAAAAAATAAAAGTGGCCATATGTTATAAAAAAAGGGAGACATTTCTGGCCAGTCAAAGTATAATAGTAATTAAATAGGACATTGTTTTGTAGCTACTTATTTTTTAGAAATAGGCTTAATATTATTATAATTCATTCAGAAATACATGCTCTGACATGCTCATGAGTAAAAGGCAGCATGTCAGAGACACAGAAACAGTAAGAGGCATTCCCATCACGTTCTCAGATGCCAGAGTTATCAGAAGTCACCCTGGTCAGGATACAGATGAATTGATTAGGTCAGCTTGGGTTCATCTAATGTAGCCTACCTCTAGAGACATGTCACTAATGAATTACCACATAAAATGTATAGTAGTCAGATTCTTCATTTTAAAACTGACAACATGTTGAAATATTTTTTGTAATTCCCTTGTAAATCCTTTGACAACTTCATTATCCATTGTTAATGTTTGTTTAAATCTTTTGTGTATAGTAACTAGCTGATTCTAACTTACAGTGAAATAAAAAGGTCAAATCTTGATGTGGCACTTTTGACGGAATTATGGAGAACGGGAACTTGTTTCACTGTATATCAAAGCCTTTTGTACAATCATAATAATTAATACAGGCACGATTGGATACATGAATGGAAGAAACTACAATTCATAGAAAAATAGGAACATAAAACATTGGATTTATAATTGAATGTATTGGGTTTATAATCAATTATAGCCCAAGTAATTAGTATGTTTGTTATTAGCAAGAAAGGGAAATGTGAATTAAGTGACAAAATAGATTTATGTATGCCTCTTAATAGTGGTGATTCTTTTTTACCAGAAATGTTGCAATTTGTTATGCTGATGATTCTGAACATTAGCAATGGTTTAGGGTAAAGGAAGCTCCCATACTCTAAAATTAGTCCATAAATCAGGACGATATTTTGAAAAAATCCCATTGTTGAAAATTATTGGTAAAAGCTCATTTTCCATGACCAGTTAGGATTTTTCTTTGTGCACCAGCCTTCCAAATGCACTCCTATTCCTCACAGAAATGTAGAATATTTAACTTAGATGTTGAAATATAAATTTTGGTTAACTAAGTGCTGGCTACCATAGACAGTACCATCCACATCATATTCTATATTAGCCTTTTTGGTTACACTGAGAGAGATTATTTTTATACCTTTGAAATGTGAGAAGATACATAACTTGTCTGAGTTCGTCCTCATATTTCCTATTTCTCTCTGATTTCTTTTTTTTTCTTTTTGTTCAAAACAAGCTCATGGCTCACAGTCTTGTGCTGTGGGAAGTTCTGTATGGCAAATGTGTTGCTAATTAGTCAATAAATAAAACACTGATTGGCCATTGGCTAGGCAGGAAGTGTAGGCGGGACAAGGAGGAGAATAAAGCTGGGAAGTGGAAGGCTGAGTCAGAGAGACACTGCCAGCCGCCATGATGAGAAACAGCTTGTGAAGATGCCGGTAAGCCACGAGTCACGTGGCAAGGTATAGATTTATAGAAGTGGATTAATTTAAGCTATAAGAACAGTTAGCAAGAAGCCTGCCATGGCCATACAGTTTGAAAGCAACATAAGTCTCTGTGTTTACTTGGTCGGGTCTGAGAGGCTGTGGGACTGGCAGGTGATAGAGATTTGTCCTGACTGTGAGCCAGGAAGAAAACTCTAGCTACAAATGGCGCCCAACGTAGGGCAAGAGTTTCCACCTAAAAACTGAGAAAAATGATTCTAAACGGAGCTAAAAACAGTTTCTAATTGTCTCTCTCAAATGAGCGGCAGCTGCTGGTTTGAGCTACTTGTGGGTTCCTAGCTTAAGTGCTCGACCTGCAGTATGGCGGGAATGAGGCCTCTGCAAGTGGCACATTAAGCTGCGTGGTGGATTTAGCCTTTGCAGGTACAAAACAAAAAAAGAGGTTTTTGGGCTACACGCTGCTTGGATAAAAGCATAGACCCACGATAGCTCCCAGAGCTGGCGGTAAATGTAGCCATGTTGGGAAGCTGAGGTGGGTGGAGCCAGCAGCCACAGCTGCTGCAGTTTAAGGCAAGAGATTCACAATAAGACAGATTCAGATGTAATAGTTTACAATGTGTGTAAAAATGTATGTAGGCTTGAAAGAAAGAAAAAGGAATATATACAGTTATATAAAGAAATAAATAGTTTTTAAAAATAAAGTCTTTAAAAGACAGTAAAGGTAGTATAAAAAATAAGCCACATAAAAATGGGTATTACACAGAGAATCTGGATTGTGTTGTCTTTGGGATTTTTAACTGCAGAAAAACATTTGATTGTAAAAGCTGTTGAGTTATGCCAAAATGTATATTTTAAAGATACCTTGACTTCAAAATTTGGATGTAAGGATATGTTACTTTGGAAAGGAGACTCTGCTTTTGTTCCCACAGAAAGCCAGAGGCTATGGATTTGTTCAAGATTAAGATACATCAGGTTTGACCAGCCAAGACCCCCTGAAAGGTCTCCGATGACACCATGGCCCAGATGATCCAACATCCAGAATGGTTTGAAGGCATCTGGCTCAGACGATACAGCCTCATGGACTATTCCATAATTCTAAAATTTTCTTTGTTTCCCCATAAGATACAGCGCCCCCCCCTCCAGCAGGAAGTAGTAAGAGAAGCTACGCCCAAATTCCCAAATTATATGTAATTTTACTTTGTTAAGGTTAAAAACTTCCTTTTTGAAAAAAAAAAGGGGGAAGTGCTGTGGGAAGTTCTGTATGGCAAATATGTTGCTAATTAGTCAATAAATAAAACACTGATTGGCCATTGGCTAGGCAGGAAGTGTAGGCGGGACAAGGAGGAGAATAAAGCTGGGAAGTGGAAGGCTGAGTCAGAGAGACACTGCCAGCCGCCATGATGAGAAACAGCTTGTGAAGATGCCGGTAAGCCACGAGTCACGTGGCAAGGTATAGATTTATAGAAGTGGATTAATTTAAGCTATAAGAACAGTTAGCAAGAAGCCTGCCATGGCCATACAGTTTGAAAGCAACATAAGTCTCTGTGTTTACTTGGTCGGGTCTGAGAGGCTGTGGGACTGGCAGGTGATAGAGATTTGTCCTGACTGTGGGCCAGGCAAGAAAACTCTAGCTATAGTCTTGTCTAGAACTCTCTATCCAAAATTTAACATCACATAAAGAGTATATACAGAGGCATGCATCATAGCTCCACTTCCCAAGTGTCCAGATTGTCGATATTTACCTGATTTTATGTAGTTCTGGAAATCAAACCTGGAGCTTTGTGCATGATGGGCAAACACTGTACTCACTGAACCTATCATCTACTATTATTTTAAGAGGCAAATTCAGTAATTTCCCTTAAGTAGTCTGTTTACTTATGTATCATTCACACAGATGTTCTAGACAGTAGGTTTTAGGTTGACTATACTATTAATATCAGTTAGATTTAGGAATACTGAATGGTTTATATTACACTAATCTCATTTTCGATTTTGTAGTTTTTTTATTTATGTCATGAATACCACACTAATAAAAATAAGGATAAAATTCACTACTGACCTACTACAGAGATGTGCTGTAGAATCCTCCACTGCTGTCATGTGAATCTCTCATTCTTTTAAATCTTGTCATGTTTTATAAACTCCAAATATGTTGTGCAGTCAGCATCTGTGACTAATTAGCTGACAAAACAACAAAAAATCAAAAATCAATATTCTAAACTGCACCTTATTACTGTCATTTTGCTAAAAAGAAATTATGACAATTTAGTCTGTTTATCTCTACATTAGTAGAACCTGTCATAGTGACATGTCGTGGAATTCACTGGATTCAAGGTTAACTGTCATCAGGATTACTGTGCCTGATGCTTACTGAGGAAAAACTGTTGTCCTCTGTATTCTATTCTGCTTTAGCATCTTGTGCAGCTAAGTTCTAAAACTCGGCCTCATTTTAAAATATGCATTTCTGCTGTATTTCAATTTTATATATTTTTTAAAGCAGAAAACCATTTAAAGGAATAAAAATCTGTCAATTTGAAAGATAGTTTATCAGGCAAAAATGCAAACTGCAAGCATTAGGCCCTGAATTCAGATTTCAGCATCCATGCAAATATTCAGCCATGTTCACATGTATTTAAAATCTGTGTCAAATGGTGGGTGGAAACAGAAGGATATCGAGTTTGATGGGTGTCAGTCTAGCTTCAAGTTTTCTGATATGCTGTTTTCAAAGAAATAGCATGGAGATTGGAAGAACACATCCTCTGATCTCTTTATGCATACTCATATATGTATACAAATGTGAGTAGATGCCACGTTTTGAAGCAGTGCTTTCAAACAAGACAGTTTATGAAATCGCTTATAGAAATTTGGCTTCAGAGTAAAATCTCTGAAACTAGTGTGTTTCCACTTAAATAATTTCTCCATCCTTTATAAGATCAGTTTAGTTTCTCTAAGTGTCTCCTTCTAAAAACCTGTTGACTGGATCGTTAATGAGGAATTTTGATTTAACACTTTTCTTTCATTTGCATAAAATGAATTATTCAATCCAGCTCAGTCTTGGTGACTTCTCTGCTAAAAGGAACTAAAATTTATTTCTATGTAAAGTAATGAAGATTAAATGATGTTGCACATGAGAAGCATTTAGGGATATGACAGTTATTCATAGGACAAATTATTAGGAACCTTGTGCAGACTTAAATTTTGTGGCCTTGAAGAACAGTCAAGTGTTTTTTTTTTTCTTTAATGTTCACTATGAAAAGCAGCTCTTGTTGCCGTTCCTTTTCTACTCCATGATGTGTTGTTATTTTAAAATGTTTATAACACTGAGCCATAAACCCCCCAAAGGTAGGCATAACCACTTCTTGCAATGTTCAAAAAATTTGGAATAAGAGATTCAGAATGCTCAGACCTCTATGAAACACCTATACTGTGCTCCTCCTTCCAAGGTATAGGGATCATGGTGGGAGATGAGTATAAAGAATGTAGGAGCGGGAGGCTGTAGATGACCACAAGGAAATAGCATCTTCTGGATGCAGCAGGGCAGCTGCACATACTAACTCATGGCAGTTGTCACAATGTGCACAAAACATGTGATTCCTCAAGCTAGATGAAATTCTAGAATGAAGAGGAGCGTGGGACATGAAGTCCTACTTTTAGATGAGAAGCTATTGGCCATTGATAGATGTTGGGAGAGTAAAAATCAGATTTCTCAAAGAATGCAGACCCTGGTAAGTCAACAATGCTCAAGTGGAAGATCACATATCCGAGAATATGTAGGAATCAGAAAGTGATTTCTATGGAGAGAGAGAGAGAGAGAGAGAGAGAGAGAGAGAGAGAGAGAGAACAAAGGAGATATACAGGAAAAGGAGATCAATACAGAAGGAATTGGAGGAAGGATGAATATGATCAATTGTTGTATGAATGTCTCAATAACTAACAAAACTAATCTTTCAGAACTGGAAATACTTTAAACTGTGTGAGAATTTTACTTGTAAATTATTTCTTAGAATTTAAATTTCTTCAAAGATTACAATCATGAAACTTATATAATATCCATATTTCTTTTCACCGGAAGCTCTTCACATTACATGTTCACATTAATCACAGAAAGTTATAATTAAGTATTAGACAATGTATCATATTCAAATTACCATGGATATTTCATTAAATTCTTTGATAATTCATCGAAGTTTATGAAATGTACTTAGAATTCAGTTTTTCTTCTAAAATTTAAAAACTAATATATAGACTAAAGGGAATTTTATATCATTCTTTTTTGGTGATTCTTTTTCTCAAAATAAATCATTTGACAAATTATAAAATAATCAAATGTGGTGTTGCTGAAGTTATTCACCTCATGATATTATCATTAATCTTTCTGGCATAATCTTGCTTCTTTTCTGTTCTTTGTGATTGTTTTACATTCAATTTTGTACTTAATAGAAAGAATTGTATAGCCAATTCTGAAGCCTTCTGCTAAGAAGCCCAGTCATGCTCTACTGAATGTCATTGACAAAACTTCTGTGAAACTGGCATGCACTATTCTGCTCAAATTATAACCCGAGAATGGTAAATTACCAGAAATAAAATCAGAAAAAGCGCAACCACTGCTTTTTAAGTAAATTTGCTTCTTTTAAAACAATAATATCATATTGTAATTTGCTTAAAATGGCTTGTGTTCATTGTGTAATAGCTTGGAAATAATTTTAAACACTGATGAATAAAGCAAGAGGAACTTTCAAGAACTGATCTTTAAAATTTTCTCTTTGATATTCATAAATGGATCTTGGAATACAGAATGGTTTTACTCTTGCTGATGAGATTTTTCTACCTATTAAAAACTTCCCTGCTTTCCACTTCAAGATATTGGAACTATCTTTGTAATAAATGATGAAATATGATTATTAGACTTTATAAAATACTATTCAATTATTGTCAATTTAAAAGTAAAAAATATGGTCATCAATGTGTTCAATCATCAGTGATTGAATTGCTCATTTCCCAATAAGATAAAACAGTAGATCATGCTATTCCTTCATACCTAAGATCAAAGGAGACTCGTAGGCAAATTGTAGCAACAAACCAAATAAATAATCCAAACAATAATCTGTACTTACATAATACATAAAAACATTCTAGGTGGAAAGGCAGTAAATGCAAGTTAAGATGTTAATCTGACTGTTGTTAGTATGTACACAGATACACAGATGTATAATTATGAGCACAGTAAATTCTGTAATGTTTTCATGACCTTAAAAATATTAAAAATGCAGCATCTTATTTCCATCTCAGCTGGTCCCCATACTTTGTCCTGATTCCTACGACAATAGTGACTTATTTTGTGACCCATGCATTGCCTATATAAATGTATAGAAATGGGAGTGATGAGAATGTTTGTCTGTCACTGGTTGGTTTTCTTAACTAATATTGTAAAGAATGATCTGGGGGTATGATGCATCCATAAGTACTTCTTTTGATTTTATGGGTGAATATATTATGACTTATCCAGTTTTTAAAAGTCTATGTACAGTGATAGACATTTACATTGCTATCTTTTGAATCTCAAGAAAATGCTTCTAGTATACATACATTCATACAATGTTTTTGACATGATTAATTTAAATGAGTCAAATTGAAATTAGATTGCTTAAAAATATGATTACTCAATTTTTAAATGTTCAAGCAACTTCTAGATTTTTTTCCAAATCCCACATTGAAAAATCCCATCATCATTGTGTGTTTTGATTACTTGCCATCCTTATCTAGATTTTTCATCAAATCCCTTTGCTTTACCAATTTAAAAGGCCCATGAAACCAGTCTTAATCTGTGCCTTGTCTAGAGTTTTGAAGCTTAGAAATATAATATGTGTATGAAATTCAGGTAATTTGCCTATAATATTGTGCCAATTTAGTAAAGAAGAAATTTCAATACTTCTTTTTATGTGTGTGAAAATGTTCTATTATATAAAACCTCAAATTGAGGTAACCGTAATATGCTGTATTGACAAACACACAAAAATGCTGGTGGGCAACTAACTTATATGATTAAAAATCAGTGATAAACCGGTTGGTGGTGGCACATGCCTTTAATCCCAGCACTCGGGAGGCAGAGCCAGGTGGATCTCTGTGAGTTTGAGGCCAGCCTGGTCTACAGAGTGAGATCCAGGACAGGCACCAAAACTACACAAAGAGACCATGTCTCAATCCCCCCCCCGAATAAATAAATAAATAAATAAATAAATAAATAAATAAATAAATAAGAAAAAATGAAAATCAATGATAAATGTCTTTTGTAGGCTGGATGTGATAGTAAGATATGCAATTCCCGAGTCTAGTCAAGATGAATCCTGTATGTGAGACAAGAGGGTAGCAATAGACTACCATTGCAGAAATTGATATAATTATCACAGTAGCAACATGATTGCAAACACAACCAAGAATCATTGATATGGTTAATAGAACATACATGTTCATTGATATTAATAAACAAGAGGATAATAAGAGTATAGTTGACATCTGAAAACACAGAAGCAGTGAAACAAAATGTGTATGAGTAGAAATTATTCTTTCTGTAACATCAGTGAAGAACAATATTCCCCTTTCTGTGTCTAAATTAAAGTCAGTTCTCAGAAATAGCCGTGATCTTGTTATTGGAAGAACCTAGTCACTTAAAGAAGGACACAGTAACAGTTCAATATCTTAGAGACTATAGTAATTGTAGAGAGGGTTGATGATCTAACTTACTAATTATAAATTGAATGACATGAAACAATTCTTCCAAGACTTTTGGAATCAGGATGTACAACATCATAATCAACAATATCACCAGGAATTGAGCTTGGATTTTTTCATTGTCTCTGCACATCTAGTCTATGCTATACTAAAGTCACTGGATGCCAGATGATGGAAGATGAGCAGGAAATCCAGTGAAATTTTCTTAAACCTGACACCATGTCTGCTGTATAGTTTGTTCAATCTTGTTATATTAGAAGAAAGATACTAAAATCAATAATTGCAATAATTGCATTCAATGTAGAAAATATATTAAGCTAGCAAAATGAAACTAGCAAAAAAACCTACTACATTAGAAGACAGATAAAAGTAGCACGAAGTTCAATGGATTAAAATAGCATTGTTCTTACAGTAAATTTCTTTGTAACATTTAAGTCTCTAACTGTAAGTTTTCACTATAAACCAGTGTTAGTAATATTGCTCAATAACTGTAACTTTTTCTAAAAATAATAATAATAATAAAGCCCAGATAGACTTACTCATATGTTTTATACATTTTTGTGCTACATAAAGTAATGTTTGTTTCTAATCATAGAATGAGTTATTAACTAAGTTAATAGGAATGAAAGCTAAATTTGAGAATACCATTCAATGTCATTAATTTTGATAGACCCAAGCTACAGAAAATACTATGTAAATGGACACTGTCTAAAAATATCATTCACAGTAAAACTTTTCTCTCTTTAAACTTTTTTCCCAATTTATCGTAATTCAGTCCTCTTTATTTATCTTATGTTGTGTATGTATTTCCATTGGTGTTTCTTCTTTCAACCTTTAGATAACAAAAGCTTCTCAGACTCCTATAATTTCTGAAAACTGTATAGCTGTTTTAAAATTAATTTTTATTGTTCTTAATTAATGTTCAGTTTTCTGTTAAGCCTGTTTTGATGTCTGCTATAGAAAGTATTTAATTTTGCTGGAAGTCTTTTTATTTCTATGAGTCTTTTTTGGTGTTCTTTACAAAATATACTTTAATATGTGCTATCTATCTTGCATATTTCATATTATCCTCTGTTAGATAACCTACTATGCCCACTATAGTTTATTAAATACTCAGCCTAATAATTACAATCCTTTTTGATTATTTTCTGTTTCTGATAATGGCTTTATAGAATGCCTTCAATTTTTGTTAAAAACTTTAGTTTTTGGTTTTATTTTATTTTGGCTGAACTGAAGTATGTTAAAAGTTGTCGAAATGCCATGTATATTTGAAATTCTTCTGATGTTTTTGTTCAGCTTTCCCTGTTGTCTTTCAGTTTAGTTTTTCAATATCCTCCTGTAGCACAAATCTTAAAGAATCTTATTAATAAAAACAAACCCAAGGCCAGTTATTTGGGCTGCAAGATCAGAGAAGCAGAACAAGTCACAGCTACATCACCTTGCCAATTCCTTGGCTGATCCTGTTTCTTCAGACTGGAAGCCTCTGAGTTTTCATCCAGAATGAATCTCAGCTGAACTGCTGCTAGAAGCCTAATAGCTTAATTAGCCTAGTTCCTGGTTCTCACGCTTTATATACCTTTCTCTTTTCTGCCACCACATACTCACTTCCTAGGATTAAGCAGTGAGTCACCATGCCTGGCTGTTTCCAGTGTGGCTTTAAACTCACAGAGATCCAGATACATCTCTGCCTCCCAAGTGATAGGATTAAAGGTACGAATGCCACCATTTTCTGACCTCTATGTCTGTCTAGTGGCTGTTCTGTTCTCTGAACCCAGCTGAGTTTATTAGGGTGTACAATATATTGTGGAACACATTATCACCACATCCTCCTCTTTCCAAAAAGATTTATTCTTTGTCTCTCAAAAATCTTCACTACTATTCTTATAATAGCTTTGTGGTGTCACATTGAGGGTGTAAAGAACAGGACGACATGAGCAAACTAATTAAATCACAGTTTTATTTCTTCCTAACAACAATTACAAGACTTTGTGGACATATATTCTTGGGATACAAGAAATCTTCACAAAGATTTTCTGGTTCCCTCTATTATTTGTTGAGATTAAGGAACAGTTGTATAGACTGAGAAGTCTCTTCCCATGAGTGGAAAGTTTCTTCTTTGGAAAGTGGGTTTTTGCTGTGAAATGTTTCCACATATTTGAGAAAAGTTGTACTTTCACTATCTCATTTACCCTACACCATCTACCCTATCTTTCTCTGTTACTAGAGAGATGGGGAGAATTTCCTATATTTGTACCAATATGAATCTAATACAATTCTTGCAAGTAGCATCATATAGCTCTGGGAAGTATTTTAAACCTCTACTCATGACTTTGAAGTTTTTAAATTACTGCACATTCAGATTCTACCTTAAGAATTAGCTGCTCATAATCTCTTTCCAGTTTATGACTCCACAGCTTCTGCTATGTGACAGGTATCTCAATTGTGAATGCAGATATGCCTGTCTCTTCAGATTTCAGGGTAGTGGGTTACTGTGCAAATTGCATTCTTTGATCAGTTAAGAAGAGTCACTGATTTTCAGTGCACCTCATTTTCTATTGTCATGAATATACTTCAAAAACTTTCCAGCTTTTATTATTGGGAAAATGTAAATAGAAGCTCCATTATTTTTATTGTTAAGCTAATAATAGCTATCACTTTTGAAAATAATAATATTGATACTATAATGTGATTTGGATTCAATAAAATTTTTAATTCTAACAAGCTCCTTTTGCATAGAACTAAAGTTCTGACACTTCATCCAAATAATACAGCTAATCCTTTTAAAGCACGTTCAGTGAAAGTTAATTTGGATAATTAAGACAAAAGCTAAGATAAATGGAGAGCCTGGCTTGGTATCTGGAAAAGTCTTATGAAATACTGCCATCAGTATTTGATTTGCTGTGAAACAAGATGAACAGAAGTTAACTCATGTTTAGCTCAAAATTCTGCTGCTTAGATTAAATCCTAAACAGAAAACAAGAATCCGTTTTGAATTTGTGCTATCAGTTGTTGTAGTTCTTTCAATGAGGAGTGCCTCCCATAGGATGAGTGTTTGAACAGCTCGACCCAGTTGGTGGATGGTTTGGGAAGATTTAGGAGGTCCAGCCAAGTAAAAGGAAGTGTGTCATTAGAGGCAGAGTTTGAACAAACAAGCCTAGAACCGTCCCTGTTCCCTCTTTGGGCTTTGGTTAGAATTTGGTTTCTGCTTTGGGCTAATGGTTAGAATGTAGTATCTCAAGTATCTCGCTCCAGCTTACTTGATGCCTGGTGCCATGTCGTCCCCCACCATTATAAACCTGAGCCACAGTTTCTGCTTGGAATGACTATTCTAACTTCATAGAAGTTCACTGAGTTGAATATTCTTTGAATGTGGTTCATCTCTCTCTCCCTCTCTCTCTCTTTCTTTCACTCTGTGCATGTATGTATGTGATATATATATATATACATATAGTATATATATACATGTATATATTATATATACTAAAGTTTAAAATACATTTTAAAAGTAAACAGAGAATGTGCCAAGAGATCTTTCAATGTTTGTTCTGAGATTCTTTGGAAGAAAGTTCGTGGTGGATTTTCATCAATAAATTTGCAAAGACATTTTATTTTTTAACATTCTTAAATAATAACTTCATGTTTAATTGTGTGTGTGCATTGTATGTCACATGTGTGTTGGCATCTTTAAAATGAAGAAGAGGGCATTAGATACCCTGAAGATAGAGCCTGTCCTGTTTGTGAGCAACCAGATGAGGGTTCTGGGGAAGGAACTCAGGTCCTGTTAACAAAAGCAGAAAGTGTTCTGAACCACTTATTTATCTCCCAAGCCCCTGTAAATATTTAATGGACATACATTAATAATTATATAGAGAAATAAATTAATTTGAAATATAATATACTTAACTTACTTTGCCTGATTAATTCAGAAATAGTAATTTACTGTCATACATATTTATTCCTAGTTGTTACAAATATATTATGTCAACTCAGCCATGATTTAAAAGTAAATAAGAGGGAAAAATGAATCTTATTGAAATAACATTTTCTATTTCTTTGAAAACAAGTAGAATATATCTGAAGATATTTAGCAATATCAAAATTGTTAAGAAGAAACTGACACTATTTTGTCAAAATGATTTGTTGGCTAGCACAAAGTATTTGTCTTTATTGTATATGTAGTCTAACTCTCAAAGTAGGTAAGACTTTACAGATGCTATGAGAAAAACAAACAAATGTATTGATAACTTAAAGTACTGGTTGAACATTCTGTTAAGTTTTGTTTAATTTTGTTATTAGACTTTAAAATTTGAAAACAAAGAAATGTATGTTTTAGTATATTGCTTTTTGAGTGTACTTAGATCATACATAACTACAGGTCTGGAACTCTTATCGAGTTCCAAAATATCATCTAAATACTTAAAACTTAAAATTATATATAACCTGGAAAATATTCTTTCATGTGCACACATTCTAGGAGAATCATTTTTGTATTTCATTTATGAAAAAAATTGATTTTTTTGTGGTAAAAGGGAGCATAAATCCTCATATAATTAATGTCAAGTATTTCACTAAAATTCATGTTATTTTTAATTGAACATGTCTGTGTTTTGAGTGGAAGTTTTCATATACCCAATGCTAGCTAAAAATGAAGCCAGTATGAAATGATTGTGTGCCCATATTAACATCTATTCTTTCATCTATAACTACCGATATCTCCTTATATAATTCAAAATTACTTTATATCAAGTATGTTTGTGAAACATTTGAACCTAATTATAAATCTTCTTACTATAAAGTTAGCTTTCATTCTTAATTTTGTTTATATTCTATGAATAAACTTCAATCAAAAACATTTTCCTCTAATTTAGAGTTTTGAGGGCTATAATTTAGTAATATGTATAATTGAAGATTATCTAAAAATATCACTACATAAAATAGTAGGTATGTCATATTCACTTTGAAGAAATGCTTAGAATTAATAAGATATCCACACATAGTTATTTATATGTAAATTTTATTGTGTACTTTTAAACACTATAAACATTATTTGCTTTTCATTGTATATAAACTATTTCTATGAAGGCTCTTGTTCTGTTGTTTGAGCAAAAAGTGTAGTATTCAAACTGGCAGTCTCTGAGCTAAACAACCTGTGAGAATATACTGAGTACAGGGGATGTGGTGCAGAAGTTCAACATTTGCCTCAGTTTCACACTTGATTTTTTTTTTCTGCTCAGAAAAATTTGCCTCACAATTTTTAGACACTCACAGTGGTTCACAAACACAGGTATAAATTATTGTGAAGCTTAAATATAATGTGTCCAGAATCCAAACTACTTTCTGTTATTTTGTAGAAGACACTATAATAAAATCTATAGATGGGATACCAGCAGAATTTCTTTGGATTACCTCATTTTCTGTTGAATAATTGCTTGTATTTAACAGACTTCTGTTCTTTTCATATGTCTGTGTATTTTTTTATTTAAAAGTTTTATACAATATTTTCTTTCCCATTCTTCAATTCCTTCCCAAATATCCCTATTTCTCTATGTGCAAAATACATAGCTTTTCTCTTATAAATCATTCAAAACAAAGAAAAATCCTCAATAAGACAAAAATACCAAAACAAAGAAAACTATACCAAAAGCACATGAAAAACAAGCAAACAAAGGAAACACCAACAACCAAATGAATGAAAAAACGAAAAGCATGGTGGCAGTTCTGTGATAACGAACTATCCCTAGATAGGGGCCTCACCTGACATTTAAGAAAATGGTTTTTCCTTTTCCCACCAGGTTTCACTTGCAAATAGTTTCCTGGTTAGGAGTGGCACTTTGTGTCCACTTCTTCTTCTCAATATTGGCATTTTGTCTGTTTTGAACATGTATAGGTCTTGTGCATGTTGTCATAGTTTCTGAGAGGTTAAAAAAATGTGTGTCACTCCTGGTGTGTCTGGAAATCAGTTTCCTTGTACTCGTACATCAACTCTGGCTCCTAGAATTTTTTCACTTCCTCTTCAGCATATCTCCTTGAGCTGTTAGGGATGAGTTTAATAAAGTTATCCCCATTTAAGAATGCATACTCAAAAGTTTCACATTCTCTACATATTGTCTAGTTTGAGTCTCTGTGTTTATTATCATTTAATGCAAGAAGAAGCTTCTGTGATAAGGGTTGAGTGATGATCTGATCTAAGGGTATAGCAATTTGTCAGTACATATCTGTTTATTGTTATATTCTTTTAACAGAATAATAATAACCAGTTTTCCTTTATGGCCAGTGACCTATCTTAGGTTTTTGGTTACATTAGCAGTCATCTCATGGGAATTCCTTATGTCAAATAGAAAAATGTTTTGTTGCTTCCATAACATCTATCCCTCTATTGCACCTGTATAGCATATAGGTATTTTGCTGTTGGGGATTGCAGGCTTTGCAGCTGGGTAATATTAATGATTTTTTCCTCCTAGTGTTATACAAAGTAACTTCAACTACAATGAATGCCAGCAGTATGGGTCAAGATTCTCATTGGCACCAGCTCATTTTTTCCATTTTAGAGGACAAAAATCAGTTGTCTCTTTTTTTTTTTTTAATTTTTATTTTGCAATACAATTCAGTTCTACATATCAGCCATGGATTCCCTTGTTCTCCCCCCTCCCGCCCCCTCACCTTCCCCCCAGCCCGCCCCCCATTCCCATCTCCTCCAGGGCAAAGCCTTCCCCACAGACTGATATCAACCTGGTAGACTCAGTCCAGGTAGGTCCAGTCCCCTCCTCCCAGGCCGAGCCAAGGGACCCTGCATAGGCCCCAGGTTTCAAACAGCCGACTCATGCAATGAGCACAGGACCCGGTCCCAATGCCTGGATGCCTCCCAAACAGATCAGGCCAATCAACTGTCTCACCCACTCAGAGGGCCTGATCCAGTTGGTGACCCTTCAGCCATTGGTTCATATTTCATGTGTTTCGGTTCGTTTGACTATTTGTCTTTGTGCTTTATCCAACCTTGGTCTCAACAGTTCTCGCTCATATAAACCCTCCTCATTCTCGCTAATTGGACTCCCAGAGATCCACCCGGGGTCTAGTCATGGATCTCTGCATCCAGATCCCTCAGTAGTTGGATGAGGTTTCTAGCAAGACAATTAGGGTGTTTGGCCATCCCATCACCAGAGTAGGTCACTTCGGGATGTCTCTGGACCATTGTCAGCAGTCTGTTGTGGGGGGATCTTTGTGGATTTCTGTGGGCTTCTCTAGCACTTTGCTTCTTCCTATTCTCATGTGGTCTTCATTTACCATGGTCTCCTATTCCTTGTTCTCCCTCTCTGTTGTTGATCCAGCTGGGATCTCCCGATCCCCCAAGCTCTCTTTCCCTCGACCCTCGCCCTTCACTACCCCCACTCATGTCCAGGGTGTTCATGTAGATCTCATTCCATTTCTCTGTCATTGGGTGATCCCCGTGTCTTTGTCTCTTAAGCAATAGGCCCTAGCCATCAGACTGTGAAGAGTAACCAATAAATCGATTTGAGAGTGTGTCTATAGAATCCTTTTGAACAACTACTCAACAGGCTGTAACCCAAACCTAACACTGGGGCTGTTACTTGGTGGCATAAGATTTCCAGATGAGGCATTGTCATTTTCGTTATATGGTGACATCATTTAAATTCCTTGCATATCTGTATGTGTTTAGGGAAGTGTTTACAGTAGCAGTTTTCCACATAGCTTTTCAAGAGGTCTGTATCGTTACTCGTCATATTTCTTCTGTACTTTGCACTTTCCAATTTAGTCCATTCATTCCAGTTCCCCTTTATCATTTTAAAGCACAATTTTATATTTCCCCTCCTGGGGAAGATCCCTTGCTCCCCACTACTGCTTTAGCAACAACCCAAACTTTGTGGTTGAGTTGAAACACACATAGCTGAAGCTTAAAAGGTAACATCCATATATCAATGGAAATGTGCAGTATTTATCTTTTGGGGTCTGGGAGGATGACTGGTTCTAGATTCATCAATTTACCCGAAAATTTCATAATTTCATTTTTCTTATATTGTTTTACTAATAAAATAATTTAAATTTAAATTTTAAGTTTTGATTATATTCTTCCCTTCCTCCAAGACCTTCCAGATCTTCTTCCCTTCCCTACCCACCCAAATTTAAGTTTCTCTAAAAAAACAAACAAAAACCTAGTACAACAACATTATCCAAAACCAAGAAAACTAAATAAAAATGCACCCTCAAAAAATGTAACCAAATAAAAGTGCATGCATTCTCTCTCTCTCTCTCTCTCTCTCTCTCTCTCTCTCTCTCTCTCTCTCTCTCTCTCTCACACACACACACACACACACACACACACACACACACACACACACACACCACACCACCCTTGGTTTTATTAATTCATTTGAAAAATATATAAAAATAAAAATAATAAGATGAAACAAAAAATTATCACATTGAAATTAGACAAGACTGACCAACAGAAGGAAAAGAGACCAAGGGAAAGCATACAAACCAGAGACCCACTTGTTCACACACTCAGGAATTCCACACAAAACAAAACAAAAGAAAACAACAACAACAAAAACCCCCACTGAACTGGAAGCCATAATACATGTGCAGAGGACGGACCTGGTACAGACCTGTACAGGCTCTCTGCTTGCTGCTTACAGTTCTTTGAATTCATATGATCTATGATCATGTTGATTTAGAGGGCCTTGTTTTCTTGGCTTTCTCCATCCTTACTGCATCTTACACTCTTTCTGCTTCCTCATCCATGGGGTTCACTGAGCTATGAGTAGAGGAATTTGATGGAGATGGTCCATTTAGATCTTAATGTTCCAAATTCTCTCCGTATTTTCTTGTTGTGGGAACATATTTGTTCCCATCTACTGAAAGAGAAGTCTCTGAGTGAGACACTGATCTATGAGTATCTCAGAATATCATTAGAAGTCATTTTATCTTTATGTATTTTATACCATTATTAATTGTTTTTACCTTTTATATCTGGGCTATCTAATATCAGGTTCTTGGTCACTCAAACAGTATAAGGTATGGGCTCCATCTCATGGAGTTAGCCTTAAGTCAAGTCAGTTATTTGTTGGCTACTCCCATAAGTGTTGTGTCCTAGTAGATCTTGGAGCCAGTATGACATTGTAGATAAAGGCTTTCTGGTTGGCTTGGTGTTTACATTTCAGATGAAAAATGTTCCATTGCATAAATGTACCACATTTTCATTATCCATTCATCAGTTGATGGACAGCTCATCTACTTCCAAATTCTGGATATTATTAATTGAGCAGCAATAAACATAGATGAGCAAGTATTTCTATAGCGAGATGTAAAGTCATTTGTGAATATACTCAAGAATGATATACCAGTATCTTGTGGTAGATTGAGTTTGAGCTTTTTGAAAAACATCTACAAAGATTTCCATTGTGGATATACCATATTGTATTCCCATCAGCAATGATCAAGTGTTCCTCTCTCCCTGCATTCTTACTAGCATGGCCTTTAAATTTTTAAATTAATTTTGGCCATTGTGACTAGGACAAGATGAAATCTCACAGTAGCTTTAATTTGCCTTTACCTGATGGCTAAAGATGTTGAAAATTTTAAACTCTTTCTTAATCCTTTGTTTCATCATTTGATAACTCTTTGTTTAGTTTTATACCCCATTTTTAAAAAATGTATCATTTGTCTTTATAAAATTCAGTCTTTCTTTTTAGATCTTTATATATTACAGATACAAACCCTCCACCTAGAGGATTAGTATTTATAATATATGTATAATTGATAAAAGTATTTTCTAACTCTGTAGCCTGCTGTTTTGCTCAAATAATTGTATCCTTTGTTTTGTAAGAGCATTTTAGCTTTAAGAGGTCCCATTTATTAATTATTGGATTTTATGTCTATGATATCAATGTTTTGTTCAGAGGATCTTTTCTTATGCCAATTAGATAAAAAAAATCCTATTTTTCTTCTGTTTAGTTAATGGTGTATGGCTTAAGGTGAGGTAACTGATCCGTTTGGAGTTGAGCTTTATACAGAGTGATAGCTATGGATTTGTTTTTGTTATTCTGCATGCTGTTCTCCAGTTTGACTAGCCCTTTTTTAACAGCCTTATTTTCAGCAAACACAACCTCAAATATGATGATTGATATTGTTGATACATTTTTAAATGATTTAAATTGGTTTTTATGGTAATTCTACACATTGAGGTTCAATGTGATAATATATTCTGATACATTTGTACATTATATTTTCTTGTATATTTAATAAACTTTATTTTTATTCAATGTTTACTTCATTAAATATCTACTTCACACTATGCTCTATAGTGTAAACTATTTAAAATTGGCACTAAGTGTTGTGATGAACAAGTGTAATGATTTCACAAAATCACAAAACATTGTAATAGCTATATGGTATCTAGGGGCAAAAAAGGAAGTATTTGGATTCTCACATACAAAATATTGCATGCAAATGTAAGTCATTTACATGGAAAGGCAGGTCAGTAGATATAAGCATGCAGCAGACACAGTTCAGCAAAGGTAATTAATTTGTTATAAAGGGATGGGTAATGGTAAGAGATGGAGAAATCAGCAGGAAGCTGGAAAATTTGCTGAGATATTTTAGTACACATGTAAAAAGTTTCAAACAGCAAAGTGATAGGATATGGAGATAAAAGTGTTATTATGTTATGTCCTTCAGCGTGTGGGATGTATTGTTCAAAAGCCGAAGGAAAACAATCTCAAGAAAGAGGATTTCAATTTGTTTGCATTAAATCTTAATCTGTCTATTGTGAAGACAATTAAATGAAGGGTAGATGTAGTATTTTTAAAAGGAGTTCAAGAGGACAAAAGAATGGTTGAAAAAGAGAAAGTAAATAGCTATTCATGTACATAAACATTTTAAATTAAAATATATTTACCAGAGAGATAGTTTATGGAGGTGCAATGGTTATGTGAAAGAGGAGAAGTCATGTAGACTGATGGATTTCTGATTCGGACTATAGGGAAATCAGTGCCATCAAAGCAGCAGGCAGACATGCATAGGAAGAACACACTGGGTCTGATTTTAAAACAGTTTTAACGTATTGATCTGCAAAATATGCCCGAACTGTTCATTCTGTACCCCTTAGCAATTAAAAAATGACATAGATTAGGACAGATGCTCATCCCTTGCGACAGCTAGATAAAAGTGACTGAGAGGAGTTTGTGATTTGCACAAGACTGAAATTTTCTAGGGCTCTGAAATTTGGCCCATCTTCAATTTGAGCTAGGGAACAACCCACAATTATGTCCTCAGGTGAAAGCAGTCTCTTATCTACTCTTAGATCTTGTGTCCCTCATTCCTCTCTCACTTTCATATCCAGTTCTTTCTGGAATTGTTTACTTTTGTGTTTAAAAGATAAGTGTTTGCTGCCTGATGACAGAGATTCTTGCTGATCTGCCTACATCCTTTCCTCTGCCTCTCAGTTGCTTTGACATTTCTTTTATTATCTCCTTCCATAGAGACAATTTAAGTTGGGAGTTACAGATAACTCACATCAAAGTTAATGTTAAAATTCTTGAAGAAAATGAAGCCAGGACTTGAAAGATAATATCAAGGGAAGGCTGCTAGGTTTTTGTGCTTGATTTTTAAAAAATAGTTCTTTTAATGTTTGAGAGTATAGTTACGTTGTTTTTCAATTACATTTTCTCCCTCAAAATCCTTACACTTCCTTGCTCTCTTCACATTCGTTACCTCTTTTTCCATTATAATAAAAATAAATTTCCAAATAGTGAATACTGTGATCTCAATATACCAACACAAACATTTGAAATGTTCCAGTTTCCTGTTTCTAACAATGAATTCTTCCTTTTCTACTCACTGGACTCTAAGTATTGAGGAAGAAAGTCAGCCTATTATTTATATTATGGATTAATTTAGAAGTAATAGAAATGTTATGATCTTTATTATTGTGTAAACACATTTTAAGTGGCTCATTTCTCATAGCACTTCCACATACATTTTCTCCCCTAACACTCACAAAGTGAAATAGCTGTGAGAACATTAACAAAGCTTGAATGCCAGCAACAGGGGGTTTACTAGTTGATAGTGTATGTCCAACTGTCATGCTTTGCTTTCAACTTTTAACCTATTTTCCAACAGATGATTGTTCTTAAATTCCTTCATAAAATTTTGTCATTTTTTGTAATCTTTATATCCATACATCATTATCTGGTACAGCAAACAATATGGTAACAGATAATGTTGACAATTACCATTTTCCATTGCATATTAACTAATTATATATTGATTGCTCATTAAACTCATTTTACTTTGCTTAATTGAAGATATATTTTTGTCACATCTATCTTATTCTTTCTTTCTGCCTACAAAATGAATGTGAGAGTGCTTCTTTCTGTCTTTATTTACTCCATGGGAGTGCTGTCTTCCTTTCTGTTTTTACTCAATTTGATTCATAATGAGCTGGAAGAAACGAGGTCCAGTTACTAGTGACTGGTATGTTGTAGAGATAGGAACTGAACCAGAGTCCAGCAGTTATATTACTCCTTAGCCATCTTCATTTTCTCCTTACATCTATGACATTAAAATGATCAGTTAGTTGCATTACTCCTCTTTCAAATAATGTCCAAGAACTCCATAACCATTCAGAAGAACCACTCTATCCTAACATTACAAATAGTGACAGCATCCCATTCCTCCATGATTCACTTCTCATCTTCCTAGTGTAGAAAGTACTTAGTAGTTTAATAGAGAAAATGTCCATCAGTGATAGACATTTTCTCTCTCTCTCTTTTTTATATTTAAGAGATTTTTCTTCTACCTTTAAAATTTTAAATGTTTCCTTGAATGATTCTTGCTCTTTCTTCAAGACTTGCCCATAAGCTGACTCAAGTCCTTAGAGATTTTGAACCATGAAGCCAAACTGAGGTACAAAATCCTCTTCTAGATTCCAGTAAATCTCTGTGTTATTAAAATTTTCTATATACATTGTTGGTACTTTATGCCTCCATATTTAAGATTTGAACTACATTGAGTCGGAGATTTTGATATCATTGCAGCTTTCACATATATATGAAAAAATGTATTTTGAAGTCATTTTGATATATATGATATAAAAGCATTGTGAGACAATAATGAATACTACATAGTCACAAACTATAGATCATAATTGTATAACCTAGCTATCACTTGTTTTATAGGTTAGAAGTTACTGTGCCAAACTAGTGGAAACACATGAACTGTGAACAAATAGCTGAGGAGCCCCCATGGAACTGCACCAGGCCCTCTGGATAAGTGAGACATTTGATTAGCTGAACTGTTTAGGAGGCCCCCAGTCAGTGGACCTGGGACCTGTCCTTGGTGCATGAGCTGGCTTTTTGGAACCTAGGGCCTATGCTGAGACACTTTGCTCAGCCTTGGTGTAGAGAGGAGGGGGCTGGACATTTATCACTTTTATAATAAAAATAAATTTGTAGCATGAATCTTAGAGAGTCTTATTAATAAAATCAAACCCGAGGCCAGTTATTGGGGTCAATGCTGGTAGATCAAAGAGACAGAACAAGCCACAGCTATCTCACCTGACCAACTTCTCGGCTCATCTTATTTCCCCAGACTGGAAGCTTCTGAGTCCTCATATCTGAATGGCTCTCAGTTGAACTGCTGCTAGAAGCCTGAAAGCTTAACCAGCCAAAATGCTCCTAGTTTCTGGTCCTCATGCCTTATAAACCTTTCTGCTTTCTACCATCATTCCCTGGGATTAAAGGCTGCTTTCTGGGATTAAAGGCATGAGTCACCATGCCTGGCTGTTTCCAATGCAGCCTTGAACTCACAGAGATCCAGAGGGATTTCTGTCTCTGGAATGCTAGGATTAAAGGTGTGTGCTAACATTTTCTAGCCTAAGTATCTTGTAGCTTTTCTGTTCTCTGACCCCAGATAAGTTTATTAAGGTACACAATATTTTGGGGAACACAATACCACCACATTTCCTCTCTTTTTGTTTAAAATTAAAAAAGGCTTATAACTAATACAAGAAAAACTATCCAATAAGTATATACAATATATACAGCCAAAAATTACATTGATGATGTCTAGTCCATTAACATTTGACAGATTCAGATAAAAACTCCATTATATATATTAACAATGTCCAGTCCAGTAACGTCTGATAAACTCAGACCAAAAATTTTTCATTACTTATCTTATTTAAAACAAGTAGTTCCTTTTAAAAAGTAGATTCCATAATCTCCCTTTTTATCTTACCATATCTGTAATCTCTCTTTTTTCTTTTCATAATACATTCAGTAGTCTACCTTTTGTCATTTTTATATCTTCCCCTTTTTCTTCAGTGTAGATTCAGTGAACTACCTATTTATCTTATTATTTCTTTATCTTATTTCTCAGAGTAGATTCAATGATCTATCTTGTATCTTATTCTCTTTTTCTTTTTGCTTTCTAAGGGTGAAGATATCTTTAGGGAATCTTGAAAAGAAAATTTTTGGGTTAATTGTCAAGTCCTGTATCATTTGTCCAGTCTCTGCATAAAAGGAAAGTTCAGGGCTTGTCACAAGTCCTTGCTCGAGTAGTCTGTCAGGCTAGATCATCTCAGTTAGTCATCTCGAAATTGTCCTGACCAGTTTGTCCTGACCAGTTTGTAGTCCAAAGTTGATTTTTCCGTGGTGTTAATTGGCTTAATGGCTTTACCATAGTCCATGTGGATTCGTCATTGTGGGATCCCATCATCTTTTTGAAGATTTCAAAGTTACTGTTAGGCATGGTCATGGTTCCCTGCAGACTTTTTTTTTTTTTTCGTGCCTCCTCTGTGGTTTGGAGCAATCACAGTCTGATAAGTGTCTGTCTCTCAGAACCATGAACATTCTTCCCTAGAAGAGAATATTGTCACAGCAATTTCTCCCCACCATTTGTCTTGCCAAACTTTTCCAAACTGACCTTTGCTGATGCTTTCTTGTAACACAATGGTCCTGGCAATTCTTCTCTGAACAAGCAGTAGTAAACCCTTCATCCCAGGTAGCAGCATCACTACAGTCACCAACATGATGAGAAGTAGCCAGCAACGTGGAGCAGCAGTCACTGCCTCCATGGTCCCACTACCGTTTGTCACTGGGTCCCAGGCCGAAGCTTTTCCTTAGCAAACCTCCTAGACTGGCCTCAAATGTGGTATCCTCCTGCCTCTGCTTCCTTCAGTAAATCCTACCAGCGTGCTCCACCACAACCGGACGAGTGTAGCTCGGGCCTGAGCTGGGGCCCACAAGGCTCACAGGCAAGTAGCTTTTTCGAGAATTTGTACCACGAACGTTGGGTGCTAGATGTTGGTGAAATTATTAAGGCCACTCCACGTAGTTAAAAGGAGATTTATTTAATGGCGTAACTTACAAATTAAGGGATAGGTAGGTCGCGGGGTCTGCAGAAGGTGTATCTCAGTCCAGCGGTGTTCTCTGGAGCTTTGCTTGGCCCACCTCCACCGTTCAGGGTCCTGGAACAGAGTGAGAGTGCAGCCCATCCAGATCTCACGTCTCCAGGCGCCTCCCTTGGCCCTGCCTTCTAGGAGTGACAGTTGCCAAAGTCTCAATGGGGGTTGGAACTTCCAGATCAAAGCTGGAATGGCTACCCAATATATCTCCCCCTTTTTGTCTAAATAAGAAGGTTCTAACCTAATACAAGACTATATACAAAGGAATGGTTATCAAATATTGTCCAGGAATAATGAGGGATAATGACCTAGATAAGATGGAACTACAACCAATGCAAACAATATCAAGCAAGAAACACATACTAAAATCCAGAGAAGTATAGAGCATAGGTAAATGGCATGTTACAAAGATCATTCCAAAAGGTGTCCTATCCTAAAGAACCTTATTAAGGCCACTCCACGTAGTTAAAAGGAGATTTATTTAGTGGTATAACTTACAAATTAAGGAATAGGTAGGTCGTGGGGTCTGCAGAAGGTGTATCACAGTCCAGCGTTGTTCTCTGGAACTCTGCTTGGCCCACCTCTACTGTCCAGGGTCCCAGAACCTAGAGAGAGCACAGCCCATCCAGATCTCAGGTCCCCAGGCACCTCCCTTGGCCC
Source organism: Peromyscus eremicus (assembly GCF_949786415.1). Taxonomy (NCBI): domain Eukaryota; kingdom Metazoa; phylum Chordata; class Mammalia; order Rodentia; family Cricetidae; genus Peromyscus; species Peromyscus eremicus. Next base: position 34,603,015 of record NC_081428.1, read on the forward strand.
CGCCTTGTAGGCATGACAGTTCCAAAGTCTCAATGGGGGTTGGAACTTCCAGATCAAAGCTGAAATGGCTACCCACTACATCGAGGTAGACTCTTTATATTGACATTGGTATTTTAACACCTCACTTTTAGTATTCTCAATTAGTATTATAAATTATATTGCCTCCTTAAGTATATATAAAAAGAAGCTTCTGCTAGAGATATATCTAATAAAGAGCAAAATTGAGTGAGCTTTCTAGTAGAATGACCAGGGAACATGAAAAATTTTACATGTAATGGTAATGATCACATAAAACATTAATATTTGTCCTAATAGAGGTTCAAAGTTGAAAAATTCTTGATATCATACTTATTTTATTTCATATCTACTACCAATCAATTAATTATATTAAATATAATTCATATATTAAATATATTAATTGATGAAAAGCTAATTGTTCCTTGTAAAAAGAATTCACATCTTTTGGTAGTTAGGCATGTACATGGTATATCAAAAGCATGGCTGAATATTAGAAGATACTTTCATGATTTTAAATAATAGAAGGCGATTGTATAGAATTGTGGAATGCTCTACGGCTTCATTGTCCATTGTATGAAGATAAAATGAAGTTGTCTTTACAAACACAAATCAGCTTGATTCCCAGACTCTCCTGAGTTTGAGTAGTGACCCCTAAGCATAGTGCTCAAACACTGATTTTCATTGCTAATGGAAGACAGAACTTACTCTTTATCATTTTATTCTATTATGCAGTAAGAGCATACCTAGTTTAGAAAAATAATCCATTTACTTTATATTTTCTTTCTAAGTATATAAATAGATACACAATTGTGAATTATCTACATAACTAGCAGATTACCTGGTTGAGAGATAGAGGACTAAACCAGGAAATCATGAAAAAACACACTGTTTTTCACAGTTAGAGGTGTGTCTCCAATTTCCTAAATTGTAGAAGAATGTGTCTAGGCTCTATGTAATGTGAATGCTTCATTTTTATTAAAGCATCTAAATGAGTAAACCTAGAGATATGGATATAATCTCAAGTGCAAGCTTCTACTCCACTCATTTATTTCCACTTTATAAGTGAATTTGGAGAATTCTCAGTGAATTTATTCTCATCATTCTAGAGTGTGATGTTCTGGTAGATGCATATATATTTAAAGTTTTTATATTTCTGCAAATTTACATAATAATTTTATATCTTCTTTTGTTTATTCATTTAAATCAACATACTGACTCCTAACTTCAGTTAAAAAGTGTGATGACAATTGTTGCTTGTACCTAAGACTCACAGAATCTTGCCAAAGAGGAAAAGAAAGATTGCAAGAGGCACAGGGCCAGGTGTCTGCTGCTAGCTAATGTCTTCAAGACATGGCAGAGAAGCTACAGCAATGAATTCTTGGCAAAGCAGTGCCCAAACAAGACCTTCATAATGATAACTCACCACATCAGTTGACAGGCCTCTGCAGCTGTCAGAAATTCCAAAGATTTCTAGACATAGAGAGGAAGATACAGGCTGGTGAGAAAGGGTGCTATCTGATAGATTATTGAATACTGAGTGGTCAGCCTTTGTCTTAGTTAGGGTTTCTATTGCTGTGAAGAGACACCATGACCATCACAACTATTATAAAGTAAAACATTTCATTGGGGCTCACTTACAGTTCAGAGCTTTAGTTCCTTGTCCTCATGGCAGAAAGCATGGTAGTATGCAGACAGATATAGTGCTGGAGAGGTAGCAGAGAGTTCTACATCTGGATCATCAGTCATCATGAAGAGAGAAAGACACTGGACCTGGCCTGGTCATTTGAAACCTCAAAGCCAATCCTCTAGTGACACACTTCATCCAACAAGGCTACACTATTCCAACAAAAGCTATAAGTCCTAATCCTTTTAAGTAGTGCAAAGCCCTATCAGCCTGTGGGGGACATTTTCATAGAAACCACTACAGCCCTATACACATATATAGACAAACAACACTAAATTTCTGTTTGTACAGTTATTATTTTGATGTTGATTGTGTCTTTCCTCATTCATATAAAATGTATTGCTATATTCCTTATAGGTATTCTTAATAATCAATGATACTTTTAAAAACTCTGTCCCTAAATTTTTAACCTTCTTAAATGTTCACCTATTTAAAATATCCTATAATTACTTTGTATTTTCTTAGAGATTTTCACAAGTTTTAATCAGTTACTTAAAAGGTCCATTGTGATGGTTAACATTACATACAATGTTTGAACTTATTATGCTTAAGGGACCAAAAAGCAAAAAGTATCTCTAACATGTAAGTCCGTAGCTTGTACAGGATGTACCCAAGCACTCACCTTTCTTTTCTCCAAGATATTGAAGACTATCCCTGAATTGACTGATCTTGTAAAATTTGTTATTCTTTCAAGATAATAGTTTATAAGACTAACTGGTATTTCTACTTGTATAATTAAACTTGTTTACTCAGCTCAAAAGATGAGTAGGACAACTTGGAGGAAATGTGCTAAATAAGGCTCTGCCTACACATAGGCCAAATGCATGCAATCTTTTTAATATATGTATTCAGGATCATATTGAATCTCTGAGAGAACCCAGACCCATAACAATCTATAATAATTCTAGCAACCATGTTGTACCTTATCATGGCTTTAATGATTACTTTGTCTTTACAGATTCTTTTCAGTTGTCTTTCAATATGATTATTATTTATGGGCAAAGAGTGGATATATTACATAATATAGTAGAAGCTATGGGAAATAGGTCTTCAGTATGATTTATTTCACACAGGCTAGGGATTGGCCTTCACTTAATATTGTGCATGTTAGTGTCAGCAACTTTACATAGGTCTAGTGTAATTCAGTTTTGACTTAGACTTTGTTTAAGTACTTCTCAAAAGGTCTGCATCTTGAACCTCTTCTTATAAATTTTAAACCATCTGCTTGTGTTAAGGTTTATGTATATGGGTACTTTGGTTGCATGTATGACTGTGCATCATGCACATGTACTGAACATAGAGGCCAGAAAGGGTATCAGATCGCCCGGAACTGAAGTTATAGAGAGCTGTGATTCACCACTTGGATACAGGGAATGGAACCCAGGGTGCCTGGGATAAACAGCAAATCCTTTTTATCATTGAGTTATCTTTCTTGTTTCTCTGCATCTCTTGTATTATAAAACTTATTATGTTACAGCTTTGTTGGTGATGTGGAACACAATGGAAAACAATAATAATGTTTTATTATTACTTTTGAGATATAGCATAATCTACTAATTGTTACTGCATGCATATATTCCTAAATATAGTCAGTCCATTGTGTAAAATGCTGATTGAATGTAGGTTTTCTGGACTGCTCATTTGGCAACAGACAACCAATTGGTGTGTTCTTCCCTGAGAAAGACCATGTCTTCTGATCCCTGCCTCAGCTGCCTATAGTTCTTTGTGTAGGGTTATATAAAAGAGTAACCAACTTATTTAACATACTTAATTAAAATATTATTCTTTACATTTTACATAAAGGAAGCACAACAGTTTATAAAATAAAAATTATGAATTATAAGGGAATATTTAGAAGCAGAGGCATGAATTTTAAAACTGTCACTGTGAGCTGACTTTGAACAACACAGTGTCCAAGAGGCAATTGCCTTCACTTTACATTTCAGAGTAATGATACTGTATTTTGATTTTTATTTTACTAAATAAAATGCCTCACTTTCATGAAGTAGGGTAGATAAGAAACAATACTAAATCTTATGAGCATTTTGAAATAAGCAATTTACAACTAATAAAGTTATTTTTTAAATTTTATTTAGAGAAGAGAGATGGAGGTAGATAGAGAAAATAAAGATTGAAAAACCAATAATACATTAAAATTTCATGAAATAAATCCAAATAATGTTTATATTTCAGGGTCATAGAGGAAAATACAATTATAAATAACATTTTAATTAGCAGCTCATTTCATCCATGAATGTATGATGAGTGAGTGGTATATGAATGTTTAGAAAAGAGCTGTTTATCACTTGGAAAAAAAATGCCTTCCTTACTCATCTCTAACATATGCTGAAGTAAGGAAAATACTGAGGATGATTTTTTTTTAGCCTCATTTCTATATGAAAACCTGCTCACAAGTAAACTTTACAGAAGAGAATCTGTTAAACACAACTGTGAAAACCAGCACGGGCAGGCAAGATTCAGGGTGATTGTCATCTCCTAAGTGTGGCAAGCTGTTTCCCTTCACACATTATACAGAACGTTATAAAAGAAAAGTTATCATAGCACTGGGATGCCATTTCATTTATGTTTCATAGACATCAATTTATAATCCTATAAATTTATATTTAATCAAAACAGTATATTCTGTCAACTATCATCATCAGTAGAAAGAGCTTTAGGGCTACAGGGAGGAGTGCCTGTTCTTAGTTGTTTAGAAATGGCTGGTTTAAGCATGCAACAACAATTAGTGAAAAAAGAGGCCGTGAATTAGAAGGAAATAAAGGAAAGGTATATGGGAGGGTTTGAGCAGAGGAAACAAAAAGAAGAAATATTGTAATTACATTATGATCTCAAAAATATATCTATTGTACATCTAAATGAAAATAATACACCAAATGAATAAAGATATTCACACATATACATGTGTATACACACATATACACACAGATTATCATATTATATATATATATATATACATGTAAGTATATATGTATATATAACATTTTCTTTTACCCATACTGATAATAATTTAAGGTAAAATTCACAGATTTCATAAAACACTTTCTTAAAAGGGAGCAAGTTGAAAATATTTCAATTCAATTGTAACACAAATCTTAAGTCTTATAATAAAAAACCCAGAGCCTGATATTGGGGTGAAAGCTGAAAGATCAGAACTGTCAGCCATTAGCTTACCTCTCTGAAATCCTCAGCCTCCAGAGAGAGACTTCCTGTTATTTTTTAATTTTGTAATTAATTTAATTTTACATATCAGCCACGGATTCCCCTGTCCTCCCTCCTCTCGTCCCCCCACCAGCCCTTCCCCCAATCCACCCCCCCCATTCCTACCTTCTCCAGGGCAAGGACTCCCCTGGGGATTCAGCTCAGCTTGGTAGATTCAGTTGAGGCAGGTCTAGTCCCCTCCTCCCCTCACCCAGGCTGAGCAAAGTGTCCCAGCATAGGCCCCAGGCTCCAAAAAGCCAGCTCATGCACTAAGGACAGGTTCTGGTCCCACTACCTGGGGGCTTCCCAAACAGTTCAAGTTAATCAACTGTCTCACTTATCCAGAGGGCCTGATCCAGTTGGGGGCTCCTCAGCTATTGGTTCATAGTTCATGTATTTCCACTAGTTTGGCTATTTGTCCCTGTGCTTTTTCCGATCATGGTCTCAACATCTCTCGCTCGTACAATTCCTCCTCATTCTCGAATATTGGACTCCCGGAGCTCCACCTGGGGTCTGGCCGTGGATCTCTGAACCTGCTTCCATCAGTCATTGGATGAGAGTTCTAGTATGACAGTTAGGGTGTTTGGCCATCCGATCACCAGAGAAGGTCAGTTCAGGCTTTCTCTCCACCATTGCCAGTAGTCTATTGTGGAGGTATCTTTGTGGATTTCTGGGGACCTCTCTAGCACTTTGCTTCTTCCTATTCCTGTGGGGTCTTCATTTATCACGGTCTCTCATTCCTTGTTCTCCCTCTCTGTTCTTGATCCAGCTGGGATCTCCTGCTCCCCCAAGCTCTCTTTTCCTCAACCCTTGCCCTTCATTACCCCCCCCCCCATGTCCAGTTTGCTCATGTAAATCTCATCCTTTTCTCTGACATTGGGTGATCCTTGTATCTTTCCTAGGTTCCTCTTTACTAGGTAACCTCCCTGGAGATATGAGTAGCAATCTAGTTATCCTTTGTTTTACATCTAGTATCCTCCTATGATTGAGTACATAACATGTTTGTCTTTCTGAGTCTGGGTTATCTCACTCAGGATGATTTTTTCTAGATCCATCCATTTGCCTGCAAACCTAATGATGTCATTGTTTTTCTCTGCTGAGTAGTACTCCATTGTGTATATGTACCACATTTTACTTATCCATTCTTCAGTTGAAGGGCATCTATGGTGTTTCCAGGTTCTGGCTATTATAAACAATGCTGCTATGAATATAGCTGAGCATGTGACCTTGTGGTATGATTGAACATTCCTTGGGTATATGCCCAAGAGTGGTACAGCTGGGTCTTGGGGGAGATTGATTCTCAATTTTTTAAGAAAGCACCATATTGATTTCCAAAATGGCTGTACAAGCTTGCATTCCCACCAACAGTGGAGGAGAGTTCCCCTTGCTCCACATCCTCTCCAGCATAAGCTGTCTTCAGTGTTTTTGATCTTAGCCATCCTGATGGGGTGTAAGGTGGTATCTCAGAGACATTTTGATTTGCATTTCTCTGATAATTAGGGATGTTGAGCAATTCCTTAAATGTCTTTCAGCCATTTGAGCTTCCTCTGTTGAGAATTCTCTGTAGCCCGTTTCTTAATTAGACTGTTGGCATTTTGATGTCCAGTTTCTTGAGTTCTTTATATATTCTGGATATCAGCCTTCTGTCAGATGTGGGGTTGGTGAAGATCTTTTCCCATTCTGTAGGCTGTCACTTTGTCTTGTTGACCATGTCCTTTGCTCTACAAAAGCTTCTCAGTTTCAAGAGGTCTCATTCATTAATTGTTTCTCTCAGTGTCTGTGCTATTGGTGTTATATTTAGGAAGTGATCTCCTGTGCCAATGCATTCAAGATTACTTCCTACTTTCTCTTCTATTAGGTTCAGAGTAACTGAATTTATGTTGAGGCCATTGATCCATTTGGACTTAAGTTTTGTGCACGGTGACAAATATGGATCTATTTGCAGCCTTCTACATTTTGACATCTAGTTATGCCAGCACCATTTGTTGAAGATGCTTTCTTTCTTCCATTGTACAGTTTTGGCTTCTTTATCAAAAATTATATGTTCATAGATGTGGGGATTAATGTCAGGGTCTTCTATTCTATTCCATTGGTCCACATGTCAGTTTTTATGCCAGTACCAAGCTGTTTTTATTACTCTAGCTCTATATTAGAGCTTGAAGTCAGGGATCCTGATGCCTCTAGAGATTGTTTTATTGTATAGGATACTTTTGGCTATCCTGGGTTTTTTGTTTTTCGATATGAAGTTGGGTATTTTTCTTTCCAGGTCTGTGAAGAATTGTGTTGGTATTTTGATGGGGATTGCATTGAATCTGTAGATTGCTTTTGGTAAGATTGCCATTTTTACTACGTTACTCCTGCCTATCCATGAGCATGGGAGATCTTTCCATTTTCTGACATCTTCTTCAATTTCATTTTTCAGGGACTTAAAGTTCTTGGCTATAGATCTTTCACTTGCTTAGTTAGAGTTACCCCAAGGTATTTTATATCATTTGTGGCTATTGTAAAGGGTGATATATCTCTGATTTCCTTCTCAGCCTGTTTGTCAATTGTATATAGGAGGGCTACTCATTTTTTTTTTAGTTAATCTTGTATCCTGCTACATTGTGTTTTTAAGCTGTATGAGTTCCTTGGTTGAATTTTTGGGGTCACTTATGTATACTATCTTGCCATCTGCAAATAGCGAAAGCTTGACTTCTTCCTTTCCAATTTGTATCTCCTTGATCTTCTTGTGTTGTCTTATTGCTCTGGCTAGAACTTCAAGTACTATATTGAATAAGTATGGGGAGAGCAGACAGCCTTGTCTTGTTCCTGATTTTAGTGGAATTGCTTTGAGTTTCTCTCCATTTTCTTTGATGTTGGCTGTTGGCTTGTTGTAAATTGCCTTTATTATCTTTAGGTATGTTCCTTGTATTCCTGATCTCTCCAACACCTTTATCATGAAGGTGTGTTGGATTTTGTCAAATGCCTTTTGTGCATCTAGTGAGATGATCATGTTTTTTTTTTCTTTCAGTTTGTTTATATTTTGTATTACATTGACAGACTTTCGTATGTTGAATCACTCTTGCATCCCTGGGATGAAGCCTACTTGATCATGGTGGATAATTGTTTTGATGTGTTCTTGGAGTCTGTTTGCCAGTATTTTATTGAGTATTTTTGCATCAATGTTCATGAGGGAGATTAGTCTGTAGTTCTCTTTCTTTGTTGCATCTTTGTTTGGCTTGGGAATCAGGGTAATTGTAGCCTCATAGAAGGAGTTTGGTAATGTTCCTTCTGTTTCTATTGTGTTTACTCACACCTTATACACCTTTCTGCTCCCTGCCATCTTCCTTCCTAGTGCTGGAATTAAAGGTGTGTGCCACCACTGCCCAGCTTATTTTATTTTTCTTTCTCTCATTTTCAAGCCTGGAGTGATAACAAAGTAAAATCCCTGTTAAAACTAATATAACTTATCACAGAAATTATATAGTGTTAACTAACAGCTTTCTGATTAGATTTCAGTCCCACTGCACAAGTGGGAATTCAACCTTGTACTGTCAACCCAGCCATGAACCTGTATCAACAGAGGTTAGATGCTTAGGGAAGAATCTTCTGTCATTTTTCAAAATGGATATAGCATTAAATTGCCTAATAAATATTATCTTTATATAATGTGATTCTTATCCCTTACAGGTTAAGCGAAAGACTTACAACTAGCCAAAGTGAATAGAAAAAGTCACTGTAGATTGCTCATCCACAAATTCAGGCAGATAAGGCCTAAATTACTGGGCCATGCCTTAAGCTAACAAAGAGCTCTGACATATGCAGTAATTTCCTGACACAGAGAACCCTGAAACTGGACCCTCAAGATTACCACTGTTGACATATGTCCCAGAGCCAACCAGGAAATATCACGACAGCTCGAAGCAGAGCCCGCCAAAAAGTACACACATAAATACCTCAGTCCTTTGTTTAATAAACGAGATTGCTTACAATCTCCCAGAGCCTGTATCATTTAGTTCTGCATCTATTCACCCCCTCCCCCTGGGATCAGAGACAGTAGGACCCTAGCTGCAGAGCAAGCAATAACAAATGACTACTGCTCTCTCCATTGAAGATTCAGGGAACATCACCCAAAATAGGATGGAAAGGCTATGTGAGACAGGTCAGGAAGAACTGCTACAGAACTCATAGGAACCTGTGGCTGCCTAAGCAAGGTCTACACAAGACTAAGTGGATCGGCATCACAGCATGTTGGGATGGGACTTGTGTCTTCATCAAGCTGAGGAGCTCTTTATTGGAAGTCAGTGTTGCTGGAGACAAGAGAATGTGTAACTGTGACATATTACAGGATGCTTATGCTCTGGTGGATGGTAGTATACCCATCTGCATCAGGGTAGCTCTTACTGAACCCACTGAGTGAAAAAGTAAGAGATTCTAGGAAGAGTTGTAACTGGGGTAGGTGTGAATATAATTAAATATATTGCATTCATATACACAAATTCAAATAACAAAAGGACATTAAAAAATCTCAACTGTAGCAGGAATCTTAGAAGGTCTTATTAATAAAATCAAACCTGAGGCCAGTTATTGGGGTGAATGCTGGAAGATCAGAGAAGCAGAACAAGCCACAGCTACATCACCTTGCCAATTCCTCAGCTGATCCTGTTTCCTCAGACTGGATGCCTCTGAATCCTCATCCAGAATGAATTTCAGCTGAACTGCTGCTCCAAAGCCTGAAAACTTAACCAGCCAAAATGCTTCTAGTTTCTGGTCTTCACACCTTATATATCTTTCTGCTTTCTGCCATCACTCCCTGGGATTAAAGCCTGGCTTTCTGGGATTAAAGGTGTGAGTCACCATGCTTGGCTGTCTCTAATGTGGCCTTAAACTCACAGAGATCCAGAGGGATTTCTGCCTCTGGAGTGCTAGGATTAAAGGCGTGTGCTACCACTGCCTATCCTCTATGTTTAATATTGTGGCTGTTCTATTCTCTGACCCCAGATAAGTTTATTAGGGTGCACAATATTTTAGGGAATGCAATACCACCACACTCAGCAATTATTTTTATAAACTCCAGCTGTACTTTAAAGACATAGAAAGAGTAATTTGATATTTTCAAGATTTAGTGATGGCTCACAGTTTGTTATTCTGTGCATTGCTGGGAGGCCCTGCTGGTCAAAAGGCTGCAGTCTACAATGGCCTGGCAGCTCTATCAGAGCATGGCAGCATAGAGGACCACCCCACCCCACTCCTTCACAGCTCACTCCCCACCGCCCCAGTTCTCACTCCTGGAAAAAGGTGCCCTGTTCTCTACCTGACCTTATGTATAGACTGTTTCTAGGCCTGGATGACTGCCTTATCTCTAGCTGCCCCTTGACATAGTTCCCTGCAGATTCTTTCCCTTACAATAATTAGACATTGTGCTAGGAGCTTTATGATGGGACTGTGCTTCCACATGTGGTAACTAAGACTTGTACTAGGATCCTCAGGACAGGAGTGGGCTGTTTAATACAAATTGGGTGATGCCCCAGTCTCTGTCCCCATTCTTTGTATCTCCCGTCCCTCTGGAATAAAGTTAGGCTGACTCACTGAAGCTGTCACTCAGAGAGCTATCTCTGCTGTGTTCACAGACTCTATACAAAGTTTTCTGGTACTGCATCTGCCACTTTTTCCTTGTGGACTGGTGGCCAACAGACCATGAGGAAGGGGACCCTATAGTGCACATCAACTAGCATATTTTACATGGCCTTTGGCAGCTCACTGGAAAGATACCAAGAATGTCCCTGTCCTCACACATTCTTGAACAAAGTCTCTGATTTCTGTCTCATGTCAGAGTAAACAGAGTTTGATATTTACACTGAGTTAAAATTGTTATTTTCCACAGAACTAGTCTTTGATATTCTGGTCTTTGGGGATACTAGAAAAATCTATTTCTGTGTTCTAAAAACTTGTACTGCATTCATGGTGAACCCTTACTAAAGGCAAGTATATGGATTTGAATGTAATAAAAATTTATATCTATAGTTCTAATCAAAAGTAAATCTCTCCTAATGCTTCATAACTCTCTAAAATTGTGATTAAAAGTATTTTTCTAAAACATTTATGTTTAAAGTTAACTTCTGATTTTTTTTACCATAATCATTCCATATAAATGCTAAATGATGCTAAGATTTCTTAAATCAAAGGAATTAATATTCATTTTTCTACAATTTAAGCAGTAGTAGGGTCTGTTATTAACACATTTTGAATATATATTAAAGATAGCTAATTTAAAGCTATTCACTGAGAGAAGTGGCAAGACTATGACAAATATGCAATATAGTAATAGATTTCTCTCTTCCTTTCATAAACACTATGCCAAAATTGTGACTATATGTCAGAAACATATTAAGCATGAATCAAATGCATTTAATTTTTCTTAACATAGAATAGTTTATTAATATAAGATATATGTATGTATATGTGTATATAAACACATTTTATAAGTGTCTCCTTCAATCGTACAAGATAACACACACACACACACACACACACACACACACACTCCTTCAAGTAGTACACATTTGTTTTACCTTTGTTCTGTTATAATCTTCATGTTCTTTGCCATCTACCATGGCTTATTTGAAAATTCTAATCTCAGAAAAGCAGACTGCTCACTGAAAGTCTTAGTTTTATGGCCCTACTCAATTAGTTACATATTGATAACTGTTTGAAAGCAAACTGAAACATGTCTCAGGAAATTATGAATAAATATCACAAATGACTAGAGTATCCATCTGTCACTAATAAGACTGTTGAATCTCTTCATGGTGAGATAGTTCACAAGGTCATTCCCTCTAGAAAAATCCCTCAGGTTCTCCTTCAAATGCCCTAAAACAAAAATTGTATAAAAGAAAGAACATAAGCTTTCAAGAGGAAAAGAAATATAACATTAGAATTAAAAAGTAATTGCAAATGCACAGAAATTATGTTGATAGAGTCCTTGTTTGTGAAGTTTTAGAGCAAGTACTGACTTTCCCAGCTGTGATAGATTAGAATGAATGTGAATTTGCACATGTTTCACTTTCAATAAGAACAAGAGATATTCATTCCTACTCATAAATAAAAATGCTGAAAAGCCAACACATTTTGTTTACTGTTTACATTAAAAGCAATAATTACTATATTACTACTATTATCATTATTATTATTATTAAATTATCAATTACTATATTACTACTATTATCATTATTATTATTATAAAATTATCAAGTGATGATGCTCCTGAAAAATTTTATTCTAGAAGAGTGCCTTATTGTAGCTTACTTGATTTGACAGAGACAAATGCAAAATAAGTATAAAAATATTGCTTAAGCATCATCACATAGGATGCAGAGTTATTTTCACCTCTGGATGCATTATTAGTATTTTCTTTCCTGAAGAAGATTAAGAGAGAGAGAGAGAAACTTAAAGGCTCACATTGTCTGTGCCTCTAGGGGGAAAATAATGTGAAATTTAAGTATGTGCTTGCTGTTCTTCACAGAACATTACCTTTTGTAAAATTTATAAACAAATAAGTGCAGCATTAAATATAAGTAAGAAGTAAGACAAGAAATACAAATACCATGTGACCAAATTTCTGTCATGCACATGGGTGTGCCTGTAATATTTTCTTCAATCACTGTCCAAGGTTTTTATTTTTTAACCCCTCTCCCAGAATCTCGAGTTCCCTATTTTGGAAACAATAAAATTTTCTACGGGTTCAGGGATCAGAGCACAGGTTTTCATGCTTTACTCAGCATTTTCTGAGTGAGCCCTCTTAGCAGTAATATTCTCAGCCTTTAAAGTTGGTTTTAAATTTTATTTTGGATGTTTTACAAAATATTCATATTTTACCTACTTCCACTACTTTACCTATTTTTATATGTTTTCCTTCTAACTTAAATTCCTTTATGTTTGTATGATAATCACAGTTTAGGTAAAAGAGGGATGCATATAAACAGGTGTTCACAGTGGTCCCTTTGATAGTGCTTAAAAGATAATGCCCTGAATGTGTACTAGCCACAGAAAATCAAGACACAAGCCTCAATTATAATTATGCAAAATCAATAACACTGGAGGATTTGGAAATTGTTCATGTAAAAGATATTTTTAGGAATGTAATGCAGAGGAATTAAAGTAGAGATGATAAAGTTTGTGTGCTGTTCAACTTAGGACTTCAAATGAAGAAAAATGGTGCATCAACTTTACTAAAAAAATTATCTGACTGTAATAATGTAGGAATAATATGTAGTGATATGAGGAATTTACCCTCTGAGAGAATGGGATAATATAGCCTTGGTAAAAGCAATGGAAGCCTTCAGGAATAAAAAGATTTAAAGTAATATAAAATTCCAATAATATTTATTTGATCTTCAAGGTCAGTGGATATTCAGGAAAAGTAGGTCTGGAACTAGTTCCTTTGAAATGCGTTTCAGGTAGACGATATACATTTTCAACTGGACATAGAATACATTAGAACAATACACAATGCCAAAGTTTTTTTTTCACTATTTTTTTTTAAATCATGTTATTCTTGGGGGACTAAATTGCTATCTAAATGGAACTACCATCAAAAATGGTCTTTATGGAAGTCTATAACACAGAAATTGCCTTAAATAATCAAGTATTTTATTATACACTATGTAATAAAGACTGTATATTAAAGGCACTAAATTTAAATCAATATAAAGAGCCCTAAGGATCTACCTATCTTGGCATCCTTGGGAATTATCTATACTTGCCAGCATGCTTTGGATTTTTTTTACATAGGAACTAGACTTATGAACACAATTCATTGTGTAGTGGACATTACATGAGGAAAATAACTGAGAAAACTTTGCTATTTCCTTTTTTTTGAGTAAAATACCAAGTTGGGAATTAAAAACTATCCTTTTTTTCATACTTGGTGTACATATACTATGAACTAGTTTTAAGAACATTTCATCATGTCAGTAAGATCCAACAGCCATTTCGCTGGCCATTTTATTTTCAATTGGCTAATAAAAATCTATGGATACATGTGGTTAGTGCTACCTTTGTAGTAAACATTCTGTATCGGTCAATTAAAATTTACTCTCTGAAGTCTCTGCTAATGTCCTGAATTGCACTCAGGATTTTCTGCTAAGGCTCAGTGTGCCAGAGGGGATGTGAGCTAAGTGCTGAGGGACAGTAAATTTTAAATGACTTGTACACTAGTCTTTGTTTATCCTGCTCATTTTACCTGGTCTAGTGTCCAATTAAGTCTGTTCTTATCATATTATGAATGTACTAAAAAGATCTCATTCAGAAATGAGGTCAGTGCTTTTAATTAGGGAAGAAAATGTTCATCAGTCACTCTTGATTGTCAGTCATTACCCTGGTAAGTTTCATATGGAAAGCAGCCAAATATTTGGTCTAAAGTCATTATAATGCTGTAGGTTTTTTTCTATTGCATACAAATTTATAGTTAAAAAAGGAAGTACCTTCCAGATATTGTCAAGATAACAGCTATCAACATGTCAAAAATGTCTGCCTCCTAGAGTTTCTGCTTCAATCTGGTGAAGGATAAACTGTGTGATGTGCATTATTTTAGTTTCCTCACTCAATGCTACCATGGAATCACTCAAAATTGTAATACTACATATTACAAAAGTTACTAGTAATGCTAATCCAAGGAAGTTGTTTTTAGGTAGCTAAGGCAAACTTTGCAAACTTGGATATAAAAAAAAATACATGTTCAGTTACATACAGAAAACCCTGGGTGAGAGTAGAAATTATGACAATAATTTCCTTTAAGTGACAGTTTTTACATTGCTCAATATATTAAAGTAATTCTTTCAGTTACAACTTAAAATCTAATTACAAGAAGCTGTACCTCAAAAATTGCAGGCTTTTGACAACCTTGCCTTATCTATAGGTGTTTACTTAATGTATAATTATATGTATGTTCATTTATGTTACTTTGTAAATTAATATAAACCGTTTCTCATGAGTATTTAAAAAATGGCATAAAAGTGAGTTTATCTGTTGTTTCATCTGTTTTTCTTTTATTTCCTCAGATGCCAAATATCTTAGTTTATTTGTTTAGATTATTGTCTTTGCACCATAAGAACTGAAAGAAAGTAATTGAAATAGACCATTTAGAAAATTTGAAGCTAACCTGTAATCTTTCCAATAAAGTCTTCCGTAGATCTGGTCATTTTTCAATTTTTTTTCTTTTAATTTATCCCTTTTATTGAAAGGGAGATTCTTTTCTAATACAATGTATCCTGAATACATTTCACTGTCCCTTGACTCCTCCCATTTCTTCCTCCCTTCCCCTCTGGTCCAGATCCACTCCATTTCTCCCCTCATTAAAAAGAGATAATAACAAAATATAACAAAACAAAATATAACAAGATAAATCAAAACCCACTGCACTGAAATTAGACAAGACAAACCATCATAAAGAAAAGAGTCCAAGACAAGGCAAAAGAGTTAGACACATTCACACACACAAAAGTCCCATAAAAATACTAAACTGAAAGGTATAATATATGTGAAAAAGACCTAATGCACACCTGGGCAGACCCAGTGCATCCACTTTCAGATGCTTGTGAGTTTATATGAGCTTTGCTGAGTTTATTTAGAGGGACTTGTTCTGTAAGTGTCCTTCATTCCCTCTAGCTCTAACACTCTTTCTGTGTCCTCATCTATGGATTTCCTTGAGCTCTGAAGGGTGGTAATTGATGGAAACACAGTTCTGATCCTTCTTTAAAACAATTTTTTGTTTGTTTGTTTGTTTGTTTTTTTGTTTTTCGAGACAGGGTTTCTCTATGTAGCTTTGCGCCTTTCCTGGAACTCACTGTATAGTACAGGTGGGCCTTGAACTCACAGAGATCCACCTGCCTCTGCCTCCTGAGTGCTGGGATTAAAGGCGTGTGCCACCACCGCCCAGCTAAAACAATTATTTACAGAAGCTACTCCATTTCAGGAAGTCCCATTTATTACTTGCAGATCTCAATGTCTGTGTCACTGGTGTTATATTCAGGAAGTAGTCTTCTGTGTCAATGCATTCAAGACTACTTCCCACTTTCTTTTTTATCAGGTTCGGTGTAACTGGATTTATGTCGACATCTTTGGTCTATTTGGACTTTTTGTGCATGGTGACAGATATGAATCTATTTGCATTCTTCTACATGTTAACATCCAGTTATGCCAGCACCATTTGTTAAAGAGGCTTCTTTTTTTTTTCATTGTACTATTTTGGCTTCTTTGTCAAAAATTTGGTATTTGTAGGTGTGTGGCTTTATGTCAGGGTCTTTGATTCAATTATATTAATCCACATATCTGTTTTCATGCTAATACCAAGCTGTTTTTATTACCATAGTTCTGAAGCTTGAAGTCAGAAATGGTGATGCCTCTTGAAGTTCCTTTATTGTACAAAATTGTCTTAGCTATCCTGGGTTTTTTGTTTTACCTTATGAAGTTGAGTATTGTTCTTTTGAGGTCTGTGAGGAATTGTGTTAAGATTTTGATGGGAGTTGCGTTGATAAAATAGCATCCTACAGAATGGGAGAAGGTTTTCACCAACCTCCACCTCTGACAGAGAGGGTTAATCTCAAAAATATATAAAGAACTCAAGACACTAGATATCAAAATTCCAAATAATCAAATTAAACAATGAGGTACAAATCTGAACAGAGAATTCTCAACAGAACAATTGAATGGCCATAAGACATTTAAGGAATTAGTCAACATCCCTAGTCATCAGGGAAATGCAAATCAAAAAGACTCTGAGATACCATCTTACACCTGACAGAATGGCTAAGATCAAAAACACTGATGACAGCTTATGTTGGAGAGGATGTAGAGCAAAGTGAACACTCCTCCAATGTTGGTGGGAGTGCAAACTTGTACAGCCACTTTGAAAATCAGTATGGCGGTTTCTCAGAAAATTGGGAAACAATGTACCTCAAGACCCAGAGATACCACTCTTGGGCATATAGCTAAAGGATGCTCAATCATACCACAAGGACACTAGCTCAACTATGTTCATAGCAGCATTATTCAGAATAGCCAGAACCTGGAAACAACCTAGATGCCCCTCAACTGAAAAATATATAAAGAAAATATGGTACATTTACACAATGAAGTATTACTCAATGGTAAAAGATGACATCATGAAATTTGCAGGCAAGGGGATAGCACTATAATAAAATGAGCCTGAGTGAGGTATCCCAGACCCAGAAAGATGGACATGGTATGTACTCACTCATAAGTGGATATTAGATGTAAAGCAAATGATAACCAGTCTACAATACACAGCCCTAGAGACACTAGGTAACAAGGAGGACCTTGAGAGTGATGCATGTGTCACCATGGAAAGGGGGAATAAATGAGATCTCCTGTGTAAACTGGGGATGAGGGATTATAGGGGAGGAGATGGGGGATGAGAACATGAGAGATTTTGATGGTCAAGTGGGGGGGGCAGAGAGGGAGAGAAATGAAAGAGAAATCTTGATATAAGGGGCTATTATTAGATTAGTGAGAAATCTGATGCCTGAGAAACTCCCAGAAACCCACAATGATGACCCCAGCTAAGACTCTTAGCAGTAGTGAGGATGGTGCCTGAATTGACTGCCTCCTGTAATAAGATTGGTGACTACCCTAATTGTCATCATAGAACCTTTATCCAGTAACTGATGGAAACAGAGATCCATAGGCAAGCACTAGGCTGAGATCAGGGAGTCAAGTTGAAGATAGTTAGAAGGCATTATATGAGCAAGTGGGGTCAAGATCATGATTTTGAAACCCACAGAGAAAGCTGACTCAGATCATAGGAGCTCACAGACTCTAGACTCACAGCTAGGCAACCTGTATGGGATGGACCTAAGTCCTCTGCATGTGGGTGACAGTTGTGAAGCTTGGTCTGTTTGTGTCCCCTTGCAGTGGGACCAGGATCTGTTTCTGGAGCATAAGCTGGCTTATTAGAACCTGCTTCCTGTGGTGAATTGTTCCTCTTAGCCTTGATACAGGGAGGAGGAGTTTGGTCCTGCCTCAACTTGGTATGTCATGTTTTGTTGACACCCATGGGAGCCCTTACCCTTTCTGAAGAGTGGGCATTGGGGGTGTGTGGAAAGAGGGGGGTAGGGAATGAGATGAGAGAAGGAAGGGGAAACTGTGGTTGGTATGTAAAATAAATTGAAGAAATTATGAAAAAGCAAACAAACAATAATTTACTAGGTTTTATGATGATTGTTTGCCCTTGTCATAACTTGCAAGTTTTTAATGCATATCAGCAAGTGCCTGTTTATATTTCTTTCCTTTCTTATGCTATCTTCTATCAAACAGGTTGAGTATCATGTGACGTTTTCATCCCAAACACACATGAACTGAAGCTATGTGTGCTTCATAAACCTCCTTTAAGGTCCAGTTTTGAAATATGAAAAGTGGGGTGCACCCGAGAGTGGTGGAGGCTTTCCTATTTCAGGTGTGCATACGTGGAAAAGTTGAGGTGCCACAGTAATTAGGGAAATTCAAATTCATTCCATTCCAAGGGTTAGCACACCCTTACAAAAGTGGTGATTTCAAATAGAATGTTTGCACCATAGGAAAATGTGGCAAGGATGTGTTTAAACTGGGGTTCTCATTTCTGTTACCTATGGAAATATAAGAAGGCACAACCTTTTAAAGTGTCTTATCAACTTCATATAATATTGCAATGGCTGCACTGTGCAATTCAAACATGTTCACCGCTATGTATCTTCAGTAAAAAAAAGAAGCAATGCTTTGTTTAAAAGTTGTCTAATAGTTTACGGTAGATTTATAAGAGCTGTAGCTAGTAATGAATGAAGTATACAAACAAGAGCATTTTACTGATATTAATTAATTTTGATAGTGATACAAGGTCTCACCCATTGGACATATCAACCACACTCCATGGTAGGCTCCTGGAGCAGGAGTAGTTGGTCAGCACAAAATGAAATCCATAGTTGATTTGTGGACTCTTTCTTTTCATTTAATTTGTTTGGGCAGGCACTTTGTTTTGTATTGTTTTCTTCTTTCATCGTTAGTTTTGATATTCATTTTTTCTTTTTATTTAGAGTATGAGAGAGAGAGAGAGAAGGCAAGAGAGATAGAGAAAGAGAGAGAGGAGGGGAGAGAGAGAGGGAGGAAGGGAGAGAATAAATTATGGGTGGTTAGAGTGGGTAGGATAGGGGGATCTGGGAAGAGTTGGGGGAGGAGAAAGCAAGATCAAAATGTATTGTATGCAAACAGTTTTAATGACTGCAAAGAACTGGGATTTGGGAGCCTAAAAAGATTGATCAGTTGATTAAATGCTTGCCACACAAACATGTGACCTGAGTTCTATCCCTAGCACACACCTAAATATAAGGAGTAGCATTTTACACCAGTCACCTCAGTTCTGGGGAGGCAAGTACACAAGAAGACCTGGGCTGCCTGGCCATGTATCCTAGCTGAATCAACAGTGAAAGATCCTGTCTCAAAAACAAAACAAGAAACTCTGTGAGGAAGATGGAAGGTGGTTGTGATCATATTTTGTAGTATTATGTGTATGTTTATCTCAAAGGCTAAAAATAAAATGAAGCGAGGATCAGAGTTCCTACACTGTCGCCCTATTAACTATTGATTGAGCCAGATGGAGGGGCTCCTTTTGTTGTACAACCAAGAGTCTAGGAACAGGTGAACAACTGTGGTTCATTCGTATAACAGAATGCTACTGTTCAATAAAAATGAAGTGGCAAGTTAGGATAATATATTTAACAAAATTAAGCCGGGCGGTGGTGGCGTACGCCTTTAATCCCAGCACTCGGGAGGCAGAGCCAGGCGGATCTCTGTGAGTTCGAGGCCAGCCTGGACTACAGAGTGAGTTCCAGGAAAGGTGCAAAGCTACACAGAGAAACCCTGTCTCGAAAAACAAAAACAAAAACAAAACAAAACAATATATATATATATATATATATATATATATATATATATATATAACAAAATTTAACATAATTGTATTCAGGAAATAAAGACAGAAAAGACAAAAATAAAGACGGAAAATTACATATTATATGATGTCATTTGTAAAAATTTAAAATGTTTCAGAAAAGGAAAATTAACTTACTACCATAAAGGCTGCTGTAATGACTTATGAGGAAGTTTCCCCACACAAACGTTTTCAAAGTTAACCTCAACTAAGATAGCATTTATAGTTTAGACCCTTGAAAATGTAATCAGATGTAAATAATGAAAATGTAATCAGATGTAAATAAAATCATAAGGGTAATAACTTAGGGAATCCAGAATGACTAGTATCCTATGGAAAGGGATCCATCAAAGATTTCAGTCAGAGGACACATGGAAGTGGGTAGTGGTTGTAAATATAAAACTAATAAAACTAAGGTGCTATGAAGAGCCAAACTACTGATATTGTGCTCTAAGAGCTGAGCCTACAGACTATGAATAATAAATTTTATTATTTATAATCCACTGAAATTTATTATGACTACTCTTGAAAACTAGCTTAAATAATACATAATCTCACAAAATAATATTAATTACCCTGAACTTCTTTCATTTAATAGTGAAATGTAACATGCCATCTTCATGTAGTGGAAAACAATACAACAAAAGAGAAATATCAATGGCTGTTACATACAACACATACATAACAACACACAGGGATGCCACAAATATAATATTGTGTTAAAGAAGAGTCAGACTATGTCAATATATGACTATACTTAGAAAATGTATTTATTTATTTATTTATTTATTTATTTATTTATTTATTTATTTATTTACTTTTGGTTTTTCGAGACAAGTTTTCTCTGTGTAGCTTTGCACCTTTCCTGGATCTTGCTCTGTAGACCAGGCTGGCCTCGAACTCACAGAGATCCGCCTGGTTCTGCCTCCCAAGTGCTGGGATTAAAGGCGTGCGCCACCACCGCCCGGCTTAGAAAATTTATTTTAAAAGGAATGTAATGTATGTTTTAAACTCAGTTACTGGCTACTTTAGAACTTTCTAAATTTCATCAAACCTCAGGGAACCTGTAAGCCTGGGGAAATTGGAGTCTCTTTGCCTAGGATCTACATCAGATAGAGCATTCCATGCTTTCTCTTAGGATTCTAATTAACATTCAGACTTGGGTAAATCAGGATCTTCATTGCCTATTTTTATTAAATAAGACTTCGTTACTGAAGTATAATGTCATAAATGCAAACAAGTTTTAAGTTTTTAGTTCTAATATTTTCCTCTCAAAATTATGACTTTAACAAGAGAAAGTCTTTTAAGTGCTCTGGAGAATTCCTCAGATTCCTGAACTCAGTTTGGCCAATTTGTTTAGAAAACAAGGCTCTCATTTTTTTCTAACAGCTGAGTAATACTTCATTGTGTAAATATAACACTTTTTTAAATCCAGTCATCAATTGAGGGGCATCCAGACATTTTCCAGTTTCTGGCTGTTATGAATAAAGCTGCTATGAACATAG
Source organism: Peromyscus eremicus (assembly GCF_949786415.1). Taxonomy (NCBI): domain Eukaryota; kingdom Metazoa; phylum Chordata; class Mammalia; order Rodentia; family Cricetidae; genus Peromyscus; species Peromyscus eremicus. The sequence goes on from NC_081428.1 coordinate 34,624,400, forward strand.
TTTAACAAGAATCCTTGTGGTGGGATGGAGCACCCTTCGTGTATATGCCCAGAAATGATATAGCTTGGTCTGGAGGTAGATACATTCTCAGTTTTATGAGGAACCATCATATTGATTTTCATAGTGGCTGTTTGAGTTTGCACACCCACTAGCAATGGAGGTGTGTGCCCTTTGCTCCACATCCTTACCAGCATAAACTGTCATTTGTGTTGTTCATCTTAGCCATTCTGAGAGTTGTAAGACAGAATCACAAAAGAATTTTTATTTGCATTGCCGTGATGGCTAATGTAACATTTATTTAAGTTTCTCTCAGCCATTTGAGATTCCTCTTGTGAGAATTCTCTGCTTAGATCTGTACCCCACTTTTTTAAATTGGGGTATTGATGTCTAGTTTCTTGAATTCTTTAGATATTTTGGATATTAGCCCTCTATCAGATGTGAAGTTGATGAAAGTCTGTTCCCATTTGTAGGCTGGCATTTTGTCCTTATGACTGTGTCCTTTGCCTGACAGACACTTCTTAGTTTCATGAGGTCCCATGAATTAGTTGTTGATATTAGTGCCTGTGCTATTGGTGTTCTGTTCGTGGCTATCCCCACACTCTCTTCTGTCAGGTTGAGTAACTTGTTTTATGTTATGTCTTTGATCCACTTGGACTTGAATTTGTGCAGGGTGATAAGTGTGGACCTAATTTCATTTTTCCACATGCATACATCCAGTTTGATCAGCACCATATGTTTAAGAGGCTGTCATTTTTCCAGTGTATTTCTGGTTTCTTTACCAAAAATCAGGTGTCCATAGGGTTTATGGCTGGGTCTTCAGTTTGATTCCACTAATCTATCTGTCTGTCTTTATGCAAACAGCACGTGATTCTTACTGTTATACTTCTGTAGTACAATGTGAAATAAGTGGTGGTCATATCTCCAGCGATTCTTTTATTGTTCATGACTGTTTTAGCTATCCTGAGTTTTTTTTTTCTTTTTCGATATGAAGTTGAGTATTGTCCTTTCAAGGTCTGTAAAGAATTGTGTTGGAATTTTGATGGATATTCCATTAAATTTGTATATTGCTTTGGTAGGGTAGCTATTTTTCCTATATTAGTTCTAACAACACAGACAGCTTGATCAATGAAATCAAATCAGAGACTCATATGCTGTCAAAATAACGGCTTTTACATTTCTATTGTAACTGGATTGTTCCTGTTGCCCAGAGGGAAATTACATTCCAAATGCTAATAAAATGAACTTTTATTTAATTTTAAAAATAACAACATTTCATATTAAAAGTCTTCACTTTAATATACATTGTCTGTCTTGTCATATATTATTAGTTTAGTTATAAAAGTGCCACATAGCACTAAAATATTAGTGTATAATCTCTGTTTATTTAAACTTATCACTGAATAAAAATATCAGTAATAGGCACAGGATACCTCTCTATGATGCACTGGTTCGAGCCATCAAGAAGCATCAAAAACAACACAGGCTATTTCCACTGCTCTTTGTTGGCAATGATAACTGTATGACAAAACCCTATTGCTGATGATACCACACACTGCAGGTACAGGACACAGAAAAATCAACCTCCATGGATCAGGAAACTTCCTTCCTCTTTTGATTTATTGATTTCATAGTTCTGTGAGGTGCTATGTGGATGCTGAGAAAGAAACAACAGTGGACTTACTTAGTGTTGGATCTTGCATGGTACAGTACAAATCTGCCAGGCAAGACATATTCACTAATGCAGTATTAGGAAGACTGATTATGGAGGAAATTAGCTGCTTTCTAATTGGTTTTGAGTCCTGCTTCACCACTGGAAATTCATTCTTAGTTTCACACAGTCAGAATCCATGCCTAGCAGAGTCATAGGCACAGGACAGGAACCTTTTGATTTTTCTTAAAGCTAAATGGTTGTATATAATACAAAACTCCCTGATAAATAGCTGTATTTATGTCCATGTTTTTGTGCTGTTCTAAACCTTGATCAGAAATGGTGTTATTTGCAGTGGGAGCGGTTAATTGCCGAAAATACGATGCCATGGGTGCTTGGCTGTAAATGGGACATCTATATCAAATTCCTCACCACAGGCGCAGGAAATAATATGGAAGAAGATGCAAAAAGAATATAAGAGCCAGAAGATGAGGAGGGATGGTATCCTATCCTTTAGGCAACATGTGTATTGCACACCTAAACTTATAGCCACTCTGGTTACCAACACAAGGTCAAGCCATTTTAAATTCTCACATGGAGAAGGAAGGGTTTCTGAGACTACCCTTAGCTGAGGAGCTACTGGTAGTTTATAGCTACTGAGGAAGAATCTTTTTTCTTTGTGTGATAGCCATTTGTTCAACCCATGCCCATTAATGTATGGGCAGCACTAACTGGACTCAGTTGTTTAAAAATCTAACAAACATCAACAACAACAAAAAACAGGAACTTGGAAAGAAAATATTTGGGGGAGTTACCAAGGGGAGTAAATGTGGGGCAGTTATGATTAAGATACATTGCATGTCTCTATAACATTTCCAAAATTTTTTTTTTTCAAAAATATTTCAAAACTTCCCATTCTGTGGCTCCTGCTTTGTCAGATTAACCACATCCTTTGCATTGTGGTTTTTATTATTATAATTCTGCAGTATGACATGAAATAAGAGATGGTGATACCTCCAGCAGTTCTTTTATTTTTCAGGATTTTTTTAACCATCTATTTTTGTTTTTCTTATTTTGTTTTGCTTTACCATATGAAATTGAGGATGGCCATGTTTACTTTGCTATTCCTACTGATCCATGAGCATAGGAGATCTTTCCATCTTTTGATATTTTCTTCAAAGATTTGAAGTTTTTTCATACAAGTGTTGCACTTGCTTGGTTAGGGTTACCTCTAGATTATATTGTTGCTATTGTGAAAGGTGTTGTTTCTCTGATTTCTTTCTCAGTCCTTTTGCCATTTGATTATTTTAAAGCTACTGATTTTTTAATTAATTGTATATCCAGCTACATTGCTGAAGTTGTTATCAATGGGCAGAACTAGAAAAAAAATTGTCTTGTCTCCGGAAACCCAGACCCATCAAGGAGAACATGGTATGTACTCACGTATAAGTGGATATTAGCTGTTATACAAAGGACATTTGCACTGTAATCCACAGATCAAAAGAAGTTAGATAAAAATGAGAGGTGTGGGGGTGGAGTGGTATGGTGCACTGCATAGATATCCTGGGAAGGAAAAATAGAATAGATTGTGTGGGTGGATTGAGAAAAGCTGTGGGTGGGACAGGAGGGATGGAGATGTGCCTGAAACAGGTGGGTATTTAGGAGGTGACATGGAAGCCTAGTGCAATGGAAACTTCCTGAAATCTGAGAGGATGACTCTATTCTACTAATGGAGAATATGAAGTCTGAACAAGACATCTTCTATAACCAGGATAGGCTCTCCGTGGTAGGACTGGTACACCAACCCAGCTGCAAAATCTATGACCCACAACCTCCCTTATCAGAAAGATGCTCTTTTGCAATGGTGCCTCAGAGCTGGTGGGAGTGCCCAACCAATGACTGGTCTAAAGGGAGGCCCACACTACAAGAGGCAGTGGGGACACTGCCTATATAGCCAGGATCCAGAAGATGGATAGCTCAGAGACCAAGGGCAGAACCAAACACGACTGACAAGAAAACAAGCAAACAAGTCAATGAAATGATTCCTAATGTTATTCTTCTATACTCATAGGATCAGTGCCTAGCCCAGTCGTCCTCAGAGAGGTTTCCTCTAGAAGCTGATGAGAGCAATTATAGAGACCCACAGCCAAACATTAGGCAGAGCTTGGAGAACTTCCTATAAGAGACATAGGAAAGATTACAGGAGCCATAGAGATCACGGATACCACAAGAAAACAGTCCATAGAATCAACTAACCAGGGCTCATTGTGACTATCTGGAGCAGCAATCACAGAGCTTACATGGATCTGCACTATGTCCTCTGCATATATGCTATTGCTCTTTAGCTTGGGTTTTCTGTTGGACTCCTAATCAGTGGGAGTGGGGGTGTCTCTCTCTCTATTGCCTGTTTATGGGACCTATTTCTTCTACTGGGTTGCCTCATCCAGTCTTGATATGAAGCTATATGCCTAGTCTTAATGTGTATCTTTATGCCAAGTTTGGTTGACATCACTGGGAGGTCTGTTATTTTCTTAAAGGAAAGAGAGGAGCAGTGGATCTGGGGAAGAGGTGGGGTGGGGGTTGAATGGAAGGAGATGAAGGAAGGGAGGTGGCAGATGGGATGTATTGTGTGAGAGAAGAATGAATGAATCATAATAAAATAAAAAAATTAAAAAACAGGAAAAAAAGAAGAGCTCTCTACACTCTTAATGGTCCACTGCCTTTCTCAGAGGAGTATATTGCTTCTGAATATCTGCACCTTCTATTGTTTTGGTGATAATTTTTACCTCATTTCCTGCTCAAATTCAAACCCTAAAATAAATTGTTAATAGTTTGTGAAGTCCTTTGAAGATTATTTCTACAAAAAAAAAAAAAAAGAAGAGGCGGGGGAGGAGGATTAGGAGGAGGGGGAGCAGAGAAGGAGGAGGAGGAGAAGGAGAAGGAAATAGGTAACAGAGAAAACAAACAAAAGCACATGATAGGTAGAAAACATACGCAGAGGTAATTGTACATCCCCCGTCAGTGTGTGTTCTGTGTCATAAGGTATACTGGGCTTCTAGGTGTTTTCTCCATGCTTCTTGTTGCTTATGAGCTCATGTTTTTAATTAATAACACTGTGAGTAACTTTATCAAGTGCCCTTGAAACATGATAGTAATTGTGTCTTTTCAATGAATATCTGCTTCTGCTTTCCAACTAGGGCAGAAAGGCTGTTTCTCCAACTTGTCATAGCCTGATATCTGTGCTCCTTAGTATACTACAGTATCAGTAAAATACTATTTCTAGTACTGAGCTCTGGAGGTCAACCATTTCTGAGCACAAGCTTTATAGTACTTTCTTCTATAACTCTCTTTCCAGGTTCCTAGAAACAGTTAATATTGACCCCAGTGACAGTATGATTCTTAATTATAACACCTTTATATATACATGCCTAACTAAAATATTAACTACATAGGCATATCTAAACATGAAATATGGCACAGTAAGGAACATAATACATTTATGTTTTATTTTAGAGGAAATGGTAGCCTAAGAAAATAAGCTATAATGTTAATGTTCAAATGTAGATTTCACCCAATAGTAGTTATTACCACCCCAGGAGGAAAGAATGATCAAAATTTAGGGGCATTGTGGTTGAAGAAAGAGATGTCATAGGCCCTGAAGGGGCACAAAATAAATGGATATCATCTTTTAAAAGTTTTAGAATTCAAATTTTATCCATAAGACCAATGACATAATGAATGTGTATATGTGTGGCAAAAAGGAAGCCAAGTGCAAATAGAGAGCTCAATATACAAATGCTCTTATTTGAAAACAAAATAATGCTTTTTCTTATTAGCTATTTTTGTGTATTTTCATGGTTATATAAATTCAATATTTACTATTTTAATAGGAAAATATTATGCTTACTAACTTAAAAATAATAATAAATAAATAAATATTTGCAAAAAAATGACAAAGTGAAGACTGTAAAGAAAGCAACCATGTAGTTTAGTATTATAAAAGAAAATAAATTTTAATTTTATTAATAAATCTTAGTAGCAGGCTTTATTTTTATAATATTACCTATAACTTTCTTCACATATTTATGTTGCTTACTTCTATTGCCCATAATATTAATACTCCTTTCAGATTCAATATCCACACCTCACATTTTGACTACTTCACAAAAAATGAGAAAGTTTATTGGATAACTTAAAAAGACTTGATTTCCATTTTTTAAAATATTATCATTAAAATAAAATGCTTAAATTTGAATTCATATAAAATCTCCCTTATTTCTCTTACATTTTATGCATTTGCTACATTAGATATTGCTTTGGCAATCCCCAATTCAGGTGTTAGAAGTATTAATTAAGACCACATATGCAGGGAAAGGTTTGGGAGCCTGAAGACCTAATTTGCCATTTGTGGCTTATCTCCATTTTATGTTTCTTTGAGGATTGCCATAAATAAGTCACATTGTATAATGCTCACAAATTAATTGATTTACTGGTTTAATAGACTGCTGTGTTACATTACAGGAATTAGCAATTTTCTTCTTAAAAGTAAAATCTAGAAATAATTGTCATTACTAGACAGGGTTTGCAGATCACTGAGGTATGTGGATAAATGTCATATGTAATCAATTTCAGGAAATTAATTACTGCTTGAAATACAATGACTTATTGTTTAATAGAAACAAATTTTTTTCATAGAAAAAAGTCAGCTGTATATAGCACTTGAAATAACTTACATGTTGACTCGTTGTCTGATATTATGACAAATACAGTTAATTTACTTGCTGACAGGATGTTATAGGTAGCTGAAAACCACTGTCTAAACAAATGACTTCAGAGACCTTGTGTAACAATTGACCATTTTTTTTTGTTGTTGGTTGAATGCCCTAGAATTCTGGGCATTCTCACAAACTAGGCATCTCAGGTGGCAATAACAATGTTGCCACCTCTTCACTACCTTATAATCACACCTAATTAGTTGCAGCAGGTGGTAGGAGCTGGCACAGTTGAATAGCTCTACTCACTTTGCCAACAACTGGCTACTTGTTCAGCAGATGAAAAGGACCCCGTATGAGAAATCAGCAGAGAATAGTTAGCATTGGCTGACATTCTACCAATTCTATTATTCTTTCTTCTCTCTTCCACTATAGAGTATGTCTTTTATGTAAAGGGTAAAATGGTGTGCTGCCTTTTGCCTCCAATTGAATGATATACAACAAATACCTTTTAAGATGTCTGAAGTGGATTTACAGTTGTAAAATCAAAAGAATCATTACTAGGTTAGCAGAAGCCTTTTTTTTTTTTTTGATGCCACGTTAGCTCTCAGATTCACCTGTTAATTTCATAATGTATTTTAAGAGAATTAAGTGTTCTACACAACTGTACTTAAGATAAAACATTATAATATACATTTTTTTAAACAGTTCCCATCGTTTGTAATTTAGACAAACAGGAAAAATTAGAATAATATTACTTGAAGTAAAAGTTTATTAAGATAATGAGAATTTATCAATTAAATGCTATCTCTAAAAGTAATTATATATTTTCATTTTCACATGAAATTTAATAAAATAATTATTTAAGGCCAACTATTGACATGTAGAACATTCCTTGCTATGATTAGTTTTCTGTTTCAATTTGTGTTCAGGAAGCTTTAATAAGCTTTATTTTTTCTTTTTTTACTTCTTTTATATATTCTGAAGTTATTATATATCAAAATACAGATTAGTTTATTATATAATAAAATACAGATTAGTATACAATTTTCAGAAATTTTAAATTTCCCAACAAAATTTAAACAAAACAGAGGGTGCTTGAAGTAAACATATTTCTTTTAAGAGAAAATATAGAGTTTTTACTGGTAAAAATTGACTGTGAGTCAAAGAGAGGGAAGAGGGATTCTATGAGAAAGGGACATCAAGACCAAGATGGTTAAATTTACAGATACAACTGAACCAAGCTAGTGGGAACTCATGAACTTTGAACAGACAGCTGTGGAGCCTGGATGGGACTGCACTGGGCCCTCTGCATGGGTGAGACAGTTATATAGCTTGGTCTGTTTGAGGGGCCCATGACAGTGGGATCAGGATCTATCCCTGGTGCATGCACTGGCTTTTTGGAGCCCATTGCCTATGGTGGGACACCTTGCACAGCCTTGATGCAGGGGGAGGGGCTTTCCTGACTTCCCATGGGAGGCCATATCTTTTTCAGAGGAGGGAATGGGGAGCTTGCCACAGGGGGGAAGGCTGAAGAAAAGCAGAAGATGCTGGGCGGTGGTGGCGCACGCCTTTAATCCCAGCACTCGGGAGGCAGAGCCAGGTGGATCTCTATGAGTTCGAGGCCAGTCTGGGCTACCAAGTGAGTTCCAGGAAAGGCGCAAAGCTACACAGAGAAACCCTGTCTCGAAAAACAAACAAACAAACAAACAAAAAAGAAAAGCAGAAGAGCCGGAGGAGAGATGAGGGAGGATCTGTGGAATGAATAAAAAATTTCTTAATAAAAAAATTGATTGTGAAGTGAGAATTAATGCCTGTGTTTATGTAATGTATTTAGTAATCTCTTCAATATTGGTCATTCCATGTTTCTACAAATAATCAGTTTCAAAATTAAAGACAAGAAATGTGAATGAAATATAAAATTAATGTTTTATTAGAGTATATTGAAAGGTTTATCTCTCAATATTTATATTCAGTTGTCCTTCAGTCTCCTTTGTAAATTGCTTTCAGGTAAACCCTACAATTGGATACTATAGTCCATAGATACTAAGTCTCTACATGTAAAATAGCACATATGCATATAACTTATAAGCCTTCTCCAATATACTTTAGCATCATATTTAGATTATCCGTAATCTTCAATAAAATATAAATGAAGCATGATTTGTTAAACTGCATTCTTTCTAGAAAATCGTGACAGATGATCCACATGTTTAGTAGATAGACATTGCTGTGTTAACTAAATGGTTCATGAACAAGATAAAAAAAAATACTCAAATACATGCTAAGGCTGAGTATTTGTGAAGTGGAGGCAGATTGTATTAAGAGATCTCCTAACTTTAAATGGATCAAAGACCTCAACAAAAAACAAGAAATACTAAACTTGATATAAGAGAAATTAGGGAATAATTTGAACTTATTGACACAAGAAAGGACTGTCTGAACAGAGCACAATTAGCCTAGGCTCTAAGGAAACAGTTGATAAATGGGATTTCATGAAACTGAGAAGCTTTTGCATGCAAACGACACCTTCATTTAGAAAAGTGGCAGCTTACAGAATGGGAAAAGACTTTTTATCAACTACATATCTAATAATGGCTAATATCTAAAATATATGAAGAATTTTAAAAACTAGGTAAAAAGAAAACAACACAATTTTTAAAATGTAATATAGATCTAAATAGAGAATCCTCAAAAGAAAAACTCAAATGGCTGAGAAACATGTAAACAAATGTTCAACATCTTTAGTCATCAAGGAAATGCAAATCAAAATACTTTGAGATGTCATCTTATACCTGTAGCAATGGTTAAGATCAGTAACACAAGTGACAGCTCATGCTGGCAATTATGTAGAACAAGGAAAACAGTCCTCTGTTGCTGGTGGGCATGCACACTGTATAGCCACTATGGAAATCACTGTGGCAGTTCCAAAGGATGCTGCATCCTACCACAGAGACACTGTCCAACCATAGTCATTGTTTCTATATTCATAGTAGCCAGAAATTGGAAACAACCTAGAAGTCCCTCAAAAGGAGAATGGATAAAGAAAATGTGGTACATTTACACAACAGACTATTAATCAGCCATTAAAATGAATGAGACCATGAAACCTGCAGGTAAATTGATTGACAGAACTGGGGAAAGATCATCCTAAGTGAGGTATCCCAGTCCCAGGAAGAAAATTATGATGTATAGTCAATTAAATGTGGATATTAGTCTTCAACCAGTGATAACCCAGCTACACAATGAACAACAGCGTAACTTTGATTTAGAGTAAGAGGCTAGAGGGGCAAATAGATCTCTCTAATACATAGCTGCAGATAGATTGGTAGGGGCTGGAGAGGAATGAGCAACTGTGGATACAGAGGGAAGAAGGCACCTAGGGAATATAGGAAGACAATGCTAAAATAAGGGGGTTTTATTTTGGGATTATCATGGAAACCTAATACAGTAGAAGCTTCCTAACTTATATACATAGTTGAAGGTGATATAAATAAAATGTAAAAACAATGGGGAAGCTAGAGCCCCAAATGGCCATTTCTTGTCACCAAATGAAGTTTCCAATACCAGGAGTGGGTTAAATCTACTTGAATTATTGGCCAGAGAATTTCAATTGGAACACCCAAACAACCTAGGCTATTGCCGAGCCTATGTATTGAACTCTACAAGCTGATAGAAAGGTTCTATTGCTGAAGACAACTACATAACTCAATGAACGCAGAGAAGACAAGGTGCTACCTACCTCGAGCCTTCACTCCTATGGATTAATGCTCATGGGACTCAAAGGTATTCTGTGTGTGAACAGAGGAGGAAGGTAAACACCAAATGTTTACCACAAAGGCTTCAATCTTCAATGGTGATTTGCTTGCTAGAAGTGTTAGCTTAGTATTGGCACAAAACTCATGGGAGAAAGCACCCAATATCTGATTGGACTTAATGCCTTCTCCATCATTAGTAACCCATACTGGACATTGCTTGGGTGTCAAAGAACTTAAGACAAGACAGAACAGGGACCTATGGGAAAACCAAATACTACTGCTCTGCTAAAAGAATGTAGCAATAGGATAATTCCTACTGGCATTCTGCTACTACTTTTAGACATCAATGTCTTCCTCAGCCATTATCAGAGAAGCTTCTTCCTGCAGTAGATTAGATCAAATACAGAGACCCACAGCCAGACAATGTGCAGAGAGTGAGAGATCGTTCAACACTTAAGCCTAATGATATATCTCCATCATATTCCTCCCCACAGGGCTTAGGGAACCCTGGCAGAGAAGGCAGGAATAGTGTTAGATGGATGGAATGGAGGATACCAAGGAAACAAGGTCCTTTTCACCAACATGAGAAATGTACATATAAATTCACAGAGACTTTGGCAGCATGAATAGGACCTGCATGGTTCCTTAGAGTATATATTATGGCTTCCAGTTTAGTGTTTCTATGGGATTCCTGAGTGTGTGAAAGAATGGATCACCGTTTCTATGTTTCTTGTACCTTTTCATTCTGTTTATTTTGTCCTGTTCTCATGTGTTAGATTTTATTTTATTTTATTTTAATATTATCCATTTGAAGACTGTTTTCTTTCTAATGAGAGACAGAAAGGAAATGGATCTGTTTGGGAGGGGAGGTTGAAAGGAACAGGGAGGAGTAGAGGATATCAAGATTTATTATGACTGAAATCAGGATATTTTATGTAAGAAAAAAATCTACTTTAACCATAATAAGGAATGTTTTATTTAAATCCAAATACCTCCAATATTAGGTTATATTTCTCATCTCTTCCCATTCCACAAGTGATAAAACTCCAACTCATACTTGCCTACCTTCAGCAACAATTCTGTTTAGTTTGTTTAGTTAAAATTCCTTTATTCTTACATTCACTGACCTTTGCTATATTATTTGACTTAAATTTCTCAGTTGCCCATGTCATTCTAAGTTGATACCATTTCCTTTCTTTGACAGTAAGAATTTGTTGCAGTTGCTACTAGTAACCACCACTTGAATAAGTCTTTCTTTCTATGCTTTAACCATACTAAAACTATTTTACATGACACGTTAGACATCAAAATACAATTATTAAGAAGTATCTGCATACTGAGCTTTTTATAGTGATGCTAAGTAGCTTGTAGGATAGATTATAGCAGTTCTTACTGTAAGCACATTAAAGCATTTGTCTCTCATTTTATGTTGACATAGCTCAACAAACTTATTTTGAGACAGGATCTCACTGTTTATCTCTAGCTGACTTGGAACTTGCTAAGTAGAGCAGGCTAACGATGAAGTCACAGAGATCTACCTATCTCTGCCTCTCAAGAGGTAGAATTCAAGTCATATGTCACCATGCTCAGTTGATATTCTACAAATATAAAAAGATACTAATCTAGTGACCACTTGTCTTCTTGTCATTATATTACCAGTAACACTGGTTACTTGTAAAACTTGAATAATCAATGTATTATAATTTTAGTGTTTTGTAATTAATTATTGAAATTTCATTGTCAAATTTTCTAATTTTTTTAAGTATGTTAGTTGTACAGTTTTTTAAATTCTATCATTTATCATAATATCATTGATATCTTTTCAAATAATTTTCCCATTTGTGGTTTGTCTTTTCATTTTGTCTTTGATGTCTTTTGAATAAGAATATTCTCTTTTTCAGCTAGTCTTTTGCATCTTAAGGAAGAGACACGCAAGTTCATAGTCATGGAGAGATATGTATTCTTTTTAAAGTTTTAGATGTTCATTCTCACATTTATTTGATGTATTGTGGACTTCAACACCTTTCCTCCATGCCTCCTGACCTTTCTTTAGTATACTCATCTCTTTATCTCTCTATGACACATGATAAATGTCTAATTCTTTGATCATATGGTTTCATCTTATTTTTAAAAGACTAGTTATAATCTTACTTTACATTATTATAGTGTCCATTTATAAATCTATTACGTATGTATTCAAATAATTTTTGCTTGGGAGTGTAAAATAACATAAATTTCATAAGAAATATAATGTGGCAAGCATAAGTATAAATTTTCATCTTAGTAAAAATGTATACTAATCAAATACTATAATCCATTAGTATTTGTAGTCATGAATATAGTAAAAAACATCAATATTAAGTGGTAATGAAAGCAGGGAGTAATCCCAAATCTTATATATTTTAGTGAAATAGTAAGTTTACATAAATATTGCAATTACAGTACAGTTGTAGAGTTCCTGAAAAAAAGATATTAGACTTCTATTAGACCATCTATTATACTTCTGTGTTTTTGTCTAGTACTGATGTTCTAATGGCTGAATACTGTCAGAACTCTGATGAAACTGTTTCTATCAATAAATGTAAGTCAGCCACCAATGCGTGTGTATGACTAAAATAAAATTTAAAGGAAGGGAACAAATCTTACTGACATTTCATTCTCATATTTTATTACTCTAATTTTCTTTGTTTTATTTTGTTCATTTAATTTATGATTATAACTGGTACATTGATTTAATAATTCACAAATTGGTTATAGATCAACTTTAGAAAACATTTCCTGAGATATTACCGTATACTGATACCTTTGAATATTCATTAGAGCAATGTTTTAATAGCAAAATCCACTGGGCTGGTGGCAGCAAATGTTCAATTGCAGGTCAATGGATTATGAAATTGTGTTTTAAAACATTATAATCAAAACAAATTCAGCAATAGAAACTTAGTGAGTGGAAAGTGTGTACACTGATATGCCTCATTTCAAAGATCAAAATAATTAAATGAGAATATAGCTGAAGTTTTCCTGTGTCCACCTGGCTCCTGTAGCTGCTCAGACCCATGTGAACACACAGAAACTTATATTACTTATAAACTGTATGGTCATGGCAGGCTTGTTGCTATCTAGTTCTTATATCTTAAATTAACCCATTTCTATTCATCTATAAGTTGCCATGTGGCTTGTGGCTTACTGGTACTTTTATATCTTGCTTTCTCTGTGTCTGGCTGGCGAGGCCTGACTCCACCTTCCTCTCCCCAGAATTCTCCTCTCTGCTTATCCCACCTATACTATACTTCCTGCCTGGCTACTGGCCAATCAGCATTTTATTTATCATCTAAATCGAAGTGACACATTCACAGCATACAGAATGATATCCACAGAGTGAGAATGCTACTATCTATGAAAGCATGAGTATTTAAACACATGTAGATCTTTATTTTAATCATAAGCCAGGGCAATGTGAAACAAATGGGGGAATCTATGTATCAGAAAACAAAACATAATGTTATAGATCTCCTTGGAAAAGAGCCCCAGCAAATATAAGAACAGTGAACAAAACTAAATTTGATAAAGAAATGGATGATTAAAAAGAGTGAAATCTATGTTAGTCTGGGTGGTGATAATGTATTTCATACTATTGATAATAAAGCACCTCTGTGCCATTTTCCTGTGTGCTTTATTAGAATGAGCACACTAAGAGATTATGACAAGCATATAAAACAGTTATGTCCTAATTGGAAAGTTCAGAAGAAATAGGAAGACAGGAAGTCTATGAGACTGTCATTAGTGCATACAGTCATCATTTAATCTTTGTTCCATTTTAAGGGAGTCAGAATCTATTTTTTAAATTACAAATACTTTAGAGATTGCACTTTTATTGTCTAACTAAAGCACATTTTCTAGATCTTAGTTTTGTTACAGAACACAGTAGTAGAGCAGATGACAAATTTTGAAGGATTTGCAAATGAAAGTCACAAACGGAGTCCCTGGCACTAGATTTACCACACATTTTTCTGTGAGGACAGTGGCTTCCCATGTAGGCAATTGGCAGCAATAGTATTTAGTAGACACCCAGAACATCATGGATGCAGTCTCACTTTGAATACATTAACCCACTTATAGTAAAGCACAAATAATGGTAGAGTCAGAAGTCTGCTTTTGGAGCTTGTTTTTAATGGCTATATTTTCACTTGTATTGCCCAGATTCCCAGTTCTTGGATTATTCAGGTAAGTTGGTCAATTCCTTCACAAAATAATATCCCTTGGTGTTAGACTTTGAATAACACCTACCCTAAGAGTACAGTGGAGATTCAATCTGCACATATAGTTATCCTGCATTTAATGTAAGGTAAATGATTTAATGGTTAAAGCTTCTTTCTATCCGCACTCTTAGTCAGAGAAATCTCTAATAAATTTATGACACCACTTTAAAGCATATATTAGAACTGAGAATTTATGAGATGCATTTAATATAAGGAAGAAGGAAAAAGGAATTATTCTATAAAATAAATTCAGTATACTCCTCCAAGCCATGTTCTTGAAAATGAGACAAGACCACTTTTCTATGATGCAGATAATATTTAAAGTATGATTTTTGTTATGTATGTTAATATGATAAGTGCATTTATTATTTATTGCTGTTAAATTGATTAGATATCTTCAGTTTTTACTTATTATTTTTCTTTTTAATTGTACAAATTTATTTTAACGCCTATGTTTTGACCAGTGACTGTCACACATATGTATTGAGATACAAGGTTTGATAATGAAGGACTTTGTATGATTTTTTCTTTCAGACTTCTCAACTTCAGATGATGGGATATATGTCGGGGATGGTTCCTTTTCTCTGTCCTTTATTCTCTAGCCTACAAAATTTCATTTCCTATATGAAAACTAAAAAATAATAGTTTTCCAAAGTTTGAATATTTCAATATACATTCTTGTTTTGTTTATTTTTTTATTGAAAATAGATTCTTCTCTCATACAATATATCCCAACCAAAGTTTCCCCTCCTTTCATTCCTCCTAGCTCCCTGCTCTACCTCCACCTCCCCTCTCACCCGTGTCCACTCCCCCTTCCTCTTCATAAAAAAAGCAGGCCTCCAAAGGACAACAGCCAAACAGGATGAAACAAGACAGAGTAACAAGGCAAAAGCCCTTCTTATCAACACTTTACATTGCAAGACAACCCGATAGGAGGAAAGGATTTGCAAGAGCTGGCAAAAGAGTCAGAGATACAACCATCCCCATTGTTAGAAGTCTCACTTAACACCAAGCTAACAGCCACAACATACACACAGAAAACCTGGTGCAGATCCGTGCTGGCCCATGCTTGCGCTTTCAGTCTCTGTGATCCCATGTGAGCTCTGCTTAGTTCATTCAGAGGGACAAGCTCTTCTGGTATCCTTCATCCCCTCTTCCAAGGGGTTCCCCGATTTCCGAGGGAAAGGATCCAATGGGAACCTCCAATTTAGACTTTCTCTCTGCATAATGTCTGGCTGTGGGTCTGTCCTCCCACTCACATCTGCTGTGGATATGTATATTCCTATTCACAGTATTTGCTCATACATTTTGAATTCTTTAAATTCTTCTTTCATGCAATACATTCCAACTGCAGCTTCCCTTCCTTCAAGTCCTCTCAGAGCTCCACCTCCCCTCTTCCCCAGATCAACTCCCCCACTCATTTCCCCCAGAAAAGAAAAGCAATCCTCCCAAGGGACATCAATCAAACCTGGCACAATGAGATATAATAAGAGGAGATGTAAACCCTCACATCTAGGGTTGGTGCAGCAACCCAGCAGGAGGAAAATTGTCCCCAGGAGCAGGCGAAAGAATCAGAGACATTCCAAGTCCCACTGTCAGGAGTGATTAATAAAATACTCTGAATATGTTTCAGTAATGATGATATGCCACACCAAAAAAATCTTCTAGAAATTTCATCCCAAATTGGTCCAGGTTCTATTCTAGATTTCAGCCAAGTGTCAACCTGTGAATTCATATTTAAAACTGCCAGAGATAGATACTGAGCAAAGGAAAGATGAATGGAAAATGACTTGACATCATGTATGACTGGCTTTATGTTATACAGTATCATAATCAGACATTGCCTTTTAAATCTTTTTGATGGCATTTTATCTTTTTGCAAAGGCTGGAAGCTATGAGGTCATGTGCAGAGAAACACTGATTCTTGACACTGTTAGAATGGTACGTGTTCAGTAGTTTGTCATTAAATAGAATACTTGTCTGAAACATTTTTCTTAACATAGTCAAAGCAGGATAATTCAGTTTGTTTCTATTTATTTTAACATTTTTATCATGGTTAATTTTTAAAAATACATTAATTTTTCATATTACATTAAAATGATCTTTCATATATATGGATAATGTGGGAAATTATTGCTAAGTTCGAGATATGTAATAACTGATGCTTTAATATACAGTTTAGTTGAATTTGTTATTAATATTTCAATGCCTTTCATCTATTTTGCTTGTGCAGGCTGATGTATAATTTCTTCACTTACAGTATTTTCAGGGTTTGTTGGCAGGATGTTAATTTCATAAATGAGTTCAGGGATATTATGTCATCTATATTTTCAAAAGTTTTTGTAAATCATGTAATATATTTAAAATAATATTTCTGAAAGTTTACAGGTGAAGTCATTTAAGACATGTTGACAGTGTCTCTTTGTAGACCAGGCTGGACTTGAACACTGATATCTACCTAAACTTTCCATGAGAGTACACAGATTAAAAGTGAGAGCCAACACTCTGAGTTAAGAATAGAATTTTAATGGAATATACAAAATTATTCCTATAAAATATTTAATAAATATAGGGAAATTCAGAATTTGTATTTCATCACTGCTCTTCAAATTATATTTTGAAGAAATATTTTACATTTATCCATGTACCTAATATTTATTGAAACGGACCTCTTTGTATTATTGCTATACTTTCTTTTGTATTTAACTTTTTCTTTTATTTGATATAATTTAAAATGATTCTATATACTACTTGAAATAATTACTTCATATATTTTTATAAGTATCCTGGATTAAAATTAATTTGCAGGTAGGGTGTTTGAAGAGAGGGTTCAGTGGCTCAAAGTATGCAGTACTCTTTCAGAACACTTGAGTTTATTTTCCAGAACTTTCATTACCAGCCAGCTCTACAGAAATCAGATGCCTCTGGCCTGGCAGGCACTGGCACTCACATACAATGACCATAAACAGATGAACAATATGTACATAATTTAAGATAAAATAAATCTTTGCTTTATAATTTAGCAAATAAAAACTTTGGTAATTAATATTTCCATTTCCACAAGTTACAAAATTTGAAGTTTTTATATTTTATAATAACATTTGCATGAAGTGAATCTGTTCATATATATCCATGTTTAGCATAAATACATGTTTACATGTGCGAAATAGAAATGACAGAGAGCCCAAGTGGTAAGCAGGTATGCTTCTGTGCTTACCACATGTAGTAATAGTATGGCAAGCTATGTGGATTTGGATTAATTTAGGATTCATTGGTTGAGGCAATCATATCAAGAAATTATGAAACCCCTTAATCTTGTCGCTTTCTGCATAGAATACCATATTGTGTCAAAATAACTGCTCTTACATTTTCATTGTAACTGGATTGTTTCAGTTGCCCAGAGGGAAAGTATATTCCCAATGCTAATAAAATGAACTTTTATTTTATTTTAAAAATAACATCATTTCATACTGAAACTCTTCATTTTAATATACATTGTCTCTCTTGTCATATATTAGTTTAGCTGTAAAAGTGCTTTATAGCACTAAAATACTAATATATAATCTCTACTTATTTAAACTTATCATTGAATAGAAATATCAGTAAGAGGCATAGGACACCTCTCTGTGATGTATTGGTCAGGGACATCCAGAAGCACCAAAAATACCACAGGCTATTTCCACTGCTCTTTGTTGGCCATGATAACTGTATGGCAAAACACTATTGCTGATGATACTACACACTGTTGGTACTGTACCCAGAGAAATCAGCCTCCATGGATCAAGACACTTCTTTGATCTCTGGCTTTCATAGTTCTGGAAGAAGCTATGTGAACTGCTGTAGAAGAAAAGACACCAATGGACTTAGTGCTGGACCTTGAATGATAACAGTACAAATCTGCCAGGTAAGATGTACTCACTGGTAAAATAGTGTAAAGACTGTTTATGGAGAAAATTAACTGCTTTCTGATAGGATTTGAGTCCTGCTCCACCAGTAGGAATTCATTCTTATTTTCACACAGTCAGAATCTATGCCTAAGAAAGACACAGGCATAGGGCAGCAACCTTTTTTATTTTTTAAGCTAAATGATTGTATTGTAAAACTGCCTGCTCAATATCCATGTTTAAATACACATTCTTGTGCTGTTCTAAAATGATCAGAAAATATCTGGCTCCAGGTATTTTATTAATAAGACCAGTTAGCAATCCGTCTATAGACAGTACTAACTGGGCCCAGTAGGTTAAAACAATAAACAAACAACAATAGCAAACAAAGAGGGACCTCAAAGGAAAATATTCAGAGGAGGGATGCCAAGGGAAGTAAATGTGGGACCAATGTGATTAGGATATATTGCATGCATCTATAAAATTTCAAAGAATTTTTTTTTCAAAAATATTTCAACATTTTGCATTCTGTGGCAGCTACTTTGTCTGTGTCCTTTACCTTATAAACTGTTTTCAGTTTCATGAGGTCCCATTTATTAATTGTTGACTTTAGTCCCTGCACTATCAGTATTCTATTCATAAAAGTTGTCGCCTCTGCCAATGCATTCGAGGCTATCCTCACGTTTTCTTCTGTTGGGTTCAGTGAATTTTTTTTTATATTGAGTCCATTGATATAGTTGGATTTGAGTTTTGTGCAGGGTGAAAACTATTGACCTATTTGCATTCATCTACAGGTAGATATCCAGTTTGACCAGCAACACTTGTTGAAGATGCTATATATTCTTCAGTGTTTATTTCTGGCTTCCTTACCAAAAATATGGTGTCCATGTGTGTTTGGATTTATGTCTGGATCTTCTGTTTGATTCCAATGATCACTGTGTCTGTTTTATGCCAATACCACACTATAGTTCCATAGTACCCTAACAGATGAAACAAAAGATGGTGATACCTCCAGCAGTTCTTTTATTTTTCAGAATTCTTTTTGTTCTTCTGGGTTATTTTGTTTTTGCATATAATTTTGTGAATTATCCTTTCAGTGTTTGTAAAGAATTGTGCTGTGGTTTTATTGGGGATTGCATTGAATCGATAGATTGCTTTTCGTCAGATGGACATTTTTACAATGTTAATCCTACAGATCCATGAGCATGAGAGATCTCTTCATTTTCTGATAACTTCTTCAATTTCTTTCTTCAAAGAGTTGAAGTTTTTATCATTGATGTCTTTCACTTGCTTAGATTTAACCCAAGTTAACCCAAGATATTTTATATTATTTAGAGGTATTGTGAAAAGTGTTGTTTCCCTGATTTATTTCTCAGTAATTTGTATATAGGAGGGCTACTGATTTTAGGACTTAATCTTGTATCCAGTCACTTTGCTGAAAATGTTTATCAGCTGTAGGGTTACCCTGGTGGAATTTTTATGGTCACTTATGTATACTATCATATCCCTACAGGATAGGAAAATATTTTTACCAGCTTCACTCCAGATAAAGAATTAATATTTAAAAAATGAAGAATTCAATAAACTAGATACCAAAAAACAAAATAATCTAATTTTAAAATGGGGTACAGATCTACAAAGAGAATTCTCAATAGAGAAATCTTAAATGGTTGATAAACACTTAGAGAAATGTTCAACATCCTTAGCCATCATGGAAGATCAAATTTAAACTAAGTTGAGATTCCATCTTACACCAGAAAGAATGCCTATCTTATAAACACAAGTGACAGCTCATGGCGGCAAGGATGTGGAGCAAAAGGAGCACTCCTCCATTGCATGTGGGAGTGCAAACTCCCTATGGAAGTTAATAAGAAGGATCCTCAGAAAATTGGGTATTGGTCTACCTCAAGACTCAGTTAGGCTCTTGTTGGGAATATATCTATGTATACCCAAAGGAAACTCTATCCTACTACAAGGACACTTGCTTAACCATGTTCGTTGCTGCCTTTTCACAATAGCCAGAAAGTGGAAACAACCTATATTTCCATTAAGAAAAAAATGGATGAATAAATATGTTACATTTGCACAATGGAGTATTACTCAGCTCTTAAAAGAATTATATTATGCTGGGCAGTGGTGGTGCACACTTTTAATACCAGCACTTGGGAGGCAGAGCCAGGTCAGCCTTGTCTACAGAGTGAGATACAGGACAGGCACCAAAACTACACAGAGAAACTGTGTCTCAAAAAAACAAACAAACAAACAAAAAAGAATTACATTATGAATTTGCAGCAAATAAATGCAACTAGAAACAATCATCCTGAGTGATTGTCAACTAGAATTTTAGACTTGTGTAGACATATCAGATATTGAAATATAGAAGTAAATTCAAATAATGCCTTCAAATATGGAGATATTGTAGCCAGACAATCATAGACATTGACTAATTTCATGATGAAAAGTTATTATTTAAAAAAGATGAATGTTACTAAAGTCATTTATTACTAAAATACCCAGTAATATCTCCAAGAGAATTTATACTGTTTATGTTTAAAACATGAGAATGTTTATAAATTTCCCATAGAAAAAAAATGAAATATTACTACCATCCATAATATTTGAAGAGTGGGGAGAATTATTATAGCCAGGAATTTACATTTGTCAGTTATTTAAAATATTATTAAATTTCAAGCATGCTTTGTATGATCTTAAAAATTTAAAACACGTTAAGATGATGAAATTGGAAATCAGGAAAAAAAAGTGTTATTTTCACATATATTTTTAACAAGCTCACTTTTATCCTAGTTAACTCATTTATGGGAGCTTCTTGATTATTCTAAAGACATGAATATTTTAAGAAATGACCTCCCAGGAAAAGGCTCTTGCTAAATGTTCTGCCAATCACCTCCATGTGCTGATTTCTTTAACTATGTTATTCCCTACCTAAAGCAGAATTTGGGTTTGGGCATTCTAAAGGCTTCATGGTATTTTTGTTCATGTAGAAAAAACTTAGACAGTTTTAAGGCATTTCGAAATAATATATAACATAAATAGATTCCTTATATTATCTTGAAATAGAAGACGATTCAACAAATGGATATATAACTCATACAGTTGCAGTGGCTTATGAATCGTTGACATATGTGAGTCTCTAAAAATTAAATGCTGAGGGCAAATTTCATTACTATGAAGGAATGAATTCAATCCAAATGAACATATTTTCGACCTTACATTAGACACTCTTCAAAATTTGATATAGATTAACAAAAAATTACACAAACATGTTTAAAACCAACTCTGTGATTGTAATCATGTAAGCCTGAACTTGATAAAAATTAACTTAATATACAAATCAGTAAGCTTTCTGACTAGAGTCATGCTATAAATGAAAGGAATAAATCAAGAAAGGGATGGCATTCACTGATTCATCAATATTTTGGAGTTATTGGGTAACAGTAAATACCTATTTCTTTTAAAGTCCCTTGGAGAAGATCAATGCCCACAGCGCAGACATTCAATGGTAGGTCAGTTTGACAAATTATATTTTTCTATAACACATAATTAAATAATGTTGGTATCTGTATGCCTGTTTTAGAATCCTTCACATTGATTATCTTAAAATAAAACTTGATATAAATATATACAGCATGAAAATCATAAAAAACAAATTAAGGCCTTTTCTTCTAGAACCCCTTGTCCAAACATCACCACAAGCATCATTTTTCATAGTGAGATGAATGAGACACAACAAAAAATATGTGTAATTATGTCATATTGCATAGTTCATGGTGATAAAAGTTCTTATGGTAATAAAATGAAAGTGGGTACCCAAAAGGTAATGTAGTAGGAGAGTACTTTGCAACAATAAATGGGTTAGTGAGATGAAGCCTCATCAAGCACAAACGACCAAGTTTTGGGGAAATTAGCTCATAAACTTTCATATACAAATATGGAAGAAACATATTGGGTCTAGAGAAGAAGTACCAAAAGAGAATTGAGGAAAAAAAACTTTGCTGTACGTGTGAAGAAGGAGTAGGCCCTGGTATCAGAGCCTGAGAGGATGAGCAAAGTAGGACAAGGTGAGAGCACAGAAGTTAGGGCCACATTTATAGCCTTCTGGAAGCTTTTAGAGGATTGTGAGGAGAACACTCAGGGTCTCAAATGAGGTGGCAGGATCAAGGTGTTGCCTATTTGATAACTGTCACTGATGCTTACGTAGACTTCTGAGTTGCTGTGTTGGGAGGCTTGTAGAGATATGTTCATTGCTTAGGATATATTACACTCATCTGCATAAGAAAGGACAGCCACTGCAACAGAACAGGGGAAGGACACATCAGAATGCCCGGGATGCTCCATGCAACCCAAAGCCAGAGCGAATAAAGAATTTAGTGGTAGGAAATTGCATGGGGTCTTCAGAACTACTAACAAATCACTAAAAATGAGATTTGGAGATGCTAAGCCTTTGGTACTAAAAATAAAATGGGTCATTTATTCATATCCCTGTGATTTAGGCTTCCTGTATTATCTGTTGCTTTATGATGGTGTTTTACAAGACTCTTAAAATAAGCTTACCTCTGTTCAGCATTTTATAGAGCCACTCACATCAGTATGACTTTTAAATATTTAGGTAATCAAATAGTGTCAGTGCAGTTGTTTTATCCTATACCTACTGAAAATAGTTTAAATCAAAATGTTTCTTTTTTTTTTTTTTTTTTGGTTTTTCGAGACAGGGTTTCTCTGTGTAGCTTTGCGCCTTTCCTGGAACTCACTTGGTAGTCCAGGCTGGCCTCGAACTCACAGAGATTCACCTGGCTCTGCCTCCCGAGTGCTGGGATTAAAGGCATGCGCCACCACTGCCCGGCCATGTTGTTTTAAATACCATCACTACCCATATCCCGAGGTCATAAATGTACATCTTCTTTACACGGGGATTATATGTCATTTACCTTAAGAAGTAACATATGATGTTGGTGGCAGAGATAGTAGTTATAGGAATGTAGCAGTTTTTTTTTTTTAACAGTCTTCAGGAAATGTTGAAATCAGAAGTAAGCAGAAAATTCTCACATATATGTAGCTGATAAGCTATGTCTATATTAAATAATTATTATTTCATACCTGTAGTATGAGTCCAGTCATGAGACAACTATAATATTCAAGTGGTATGTACACAATTATGACTATACTCTACAAAAAAATCAGCACTTAGGTATTTGAAACAATAACTTTATATTATCTTCACCTATCCATGTAGATTAGTGAGCATCTATAATAACTGGTCATAATACTTATGTTGGTACAAAGATAACATTACAATCACATACATGGAACCCTTATTTCTATGTGTAAAAGCATAGAATATAATATAACCAATTTATAATGCAAAAGAGAATGTTATGCTAATAGTATTTGAAATGTGTTTATACAAATTAATTTTTTATTCTTCAATATCAAAATTTATCTCATGTTGCTACAGTGATTAATAATTTTAATATTTATGTTAAGTAAAAATAGTAAGGCTAGTAGATATGATAGCACTTTTGAAGAATGTGTCTGTAAATTCAGCACAATAACTTAAAATTTTATTCTATATGTTAAGGAGTCCCATTGATTTACTCCTTTTAAAATTGCATCATTTAGGTAGAATGAACACAATAAAAATGGCAATCTTACCAAAAGCAATCTACAGATTCAATGCAATCCCCATCAAAATCTCAATACAATTATTCACAGACCTTGAAAGAACAATACTTAACTTCATATGGAAAAACAGAAAATCTAGGACTTCTAAAACAATCCTTTACAATAAAGCAACTTCTAGAGGCATCACCACACCTGACTTCAAGTTCTACTATAGAGCTGTAGTTATAAAAACAGATTGGTATTGCCATAAAAAACAACATGTGGACCAATGGAATTGAATTGAAGACCCTGACATTAGTCTGCACACCTATGAACACCAGATTTTTTCCAAAGAAGCCAAAACTGTAGAATGGAAAAAAAGAAAGCATCTTCAAAAAATGGTGCTAGCATAACTAGATGTCAACATGTGAAAGATTGCAAATGGATCCATATCTATTACCATGCATAAAACTCAAATCCAAGTTCATCAAAGACCTCAATATAAATCCAGCTACACTGATAGAGGAGAAAGTAGGAAGCAGTCTTGAACGTATTGGCACAGGAGACCACTTCCTAAATATAACACCAGTAGCACAGACACTCAGAGTAACAATTAATAAATGGGACCTCCTGTAACTGAGAAGCTTCTGTAAGGCAAAGGACATGGTAAATAAGACAAAATGACAGCCTACAGAATAGGGAAAGATCTTCATCAACCCAACATCTGACAGAGGGCTAATTTCCAAAATATATAAAGAACTCAAGAAACTAGACAGCAAAATACCAAACAAACCAACTAAAAAATGGTCTACACATCTAAACAGAGAATTCTCAACAGAAGAATCCCAACTGGCCAAAAGACATTTAAGGACTTGTTCAGCATCCTTAGTCATCAGGGAAATGCAAATCAAAATGACTCTGAGATATCATCTTACACCTGTCAGAATGGCTAAGATCAAAAACACTGATGACAGTTTATGTTGCACAGGATGTGCAACAAGGGGAACACTCCTCCACTGTTGGTAGGAGTGAAAATTTGTACAGCCACTCTGGAAATCAGTTCAGCAACTTCTCAGAAAATTGGTGACCAATCTACCTCAAGACCCAGTGCTACCACTTTTGGGCATATACCCAAGGGATGCTCAATCATACTACAAGGTCACTTGCTCAACTATGTTCATAGCAGCATTATTAATAATAACCAGAACCTGGAAGCAACCTAGATGCCCCTCAACTAAAAAAAATGGTTAAAGCAAATGTGGTACATATACACAAAGGAGTACTATTCAGCACAGAAAAACAATGACATCATGAAATTTGCAAGCAAATGGATAGAACTAGAAAATATTATCCTGAGTGAGATAACCCAGACTCAGAAGGACAAACATGGTATGTACTCACTCATAAGTGGGTACTAGATGTAAAGCAAAAGCAAAGGATGACCAGACTACAACCACAGCTGCAGAGAAGTTAAGAGAGATGTATGGATCACCTTGGGAAGGGGAAACAGAAGAGATCTCCATGAGTAAACTAGAGATGAGGGGGTACAATAGAGAATAGAGGATGTGGAATGAGAACATTGGAGAATCGAATGGTTGAGCTGAGGGAGGGATGGAGTGAGAGAGCAATGAAAGAGATATCTCAATATAGGGAGACAATATGGGGTACGGAAGAAACCTGGTGCTAAGAAATTCCCAAGAATCCACAAGAATGATCCCAGATTAGACTACTAGCAGTAGTAGTGAGGGTGCCTAAACTGACCTACCCTGGTAATCAGATTGGTGAATTCCCTAACTATCATCATAGAGATTTCATTCAGTAACTGATGGAAGCAATTGCAGAGATTCACAACCAAGCTCCTGACTGAGCTCCAGGAGTCCAGCTGAAGAGAAGGAAGAGGGATTATATGACTGAGGGGGGTCAAGATCATGATCGGGATATCTACAGAGACAACTGAACCAAGCTCATAGGAACTCACAAAATTTACACCAACAGCTCTGGAACCTGCATGGGACTGGACTAGACCTTCTGCATACAGGAGACAGTTGTGTAACTGGGTCTGTTTGAGGGGCCCCTGGCAGTGTGAAGAGGATCTATCCCTGGTGCATGAGTGGGTTTTCAGGATCCTATTACCATGGTTGGACACCTTGCTCACCCTTGAAGCAGGAGAAAGGTGCTGAATCCTGCCTCAATTGAATTTACCAGGCTTTGTTGTCCTCCATGGGAGAACTTACTCTTTTGGAGGAGGGGATGAGGGGTGGATAGGTCTGAGTGTTAGGCCAGGTGGTCGAGGGAAGCAGGAGGAGGGATGAGAGGGGGATCTGTGGTTGGTGTGTAAAATAAATTTAATGTTTTTAAAATAAAATAATAATTAAAAAAATTATGCCCTTAAAATGTAACTAATTTTAAATTAATAGAAATTAATTCTTTCAAAACTACACTGGGTCCTGTGCTCATTGCATGAGTCGGCTGTTTGAAACCTGGGGCCTATGCAGGGTCGCTTGGCTCGGCCTGGGAGGAGGGGACTGGACCTACCTGGACTGAGTCCACCAGGTTGATCTCAGTCTGTGGGGAAGGCTTTGCCCTGGAGGAGACTGGAATGGGAGGCGGGCTGGGGGGAAGGTGAGGGGGGCGGGAGGGGGGAGAACAAGGGAATCTGTGCCTGTATGTAGAACTTAATTGTATTGCAAAATAAAAATTAAAAAAAAAAAAACTAAGTAATGCTCAGTAAAAATGATTGCCTAAGAACTGATGAAATTATTTATGCATCATAAATCTGAAAGTAAAATGTTTGACGTTGAGTAATGAAAGCTTGTGGGGCATGTCAAACAGTAGTAAGGAATTGTGATATTAAATATGTTTTGTGTGTATAATACATAGCAAAATATTTCAGGATGAAAATTTAATAATCACATCTACTTATGCAATAAATGGAATAATATACATCTACATTTTCTCATTATCATAAGTTAATGGATCAAAATTTGGAAATTAAAGCAGAATATTACCACTATGCCATCTGCAGAGCATATACAAGCTGCCACTATGTTGGGTATTTATTTTAGACCCATAAGAATAGCTAAAGACCACAAATTCTATTCAGCTACCATGGCTCCTGAGGCTCTTTTACTATAATAGAACAATTTTGTCATATTTATGTCCATAATGATGTGGGTAAAGGTTCCAGACCAATTATTTTAGAGAATGCATTTGATTTAGGCTCATTTAATACTCTGTTAGATGTATTTTATGTCTTTGCTAGAAATGTGACAGAGGTGCCTACTGTTTCATTACTTCTGACCAAGTCAAATGTGATTTGGAGATATCACACTACTGACCATGTTTAATTGAATCACTTAATTAAGGTTATCCATGATAGATTGTCAAATTACTTGTCCCATTTTTTTTGGAAAATATTTTTAACACTTTTATAAAGACAAAATTTATCTTAAAATATGCCAAATATAGAGTTACATAATATATTTTAAAATTAACTTTTGTAAAATGGACACCATAACCCAGTGTTTCATTACACCATTTCACAATATTAAAATCACCACAGATTTGATAGGAAGTCTCATTCTTGTTTTTCTAACTAAAGCAAGTTGGTGATTATAGTTGTTATTGGTGATAGTGGTGGTGGTGGTGGTGGTGGTGGTGGTGGTGGTGGTGGTGGTGGTGGAGATGATGGTGTTGATAGTAGGAAGGATAATGTTGGTAGTGGTGGTGGTAGTGGTGGGTATGATGGTAGTGGTGGTGGGGATTATCATCTGTTGAGGGTTCTAGATTTAAAGTGATCCATTCCTGGTGCATTTATATGGTGCAATGGCAAGAGAGTGTCCTAAAGTCTTATTCATGGGATGACAGGACACCAATTCCATTGATTTTATCCACAGTACCAGAGCATTCATAACCTACTTCCTCATGAGCGTCAACTTTTAGGACTATCTTCAAGGTATCAAGTTGATATCTCTAACTTTCTTCTACTACTGTGTTATCATTCTTACACTTTCATCTCTACCATTGATAAGTGGCTCTGGCATTGACAAACTACTAATTTCATCAGTCAATGACTTTATTAATATACTTAACTGGATTTCAAAACTATCCTTCATATCTTATGAGAAATAAGTTTTCAATTGCATTTACTTTCACAGACTCCACTATTATCAAAAGGAACATTTTCCCAACTCCTTCCAAGAGAGTTGTTTCACACATTTATGATAAATTCAGATTGTTTTGTCAGATTCTATATTCCACTTTTGGATTCTCCTAGCTCCTTATGTGATTTATTTCTAATTTGCATTCAATAAGTTCACACATTGTGCTATAACGTTCTATGGATTTTGACAAGAACATAATGTTATACATCCATGTTGTGATATTAGAATAGTTTTACACTCTAACAAATCTCATTTTTCTGACATCTTCAACGTTCTCCTTTTCCAATCCTTGGAAACTACAGACATTTTACCATCTCTAAATCTTTGATACTTGAGAACATCACATAAGATGAAGCATGCATGGTATAGCCCTACTTAACTGGCTTCTTTGCAATATGTATTTAAAAATCATTTATGCCTTCTGCTACTTAATTTTACGTTCACATATACCCATGAAATATGTGTGTGTGTGTGTGTGTGTGTGTGTTTGTGTGTGTGTGTGTGTATGTGTGTGTGTGTGTTATTTTCGAGACATGGTTTCTCAGTGTAGCTTTGCGCCTTTCCTGGAACTCACTCTGTAGCCCAGGCTGGCCTTGAACTCACAGAGATCCGCCTGGCTCTGCCTCCCGAGTGCTGGGATTAAAGGCATGCACGACCACCACCTTACTCTATGTTCTATTATATTTTTATATTATTATATTTATGTCTGAATTCCCTTTATAAACCTATTTACTAAAATTCATCATAATTATTTCCAGTTTTTAGTGGTTATGATATTTTATAACTAAATTTTCATGCAGGTTATTATGGAAAATATATTTGTAAAAGTTATCTTAAGTATAATAATTATGTTTTTGTTAAATTCATAATTATTTCTGTATGACATGGAAAAATCTTTCAAAATGATTGTACCATTTGGTATTCAGAATAGCAACAACTGAGAATTTCTGATGTGTCTTCTCACCACTAACTATGATTTTCATTTACTTGTGTTTACAAGAAGGTTATCTTTCTCTTTGTGGCATACTCTCACGGAATGGCAGTAACAAGTGTGACTTTATAAGCATATTTGCAATGTTTATTTTTTTAGTTTCATATATATTCAAAGGCTTTGTCATTTATATTGAATATGTTTATTTTTTACTTTAGAAAGATATATTGTATATATTAAAGTCAAGTATTTGATATGACGTTTGAATTCCATACATGTTCTTCACTTAGAGATTTATCTGTATAGCTAACATAGTAAGCATTTGTAGGAAGATGCTTTCAATATTGTTAATTACAACTCACCACAGGTTATATATGGATGTTTTACATAAAACCTTCATGTAAAAGTCATAGATTTACATGATCGTCTTTTATAGACATTTCATAATTCTTATATTTTATATTATCTTTGTTCTGTTTTAAACATAGTTGTATAATGCATGTGGTCTATTTACTTGTACATTTTCTACATGTGGTTGTTTATTTTTTATTTATGTATTCATTTATTGTGTGGCACTAGAGATCTATTTATTCTACTTGTGATTGCTTACCCAGCACTTTGTCATCAAGCTGGATTGAGCTACATTCATGTTTGAATTCAAAGACAATCATTTAAAAAAAATCAGTGTCTGTGTTTGTAGGTGTCTAGATATTTATTAGCTCTGTATAATGTCTTCATGGCCTTCATCCTGTTCTTCATCTGTTTTTTTTTTTTTAGCTCTTTTTATTCCTATCTGTTCTACATCAGGTATAGAACTAATATTTAATTATCTATAAAAATGGTTCTTTACATTTTGGCTGAGGGCATACTAGGAATTAAAGAATTAAGATCAGTTCAAAATATGACAGTTTGAAATATGATCTCAACAATTTCATATATTCTAATTAGAGACTTTTTAAAAATCCACATTTCTGTAGAATTTTCATTTATCTTTTTTTTTTCTTTTTTTTTTTTTTTGGTTTTTTGAGACAGGGTTTCTCTGTGTAGCTTTGTGCCTTTCCTGGGACTCACTTGGTAGTCCAGGCTGGCCTCGAACTTACAGAGATCCGCCTGGCTCTGCCTCCCGAGTGCTGGGATTAAAGGCATGCGCCACCACCGCCCGGCAATTTTCATTTATCTTACACATGAAGAACATAGATAATTTTATCTAGGTGTTTTAATTTAATTATCTAAGTGTTTACTTTAATGAAATAATTAATTTTAATTTAATTTCTTTACATAATAACTTTTGAATTTTTCTTTTTTATTGCTAGTACAGAAAAGAACAATTAATTTTTGTATATTAACTTTTGTTACCTACATCTCAACTCATAACTGAGTAATTATAAAGTTCTAAAAATATGTTTTCATTTTTAATTATGTATGGGATTGTTCGTCTGTGTCAGAATATGAACATATTAGTGCAGTTGCCCACAGAGGTCAGTAGAGTAAATTGGATCATCAGGAACTGGAGCTAAAGGTACTTGTGAGCCACTGGACATGGGTGCTGGGAACTGAACACTTGATCTCTGAAAGAGCAGTAGACAATAGCTTCTAAGCCCTCTCTCTAGCCATACTCTGATACTCTGGTTTTCATACATAATTTTTTTTAAATAAACGAAATAAACAAGAGAGAGGGGTAGGATAAGAGACAGAAGATAGATATAGATAGATAGATAGATAGATAGATAGATAGATAGATAGATAGATAGATAGATAGATGATAGATTAGATAGATAGAAACACATATTGATAGAAGTATATGCTACCTGTTCTATTGTTAAAAACAAGGACATTTCCTTCCATTATCCACAAGTCCTTCTTCACTCCATCCAACCTCTCCATACATTCAAATCTCCCACCTCCTTCTGTAGGATCTAGACAAGGAAGTTTTCCTGACTTGTTCATGTGTTCTGCTCAACAAACCAGATGTATCCCAGGTCCCACATCCAGTGTAGAGTTCTAATCTGGACTCATTGCCAATGCTGCAAATGGTATCTAGGGCTCTGCTAGGACTCCTCCATCATATGTATCCCACCAAAACAAGCTGGTCAAATGCCATTCTGGGGTTGATATATTGTGTACTCTAATAAAATTTGCCTGAAGATCCAAGCGCAGAACAAGCCACTCGATTAAACATAGAAGACAGGCAGTGGTGCTACACACCTTTAATCCTAGCACTCAGGAAGCAGAGATCCATCTGGATTTCTGTGAGTTCAAACCCACCCTGGACTGCATAAGATTGACTCAGTCTAGGAGAGAAACAGAACCAGCCAGTGGTGGCACACACCTTTAATCCCAGTATTTGGGAAGCACACATGCCATTAATCGCTGCACTAGGAAGGAAGTGACAGCTGGGCAGAGAAAGATATCTAGGCGTGAGGAGACAGGAACTGAAGGCCTCTTCAGGCTGAGGAGTCATAGTAGCAATGGCTTGTTCCTTTGTCTCTCTGATCTTTCAGCATTTACCACACTATCTGGCTCCAGGCTTTTTACTAAAAGACCTTCAGAAATTCGAGCAACTCCATTCCACCCAGCAAGATCTACCCTCACACTCCAGTCATGGGCAAGGAATTACACCATTGTATGCCTGACACTGCTTGGGTGACCAAGCACAAAAGAATAGATAGCCCCGAAACCTAGGATAAAACCAAATATTACTGGTAAACAAAACAAAACAAAACCTCCTGATGACAGTGTGCTGTGCTCATAGATCAGTGCCTTATTTGGTCATCATCAGAGATGGTTCCTCCACCAGCATATGGGAACAGATGCTGAGACCCACAGGCACACATTATGCATAGAGAGAGTCTAAATGGGATGGCTCCATTAAATTCCTTCCTTCAGAGCTCAGGGAACTACACCGAATTTGGTTCTTTTTCCTGTTCTTGGGACACTTTTCTTTCTGGTGGGTTTACTTCTCCAGCCTTGATGTGATAATTTTTACTTCATCTTAATACATTTCATTTTGTCATGTTTGGTTTTTGTTTCTTAGCGACCTGTTGTTTTCTAATGAGAGATAGAAAGTGAGTAAGTCTGGAGGAAAGGGAGGTGAGGAAGAACTGGGAGAAGTAGAGTGAGGGAAACTACAATATATAAATATATATAATATACATATATATATCCTATGAGAAAAGATACAATAATATATATAAAAATATAATAATATACATATATATATGTATATGAATGTATGATCCCTAACTACACTCTAAATATTTGTCCTCACACTCACAGACAAGTGTAGCCCTTAAGCCTTAACAAGGAAACTTCTCTTGGTAACAGATGGAAAACATAACAGAAAACTATAACCAATTGAAATGCAGAGATGTGGAACCCAGTCCCAAGGGATATATCCACACACAAAAATATTCCTGCATCTAAGACTCAGAGAATATTTAAAAGAGGGCATGCATAGATTGTAAGAGGCAGAGAAACAAAGAGTTGGCTCTCTAATTATGTCTTTCCATAATATCAGAAGTTACACCCATAATGTCTCACCAACTTGACTTCCTAAACATGAGCTGTACAGGAAAGCATCAACAGACAAACCAAATGAGATGGCGTAAACTCAAGAGGCCTTATCACTATACAAGGAACTGGAAACAATTGAGGAGTGTTGAGAGAAGAGAATTGATCTTTCCCTGGGAAGAGCAGACCAATTGATGGTCAGCCCTGGAAACATGTACAAAAACAATATACATATTGAGCTGGTTATATTTAGGTATATGTACATGTATGTATATAACAATTAATGAAAAAAGCCATGATTTTGAAAGAGAATAAGAAGCAGTATATGGGAGAGTTTGGAGGGTGGTAAGAAAAAGGAGAAATAATGTAATTATATTATAATTTCAAAAATAATAAAAATTAATAGCAAAGATTTCTATTATGCTTAAAAACGTGAATGAGAAGATGTTTTGCTTTGCTTCTACTTCTTAGGATAGAGGTGTTTCAGTTTTCAACATCAGTTATGAATTAAGTAAAAGTTGTGTTTCATTAGCATATTCTCTTTATTTTGTTAAGGAATATTGTTTGGCATATAAACTTTCGAAGAATGTTTTAATAAAGGAAAACTGAAAGATGTCAAATAATTCTTGCCCATTTGTCAACACAGTTTTTGTTTGCTTTTGTTTGTTTCTTTTGTTTTTAGTGTTTCAATAATTGGAGGTACTGTAATGGTCATTTCAGAGTGTTGAACTGTGAAACACATTCCATTTGATCTACATGTATATTCATTCTTTCATGGACTACTTTCATTCCCTAATAGCTAATTAAAATAATTACAAATGAATGTTCATGAGATAGGTTTAAGGAGTGATTTTGTTTTGTTCTTTATTTGTATAATTTTTGTTTAAATTAGATATAATTTGGATAATTATTGTTTTATAATAATGCTTTGAGCAAATGCCTCTCATTTATTTCTGTTTCCTGGAAAAGACAGAGGCAATTTAGTTCTATGAATTTCCTTCTAAAACGTTCTCTAGATTCCTAAAATATTAGGGTATGTTTTAGTTCAGTTTAGAATTTTTAAAAATGTTTTGAGAAGTTTTGAGTCTTTCATTATTGGAAAAGCTATTTCATCTGACTAATTTTAAACTACTTTGAATGTTTCAAGCTGTATGTTATTTAACCATACTTTAATTCTGATTTATTTTGAGATATATGTATGTATGTATGTATGTATGTATGTATGAATGTATGTATGTATTGTGGCAATAAATTATTATATCTTGATGGATGTCATGTGGAATTGTATAGATTATGTGTGCTGTTGTAATTGGGTGAATTAATCTAATAATAACCAAGCTAATTGGTTGGCATTTGGATAAACTCCAATTAAACTCATTGATTTAATGCAAAAAGAAGACATGAAAGTAGGAGGGTAGATTAGAGAGGATGAGAAAAGAGTACAGTTGAGCCTGAATAAGTAGAATTGTATGATACTGTCAAAAAGTATAATGCTTTGAATTGAGAACATTTAAATTCAGGATATGTAAATATATAGAGTAGGCAAATAATTCATTAATTGCATACAAAAAAGAAATTATAAATTCCCTGACTTCTGGAGAAATCTTAACTCTACATGAACTACCTGTATTCTTGGTTATAAAAGAACAAAAATGAACAGAGGCATTATTACCTTTACCTACTTCAACCTTTGTTCTGGGATCATGAGTCATACTGTGTTCCTCCCCATATAAGATCATCAAAGTTCACTGAAAATTTTGTGTTTTATAATACTGAGCATTTTATCCTTATATGTGCCTTGGTTACTTTTTTTGCTTATACCAGAGAACTTACCAATTCACCACCAATATAATGACCCCTTAATTGTTCAGCTTACTATTATCTCTATCTCTTCAATATATGTTGCAAACTTCAATAAAAACATATTTTAATTATGCTTATATTTTATTTCTGAGTTAAAGTCTACATGTATATTTAAGTACTTAGAAAAGTTCATTTCACAGTGAGGCATAATTTCACAAAGCATGAATGGTTTATCTACATTAAATGGTCCTCCTATAAAAAGACAGTAAAGCATTTTATCATAATTTAGTATTGCTTTCATTCATTATGCAAAATAGTAGTAATAATACCCTGCTCAACAGTTAGGAGGAAGACATTTATTAGGGATCATCTAATAATTGATTTTCCAATTAAATCTAAGAAAGGTAATACAGAATGTTATATAACTGAAAAACAGCGTCACAAGAACTTTGTTTTCTTATTCACAAAGTAATTTTTTGTATACATTCACAGAACAGGATCTTAAGAATAATAATTTTTATTTATAAAAATTAGAATTTGACAATAATACCAGTAGTATTAACTGGATTAAAAAAGATGAGAAATCTATATCCTCATGCTTGTTTTGTTTAGCTTGATTATGTTAAAAATATGTAGAAAAATAATTATAAAGGCTGTTTATGTTCAGTTATCAAATAATTTCTAAATTATGAAATCTTTATGATGAGTGTTTTATAATATATTTCCAAGTTAAACTAAATAACTAGCACTGTACACATTTATGACAGTAGATTAGTTTTTTTCTCAGAAGAATTTAAAGCCTTTAAAGTCAGAATTCATCAACATACCATATGGCATATCCCCATTCACTCTTTCATGGGAAAATAGCTTATCATTTATTTATCTTTCCCTCCAGTGACATACTTTTATTAATATTCACAAGTAGTTTTCTCTCCAGTTTGTAAAAATCAAGCTAAATAATGACCACAGACAGGTATGATGATCTAATATTAATAACGTACTTCTTAGGATTGTTTATGTACATTAGTGCTTCTTACATATGTCTCCAGGATATAATTTTCTCAATTTTTCAAATTATACTGAACATTGTAAAGGCCCATTGTATGCCAAATACAGCCCTTTTGCTTGAAATAACAAGTTAATTTGTAATGTTGTAGCCAAATAAATATGTAAGTAATTATGAATGAGGAACTATATACCATTCCTATAATATGTAAGTAAATATGTAAGTAATTATGAATGAGGAACTATATACCATTCCCAGTCTAAGAATGGGAAGATTGAAATTTACCTGCAATGTGTCCATTTTATTGTTTTAAATAAGAAATACATTGGAATTTCCTTTAAGTAATATAATCAAAATTTTTAATTACTGAGATATACATATTATGTGAAGCTTTCACAAATGATTACAAGTAATATCACTTAAAAAAAGCTGCTTAGCATTCTCCAAGTAGGAAATCACTTATCTTCTCTAAAGCAGACATGACTCTTAAATCTGTACTCAACATAGTGCAGCCTTGCTATCTAAAATTTTACAATAAAACCCACATAGAGACTATGGACTGAGGAAGTCCTCACATATTATTTAAAAAATCTGAAGTCTTTTAAAATCAAGCAGTCTCTGTCTTTCTACTTTCATGTAAAATTTTTGAATGTATGTATGTGTGTGTGTGTGTGTGTGTGTGTGCATGTACCTGTATATCAATCTATCATCTATCTATTTATCTATTCAAATGTTTGTTTATTGGTGGGGAAGATGAATCAGACTAGGAATTACTTGTTTTTATAGCTTGTTTTAGTTTGACATTCACATCATTCTACCTGTTTCAATACGTTTAAGTTCAATTGACATTCAAGATTAATTAAAAGAATTAAAATTAATAGGTGATTGGGATATTCATGATAAAATGAGATAAGGTGCTTACAGAATAATAGAACATATTTTTTGTTGTTGGAAGAATATGCAACACAATGAATATTTAATGAGGTGTTACTAATTAGAAACCATCAATTAAGCAATGCAATTTCCTTAACCACTTCTTCCTAGTATTAAAACCATGTTCTAAAATTCTTATATATTTTCATTTGCTTTCCCGTCAATGGCCTCCTGCATGCAAAACTATGTTTATACATTTAATTTGAGCCTTTATTATTTGAATTTATTAGGAAATCATCAAAGTTTAAACCAGAGTCTGCAAGAGCACATGTTCTCTAGAGGTTGTGTCCTGTGTTTACAAAAAGGTAATTTCTTCAGGCCTTATGCATTGAACATCTTCCATAATGTTACACTTTGTAGTGGAACTTTTGTAGAACTACTTAATGAGAGATAAATGAACACATTATGTTCATTTCACATAAAAACAATAATATGGTAATTAGAACAGTAGCAGTAGCCCACTCTTTACATATGTCCTGCTCCACTGAAACTAACATGAAATGAAGACCTAGAAACTTGCTCTGTGTACTTTATTTTATTTAACTGTACCAAAGTTATGTACTTTCTAAGTAATTGATATTGATCATTTCTATGCACATTCTGGTTTATCGTTAATTTCATGCAAATATGTAGGAGATTTCAAAATATTGATGTGTTTGTGTAATTTAATTTCCTAGAAGGGAGACATATACTGAATATGACAAATGCAGTTCCAGTCACAGGAGGCTCAGTATTCATGTGCAAAAACTTCTCCATTGCTTTATTTGTTCAGCATTAATATCATGCCTATTTTCAAATTTTTTTTGCATTAAAGAAGAAAAGCATAGTAATATGATCAGCCAATGCCTTTAATATCCTGTGGAATATAATCTACTAGTGAACTTCTTGCTGGTAAGATTGACTTGCATACTAAACATATACAATATCAGGCCTAGCTACTTTGTACCTGTAATTTGTCAGGCTGGGTGTTTTCCACTTCTCCAAATCCACTATCATTTTCCTACAGTTTTCTGATTCAGGAGTTGATACTATTCATGCCATGTATTTTTCCCTTATCTCTACTGGATTATGATGTTTGGTTTAACGAAACCTAGAAGACTAAACAGGAATGCTATTAGAGTTCATATCCCATCAGATGATTCTCTTCAGTTTGCCATGCTGCCATAGAACCAACACTATCATTTTGTTTTCCTGATAGTGAGAACACATGACCAAAACAATATAACAAAGAAAATGTCCATTTTGATTCACACTTTGAAGTTATAATCCTCCATTGTATGGAAGCCATAGTAGCAGGATCATTGTTTCTGCAGTTAAGAAACTGAGTTGTAAGTGCCTAAACTCATCTGCCTTTCAAATTTTATTCACTGGGACTACATCCCACAGAATGTTGATATCCAGATTTATGGTGTGTCTTCCCATGCCTGGTAATCTAATCTGGAAAATTAGCAGACATAACTATGGTGAGTCTAAATCAAATCAACTATATGGTCAATTGAGCTTGATATCACAACTCTACCCCTTGTCACCTTGGAACTCCCCAGATTACTTTGGTATTATATTCTACATCTTGTTTCCACTGGGTCGTCACCATCTAACAATAAGAAATGTATTCAAAAGTAAAGATAAGGCCCCACAGTATTCAGCAGTTTCACCTCTGTTCAATAGTCAAGAGTGTCTTTTAAGACAACACAAAACCTCATTTATGAATTCCTACACAATCCCCAAATCACATTTTACATTTACAACCCACAATGGGAAAAAATAAAGATTTCCTCTCCAAGAAAGATAAATCAGTGGATAACAAGGAAAGATCAGAAACGCCGAGCAGAGGAACATTGAAACCTTGCAGCCAAATTTCTGGTGCTTAGGGCTTTTAATTGGTATATCTCACCTTCAAAGTGCTTGGCAACCTCTTCAGCTCTGCTTCCTCAGCACACATTCTTTCTTGGGCTGACTCCACTTTTTGCCTATAGCCTTCCTCTCTGGATGATCTGTGATTGAGTCCTGATTGTTTCATCTTCATGGATTCACAGTCATTCCTTGCAGGGACTCCAACATTGAGACACATTGACTGGCTTCACATCCCCTGTGGACCTGTCATGTAAGATTCCATGACTCCCTTAACCCAATAACCTTTCATGCCTACAAAACTGTTACTGGTGTTCAGGGCCCGGGATGAGAGTTTCAAGATTCCTTTCTTTTTAAAAATGAATAATAACCTACACAGATTGCAAAGTATCAATGAGACTTTGCTTTGTTTAAAGCAAATAATAGCATAGGTCACAATAGACTTTAAAAGAACATCAAAACACAAAAGTAAAGATACTAAAAGGTCCCAATTATTGTTTGAGGTTTCCTTTTATAGTGTTGAAGGTGAGGAGGATGTTGGTTACTAGGACTATATCACCAGCCCTAGATATTTATTTATTTTTAATTTCAAGTATAGTCTGAAAAATAACAAAAAAAGAAAGGAACGCATTCTCAAGCACCATTTATTTAATGTTTGTGGAATTTTAAATAAATCATGATGTAAACATCTCTGTGTGGTTTCAGGAAAAATTGGGGGATAGTCGGACATTAACAAATGGAGCTGATTATGTAATCAAAATGAAGTCAAATGATGTGGTATAATTTATCTTGAAACAGTAACATTTAAAAAGGGGGTTACTGGTATAGCTCAGTTGCAGTGTGCTTACCTACCATGCTCCAGGCTCTTGATACAATCCTCAGTACTAAAAACAAGCAAACACCTTTAGAAAGGTGTGGTGGCATAGGCCCCAACCTCCAATGTTCTGGAAACTGGCTGTCATTATTCTTGGCAACTTTATGACTAAATGACCATGCATTCCGTTTCCAGCATCCAGGTAAAATGCCTAGTTACTCCAGGGCCTTATGTCCTACATAATCTGTGTGTTGCATGGTCACGTAATCTATGTGCATGTGTGATATTTCTATGTAAAACCATACGTGCATGCAGTGACCTATAAAAGCAGGCTCCACCTGTTCTCTGACCCTCTCAGCACTATTTATTTCTGGTAGGCCTATTCATGTTCCCCCGTTCCATCCTCTAAGAAAACTCTTATATGGGGTTCCATTGTACCCGTGTTCTCTTTTGCCCGGTAAATAGCGCTGCAAATAAGTAATATTGGTGCTATGACTTGAGTTGGTGGCCAAGATCCTGAACCAAGGCTGTTTCATTCACAACCACCCATGTTCCATCTGCCCAGCTGCTAACTCATGTTGCACAACACCGGCTGCTACGATTGGTGAGATTTCCCTTTACCAGCCAGCATAAACAGTTCCCTGGACCTGTGGGAACAACTGCCAATCATCTGGTGTCCCTCTGGTGTCTTTGGGACTGGGGGTACCCCTGTCCAAGGTTTTTATGGGCTACCATCAGCCCCCATCACTGGCTATAACCCTCAGCCATTCCCCACGACTGTGGTCTGAGATATTCTCATTCATTTTCTGTCTTGGACTCTTGCCCTTGGGCTATAGCCCTGGCTCTCAATCTCTTGCCTGACAGAGCACTGAGCAACTGTGCCATTCATGGATCCTCAATTGATCTCTGAAATGCCTAAGATGTTTTAGCTATTGGATCTCATTTATTTTATTTTATTTATTTCTTTGTACCTGTAGCATACCTGTCAAAAAACTAGACCTCATCACTCAGTGATAGGCACCTTGCATACACACTTTAGCAGCTGCTAAATTCATGAATCAAAGAAACTAACCTTTAGGTCACCCACCACTATCTTCTCCCCCCACAACCTGTCCCATCTATTACCTTATTAAGGCTTACAAACTCTACCTCCTTCCCCAGTTCTTTCTCTGCAAGTGGCATTACTCGATGATGCCACACTTACTTTCCAGAGTTGCCCATCCCTTCATATTTCAAGCCTCCTCTCTCGACCTAATGCTAACTGTTCTCCATCTCATTTCTGCACTGAAACCCTAGAGGAACTATTGCCCCATTCTTTGAACATACAGGAGGGCATACGGCCTCATGCCACTTATACCTGGTACACAGATGGCAGCTCCTTTTTACATGAGGGGACCTGTAAAGCAGGCTATGCCATAGTGTCAGACACTGGGGTAGCAGAAGCACAGGCATTACCCACACACATTACTAACCAACAGACTGAACTAATAGTTCTCACCCGTGCCTTCCAATTGGCACAGGGACAATCCCTAAATGTTTATACATACTCTAAATATGCTTTTCATATCCTCCTGTCCCATGCTGCTATCTGGAAAGAGTGCTGGCTACTTACAGCAAAGGGAGAATCCATATCTAACTCAGGCCAACTAATGGCCATGCTAAAAGCCTCCCATCTTCCCAAAGCTATAGGAATTATCCACTGCCAGTCTCATCAGACTGATAGCCCCATCATCTCTAAGGGAAATAACTGGGCTGACCAGGCAGCTAGAACAGCGGCCCTCCAGGGCCCAGACTTTCCTTACCCACCACAGGGAATCTATACAGTACAATCTACATCTCACAGTCAGCCCCTGACACTAAGCAAATTCTGTCCTATCTATGTCAGCTCTTTCACCCTAATAGTCAATCTCTGTCTCAGTTTGTCACAGCTCACCTATAGCCTAGCTCTGAGGACTTACAGTTCTTTTGTTTTTGTTTTTGTTTTTTTCCTAGACAGGGTTTCTCTGTGTAGCTTTGCGCCTTTCCTGGATCTCACTCAGTAGACCAGGCTGGCCTCGAACTCACAGAGGTCCTCCTGGCTCTGCCCCCGAGTGCTGGGATTAAAGGCGTGTGCCACGACAACCCGGCGGACTTAGAGTTCTTAAGAACTATTACTGCCTCTTGTAAAATTTGCCAATAGTCAGATACCAATTCCAAATATCAGAGCCAACATTTTCCCACCCAACAGGCTAGAGGTTTCTTCCCAGGGACTTACTGGCAGCTTGATTTTTACCCACTGTCAGATGAACTAAATATCTTCTCGTGATCGTGGACTTTTTTTTTTTTTTTTTTTGAGCTGAGTAGAGGTATTTTCAGATTCTAATAAATGGGCCCAGACAGTCACTAACCTCCTTCACAGGGAGATAATCCCTTGATTTGGGATTCCCTGCTTCTCTCTAGTCTGATAATGGCTTGGAGTTTGCCTCCTAGATTTCCCAAACCCTATCTAAAGCTCTTAACATCCCTTGGCATTTCCATAAACCTTACCATCCTCAGTCCTCAGGGAAGGTGGAATGTAACAAATGCTCTTTAGAAAAACATCCTTATTAAGATGACACAGAAACTCCACCTTGATTGGGTAAAATTATTGCCTCTGGCTCTTTTCAGGCTCCGGGCTCGTCCCAAGCAACCCCATTCAATCATGCCGTTCAAACTCATGCATAGGAGGCCAGCTTTAACACCCGGCCTCCTATTGAAACCTTTGCCCATCCCTGACCACCTCCTCACCCCCCTACTCTATCACCTCTCCTCTCTCCTATGGAATTTTGCTGACCATCTCTTACCCTAGCCACGTGACAACTCTTGTCCAACCCCAATCCACATTGGGGATCAGGTCCTTCTTTCCCCTCTAGAGCAGCACCCTTTACTGCTGCTTTCCCCTAAATGGCAGGGACCGTTCAAGGTAATTCTTGTAACCCCCACAGCTGCTAAGTTTGAGGGCTTTCTGTAACACAAAATCTAATAGGTCTTTTAACAAAAAACCTGGAGCCAGATATTGGAATAAATGCTGAAAGATCAGAGAGACAAAGGAACAAGACACTGCCACCTCTCATCTAGCCAACTCCATGAATCCTCTGACTGAATATCTCTGAGTCCT
Organism: Peromyscus eremicus; assembly: GCF_949786415.1. Classification (NCBI taxonomy): domain Eukaryota; kingdom Metazoa; phylum Chordata; class Mammalia; order Rodentia; family Cricetidae; genus Peromyscus; species Peromyscus eremicus. The sequence goes on from NC_081428.1 coordinate 34,666,427, forward strand.
CAGCCAAAAGCTCCCCAGCTGAGTAGCCTTCCTGTCTCCTCACACCTTATATACCTTTTCCTGCCCAGGCATCACTTCCTTCCTAGTGTTAGGATTAATGATGTTTGTGCTTCCCAAATAGTGGGATTAAAAGTGTGAGATCTCAAGTGATGGGATTAAAGGCATGTGAGATCTCAAGTGCATGGGATTAAAGGCAAGTACTGGCATTAAATGTGTGTACCACCACTGGCTGGTTCTGTTTCTCTCCTGGACTGAGTCAATCTCAAATAGTCCAGGGTGGCTTTGTACTCGCCTTTCAAGTGCTAGGATTAAAGGTATGTGCCACTACTGCCTGGCCTTTATGTTTAATCTAATGTCTTGTTCTCTCCTCTGATCTTCAAGCCAATTTAGTTAAGGTACATACTATATCACCACGGCTTTCCCCACTGGATTCATCTGTCTCACCTGAAGCCTTTTACCCCACCCCCAACCCACGGGATTTCCTCCTCACACAAAGTGATGAAAACAGGGCCCTGCTCTCCTAAGTTCCAGAGGACACCAGGATCAACTGCGTTGTCTCCAGTTCCAGAAGAATAAGGTTTCATTCCATAAGCATACTCAATCCCACTGGATTGAGAACTTCATATGTTTTTTTTTTTCTCCCTGATTCCCCATTTCCATTCTCTTGGGTCTACCAGCCACATTCTGCTTCATGCGTTTCCCTCTGTGTCTCTAATAATGTATTCACATTTCTAGTTAATTACTCAGCTAACTGTTACAGGACCACCATTTGCTGTAGAGACAGAGGCGCAAGGACCATCAGATATACCCAGGTGGTAAGAAACAGTAACACTGCAGAGGTATTCACACCCCCATACTCAAAAGGCTCTAGATTCTGAAAAAAAACTTAATATAACAATTTATTACTGTTAAATGCCCTCAGCAATCAATCACCTGTGTCTCCTGGATGCTGAAATAATAAAAAGAAATAGGTGGCCTTAAAGTTTTTCCTCAGGTGAATATAGAAAGCCTAATTGATGATAATAAGAAATAAAGGATGTTCCAGATCTCCCTCTCTCCCTCTCTCTCTAACACTAACCAATAAAATTCTGATACCAGGGTACTAAACATTATAATATCATGGCTATCAGCTCAGGATTTTAATTTCCCTTTGACTACTTCTTAATATGTTTAAAATTTGTCTCCTTTATAAACTTAAAAATTCTTCCGAGCTACAGAGCCAGCTTGGACCCACCTTGACAGGTCAGATCCACTTTAGATAAGTATCATTTAAAGTTTCCTGGTGCTGGGACCCCCTCTTTCATCCTGGGATCCCTTGGCGACACCCCCTCTTCATTTCAGTCATCTCCCTTTCCCCCAAGGTAAATTTTTTCTCTGAACTTCCTCTTCTGTCTCACCAGCACCTTGCCAGATCCATGGGGTCAGATCTAAGCGGCGATGGATGGTTCCACAGGGCTAAAAGCAGAGACAAAGACAATTCAGCCTACCTCAGATCATCCAGCTACCTCAAGAAAAGCCCCCAACTCCACCCCCCAAAATTAGCCAACGCTCAACAAGTTGGCTGGAAGCAGTTCTGGAAGACATGGCACCTCCATTCCCATTCACTTAACCCTGCAAACCCCCTACTTTTTATAATAATAAAAATTGTGGAATGTTATTATTCCTAGCCACTTTACAGCTACATGACCATGCATACACTGTCCAGCAGCCAGGTAAGAAGCTTAGTCAATCCAGGGCAGTAGTCCTACATTATCTGTGCTCCACATGGTCATGTAATTTGGCACAGCATGATCACCTAATCTATGCACATGCACGGTGTAGCTGTGTAAGCCCATATGTGCATGCTCAAGGTGACCTATAAAAGCAGGATTCTCCTCTTCCCTGACTCTCTCCACACTATTCATTTCAAGTAGGCCTATTCATGTTCTCCATTTCTTCCTCCTAGTAAAACTCTTATAGTGGGTTCCATCATACCTTGTATTCTCTCTCACCCAGTAAATAATGTTGCAAATAAATAACACCGGTTCTAGGTCATCATTAATTACAAGACAACCGGTGCTACATAGGGAAAAATATGTCTAAGAGAACTTATGTAATTTCAAGTTTAGGTCGATAATTTTGTAAAGACTTCTGACTTTGTAGATACTAGTCCTTCAGGTACTTTTAATATGGTGTAAAACACTCCTACCATGAAGAAAATGATTGTAATACTATTTCTAGAAAGACAACTAGAAATGCCTTTCAGGTTCTTGTAATAGGTTGACTTAAAAGCTCGGGGTTGTTAGCTGAAACCTAGGCATATAAAAAAATCAGTGCAAGTGCCCCATTTTGTTCTTTCCTGAGAGATCAGCTTACTTCATCCTGTGTTCACTTAACTTACCTTAGAATCATCATTTTTTCATTGAGCTGGTTGTTTGTCTGTACTCCCCAGAGCTAAAATGGTTTACGGAACAAGTGTAGTCCTCACTGGTTTCTAGTTAAAATCTCAAGACTTTCCCTTTGCCTTTCTCCCACTAGTGCAGGATTTTTAGAGTGTATCATTTCCTTGGAGGTTCATGTAATGACACGGTCGAAGTTTGCTGTCAGCTCCTCTGGGCCATTGATTGCAGTTTCCAGATTATTAACTTTCTCTGCTAATTTGTCCAATTTAGATTTCAAACCTTTATGTCCCCTTTGCATACTATCTGTCTTTTTGTCAATTTTCATTAGTGGGGCATGAGTGCAAAACCATTAACAGCAGGTCTATGGGTTTATTTGATTGTTGTACCTCCCACAGAATGTTCTGGGTATTGGCTGCAGAAAGTAATTTAGTGCAGTATCCATACTGATAATTTTTCTAGATACATTGATCTCATTCTTACCATTAAAAAGCCTTCTCAGTAAAATCAAATAAGTCACATACCTTTGTGGCAGGTAAATCATCTTGCAACTAGATGACTTCACCCTTCACCCACTCTGTTTGTAATCAATTTTATTTTGTCTTCTCAAGTTCACTTGATTTAAGTTAAAGAAAGCTGAGTTTCTTGATAGATATACTAAGATGATTAACTTAATTACTTAATTGACTATCTAATTTTATGTGCTTTACCATTTATTACATATTTACTTATTTATTGTCTGTGTGGGAAGATGTGTGTTTGTGTTTGTGTGTGTGTTTGTGTGTGTGTGTGTGTGTGTGTGTGTGTGTTTGTGTGTACCACAATGAGAACTTATAGCAGTCAGTTCACTGCTTTCACTGTGAAGGTTTTGGTGACAGAACTCAAATTGTTGACATTTCTTCATCCATTGAGACATCTGGTTGGTGCTTACATCTATTCCAGTTTCATGTCAAATTCAAACATGATGATACATTTTAGAATATTGATAGAAATGTTCCAGTATAAGATAAATACTGTTGAGTAAAATTGAAACCAGCTATAATTTTTGATTTGTGGATATGTATTAAAATATAATTTTTCAAATAATAGAGTATATTTATAAAGTATTTTACACAAACATCTTTTCATATTAATTTTTATGAAGATACCAGTATCACTTTGTTAATATTCTATGAAAATTTTTTATGTCTCACCCATCAAACATTTTTATAAAAATAAATCATGTTCTTATCTTAGTATGATTTCACAGGAATTGATACTATGAAAGCAATTGTATTATTTCATTAAAATTATTTTTTGAAAAAATTCAAGCCATATACATCAATGCAATAAATAATGCTTTGAAAATCATTGAAATTTCTTAAAGTTACAACTGACAATTACAGACTACCAATATCAATACTTACATGCATTTTTTTACTCTCCTGACGGTATGTGTATTTTCCTAGAACTCAGTATGATAATGTTTTAGTGTGAAAACGTATTATCATCATACTAAATATATGACACAATTTGATAGTGCTATTGGACATGTTATAATTTTGAAGGAAATATCAATAGTTTAGGGCTGAAGAAAGTAATTGAAAGTCAATGAAAATGAAATAGTTTTCATGAAAGCAAAAATTAATTCATCTGAACCTTTCACAAGTAGCTATATTTTGGCAAAATAATGAAATTCAAATATCACATCTGTGACTCTTAAAATGTTATATTATATTAAGAAAAAAGTACAAAATAATGAAAAAATTAATATCTAAATATTTATGTTTTCAAATATAACCAGTATTGATAATTGTTTAATTTGTTTTTCCATAGAAAATTTCTAATATTGTGAAATCATCATTCAAATATTTGATCATTACTATTTAAAACTATATTAACATAAAAGTATTTATGAATATATAGATATAGATAGATAGATAGATAGATAGATAGATAGATAGATATACTATTGATGTCTTCAGTAAAAGGCAATAAACACAATTTTGGTGCAAACAGTTTTAGATAACAAATTCAAGTTTTTAAAATAAAGTTAGACTGTTGAGATGGTCACTGCAATTGATTATATTACACAAAGGCATTATATATTCTCTGAATTATGGATCTTAGATGTGTGGGAGAATGCTAGAAATCTTCATGTGACTGAAAATAAGCATAACTAACAAATTATCCTGTTAATGAATATTTAGAAAATCTGTGAGCTTGTAACTCAATTTTGCTGTGATTGGCATTGTGATGAAAATATTTGGATATGCAACTGTGGTGGGAAGGATGAAAATAATTCTTTCAGCATCAGTCTTCACTCACAGCTGTTGACTGTGTTCACTGACTTCTTATGAGTCAGATAGAGATAATAACACCTTTGTCTCTGCTCTTTCAAAGCTCAGGAATGTCCTTGCACTCTTGTCAAAAAATATTCCAACAGCATGGGGGGAAAGCTATATAAAATGTTATAGTTTTGTTCACGGCTTTGATAAGAAGTTACCTCTTCATAAGTCTAACTTCTATAACTGTGAGCCAATTAATATATTTTTTCTAATTGTGACACAATCTTGGAGTTAAGATAATTTGTGGGTTCCTTGTTTAAAACATTGCTAATTAGGATTTCAAACGCTGTACCTAGTAGTATTATGACTGTTGTTTATGATGCTGAAGCTATTGCTGCTAACTTTCAAAATTGCCCATATAGGCAAATCCTCTGCTTTTCCTCTGCTGATTTTTAAGATGATAACTTCAAAAGACCCCAGGAAGACATGAAGGAAAATCTATTCACCTCAAATTTGGGACCACCGTTCAGACCAAAGAAAGAGTCTCACTCATATTATTTAGTGAATCAATAAGTTAAATGTGGTTATTTACAGGATCATGGCTGGTGGCTTATATGCACGAACATGGGTAACTCACTAAAAGCCCACATTAACATGAAGGCCCACATCACTAGTGGGCCACAGTTCATGAAGCTATATCCATTCAGGCCCCCGATAAAGTTGCAGAGAACACCACTGTTAATATTCTCCACTTTCCTAGTAATTGTTCTCTGCTTCTATACTTCAGGGTGGGGTCTCTTGATTCACACAACTTTTCTTGAATTTCTTCACCCAAACATGTTTCCTAGCTTTCCAAGTTTTATGACTTTCCCATTCCCTCCAGGAGGAAATGTTTCAGTTTGATGAAATAGTTCCACAACAAAGAGTATGATATATAGAGTAAGTTTTGTCTAGAAAACAAGAAAATGTGTTGCTATGGTGAAACAGAATTAGGTACAAACAAAGTCTTCAAGGACAGCTAGGTATTAAAACTTATCAACCTACTGGAATCAAGCATTTGCTAATACATAAAATAGGAGCTTCCTTTTTAAAGTTAGTTATTGTGTTTTATGTGGGTAAGTGTTTTTCTAGCATGTCTGTCTGTGTACCACTTGCATATCAGGTACTACAGAAGCAAGAAGAGGGCATTACACCCTGTGTAACTAGGATTACAGTTGGATGTAAATTGTCATTTAAATGTTGATAATAGAACCCTGGTGCACAAGGACAATAAGGTCTCTTAACCAGGAACCTGTCTGGCCATCCCCAAGGTCATAACTTTAAAAGGAGCGATGTCAACAGATTATGAAGGGGCAGTATCAGGAATAACTTAGAAATTCTGCTTGTTGGAGATCTAAACTTTAAGAACTTAGTCTTTAGTTAGACAACCATTAAGATTAAATGGAGACTAGTTGTAATTCCCAGAGAATCCTAATCTATTAAAATATCACAGTCAATTTAATAATAAGTTAAATGATCATCTTTTTGACACTTAAAATGACTGAACGGTGTCAGGCTTATAGAATGAAGACATAGTAAGAAAGAAAGGAAGTTTCGTTTCTGAAAGGCTTTTAGATTTATTTATTTTATTTTACACGTATGCATGTTTGGTCTGCATGTATGCAAGTGTACCGTGCACAGGCCTGACACCTGCAGAGATCAAAGAGAGTGGTGGGTTCCCTGGAACTGAAGTTACTGTTAGCTGTAAGCCACTCTGTGGAGGGCTGAGAGACAAAGTCTGGTCTGCTGCAAAAGCAACAGGTCCTAATAACCACTGACCAGTCTCTCCAAGACCCCAAGTTTTATTGCCACCATATTTACTTCAGCCTCTAAACCAATCATTACTAAATGTGTCATTAAGATTCATTAACAGTACAATTGATCAAACTGGATTATAAGTGAATACAGAGTCAAAGCAACCTTAAAAAAAAACAATAGAGTAATAAAACTTATTGCATTTGGAGCAAAGCTAGCATTCCATTTGAAACAAGATGCACAGTGTAAATTTACCAGCTTTAGCTACTAAACTAAAAGATATAGTCATTGGAAAATGAGCCTATTGGTGTGAGTTTTGCTTCCATATACATATGGATATTTCAATTTATGTACATGTGTATGAATAAGAAGAAAGATAGAAATCAAGCACAAATCAAGAGACTGATAAAGCCCAGGGCAGAGCAGGTGGGGCAAGTTACAGTGAATACTGAAGTAGTATTTATAAATGCAGTGTGATAATTACCAGGTGTTAACGCAGGTATCTGGATGACATGTTCTTTCTCCTTGTCCGTTTTGACTCTAAGAACACACAACATAGGGCACTACCCTTACTAAAAGTTGTTATTAAACAGAATTTTAAGAATAAGCACTGTGCTGTTCATCAAATCCTTACAAGTTACCATCTCGTATAACTAAAGCTTTGTGTGTACATTGGGCCTCGATTTGTCATTTTCCCCAACTCTGGCATCTGGAAACCATTATTCTACATGTATTTATAAATGTTTCAAATATTTATGCTTCACATGAAAGTGAAATAAGCAATATTTGTCCTGTGATGAGAATGCTTCACTTTGTACAACATCATCCACATTAAAATAAAAAACTCCATTATTGCATGCACTACTGTTTCTGTTTTTCTTCTTCTTCTTCTTCTTCTTCTTCTTCTTCTTCTTCTTCTTCTTCTTCTTCTTCTTCTTCTTCTTCTTCTTCTCCTCCTCCTCCTCCTCCTCCTCCTCCTCCTCCTCCTCCTCCTCCTCCTTCACCTCCTCCTCCTTCTTCTTTTTTTTAATCTAGACATGATCCAAAGATTTATTCTAATCATTGGATGCACTGAAAAAGATCAAATGTGTGGAGAAATTATTCCTGATTAAATATTGAAATGTTTCTTTTTTATTTAAAACTTGTTTTTTTTTTCCATTTTACATACCTACCACAGTTCCCACTCCCTCCCCTATACCCGCTCACCCCCCCCCACTTTCCTCACTGTGTTCTTTTCTTAACTGATTATTTATATTATGTTCCCTATATACAACACATATTTCTGAAATCCATTCATCAGTCTATAAGAACAGCTTGTTTCTACATCTTCCCTATAGCTAGTAATGCTGGAATAAATGGTATATAAATATATATTTCAATATATTTGAATATTTTGTCAGAGCTCATTTTATGAAAAGCTTGTAGCTCTTTATAACACTTTGAGGAATCTGGACATAAGACAAAAATTCATTTGATTTTACCTTGGTGCCATTTTTACCCACCAGCTTTACTTTCCTTGGAAGAATACCGTTTTTATCTTGCCTACTTTTTCATTGTTTCTGGTTTAATGTGAGATATCAGTGAAGTAAACGGATTTAAGAATAAATTCATAAAGAGCTGACTTGGCAGTTAAGAGCACTTGTTCTTTGAGATGACCTGGCTTCAGTTCTCAGTACACATGTAGGTATTTAAAACCATCTTTGATTCCAGTTCAAAATGTGCTGAAACCCTCTTCTGAAAACCACATGCATGCCATAAGCATTGCACAGACATACAGGAAACCATAACTTTGATAGATTTAAAATAAACTGGATAAATCTAAAAATATATAAAGTACATTTTCTGATTAATATTAAATTAGTAGTGGAGACACACATAAGGAATTAATTTAAAATATTTCTAATTATTATTGATTTTAGGCAATCAATATTGTTTTATAAACATTAAAAGTCTGATTTACATTACCTACTTTATTAAAATATTTTCTTACAGAGAGCACATATAAAATCTTGTGAAACATTACTCACAGAAATTAGTTTCTTGCATTTGGGACATTTACTTAATACTAGAATCAATTATAATGTCTGAATATGCCAATATTATTTTGAATCATTTCTGTATTTTAATAGGAATATTTTATTAGGAATGTACAAAATTATACAGTAGAATCAAAAGAAAATAAAATTTTGAGGGCCTCACTTCTTACTACAAAAAATTTTAATATTGTAAATATTCCATAAATTTAGGTAGAAGGACATTGGTTGGTTCATCATTCTGTACATAGTTATGTACAGCATCTTTAATTTCAAGGATAATAAATTGTTAGAGTTTATTTGTTGAGAGCATTTTTCAACAAGTATAACTGGAATTTATTTCATTAAACTGTAGAACCAATCATGTCTATTTTCTTTCATGATACAAAATATTTGGGCTTAGAAAGAGGTGAACACAGTTTTCAATTTAATCTCTATTATGAGACAGCAGTAGGTGAAATGGGGAATCATGTTTCTTTAGGAGAGTTGGTGAGGCTATAAAAATACTGCTGTGAACAGGATCTCAGCAAATTGACTATTGGGAATTATCACTTACTTAACCTTTGTCCCAGCTGTATATACAGATCATAAGAGAATGGTTTACCAACAGACTTACACCACTCTAATGAGCTCAAATTGCTTGCATTAAGGTAGATTTTTATGACAATTTTTAAAAATTAAAGGGGGCATTGTGTGATGAAAAAATAATCAGTGCTTCATCCTGACAAATTAAATTTTAAAAGGTTTCCACACCTTCCTAACAACTAAATCTCTCAAGACGAGGAATTGGAAAGAGCTAAATAGAACCCACAATCAAGAAGATTATACGGTGGGAAGCAGACTTGAACATTGTCTTTCTAAGTGCTCTTACAAATCTGCACTTGAAAAAAAAATCATGAATTTTACTGGAGAGGAAAATCATACCAATTGTGAAGCAGTGATATTTGGCCTTTGAAGACTGCAAGTAGTGCCTGATTATAAGGTTACGGATTTATTTAGGCAACATGCTGTGTGCAACTTGCACTTTCAACTGCCATCTAAATGGTATTCAGCTCTGGCTTAACATGTATTCAGCTCATTGAAAACCTTAGGGAACCAAATTTAATACTGTTTCAAGGGTAAAGAGAAGGTATAATCTCTTTCCAGCTCAATTCTGGATGACAGACACAAATGCTTGCTTTCCCCAGCGTTCAGATTAATTGTTAAATCAAAAGAAACAAATTAGTGACTAACTGGCTAGCCACTGAAGAGGTCTTTCTTCCTTTTACCTGTTGTCACTTCAACAACGCAAAATATAAGGGGAGAAATGAAACATATATTTTTCTGATGACAGCACATTATCTGAGTGGGCTAGTATTAGGTACAAACAATAATTTTATTTTAAACACTCCTTCCCTTAAGAGTATGAGGTACACATCCTGAAAGAGAACACTGTCACATTTCTTCAACCCTTCCTTGTTTTTCTCTACACTCCTTAGCTTTCTCTCCTTTTTTCTAGTTTTGCCTTATATGTTTTATTATGTTATTTAAACCTCTTTAAATAGGAAAGTTGTATGTATGCCATTCAAGAAAAAAAAATAAGATACATGTAGTAGGTGCTAATTATCAAGTTTTATGTGATAGCTATTAATTTTTTTCTAGAGATAATGAGTGTTTTTGAGCAAATTTGGAGTTAAGCATCAATTCCTGGTGAGTTGACAACCATTGATCCTAAGAATAAAGTATACTAAGTACACAAGATCTATAGTATGATCTAATTAAAAGTATTGAAAGAGCCTTCAACTATTTAATACTTTTATTTCATCTTTAAGACATGGTTTCTCAGAATAGCTCTGGTTGTCCTGGAATTGACACTATAGACCAGGCTGGCCTTGAGCTCACAGATATCTATGTGCCTCTGCTTCTCATGTGCTGGGATTAAAGGTGTGCACAACTACAGTCCAGCTAGAACACATTTTTATAGATGCACTATTTTGTAAATTTCTATACATGAACACAATTCATGGGCTTTACTCGTGTTCCCAATATCATTTTAGCAATATAATTTCAGATACTAAAAGAACTAAGGAATATTTTATTGTTAGTTTGTCTATTTCTTATATAATTAATAGAATAGAGTCATAATTAATGTAAATGTAAATAAGTTTTAATCTACTTATTAAAACTCAGTTGTGTTATTGTTTGTTTTTACTCTTTTGAGGAGCCTGCCACCGAGCTCCCAAATAAATCACACACAGAGGCTTATTTTTAATTTTAAATGTCTGGCCTTAGCTTGGCTTGTTGCTAGCTAGCTTTAATTGATTCAAATTATCCTATTTAGCTTTTGCCTTTGGGCTTTTATCTTTCTCTATTTCTGTATGCTTTTAACTATTTCTTACTCCATGTATTGCTGTGTAGCTGGGTAGCTGGCCCCTGATGTCCTTCTCCTCCTCTGTCTACTACTTTCTTTCAGAATTCTCCTTCTATATATTCTCTCTGCCTGCCAGCCTAGATTATCCTTTCTCTTGATTTTCTATTGGCTGTTCAGTTCTTTATTAGACCATCAGGTGTTTAGACAGTCACAGTAACACAGCTTCACAGAATTAAACAAATACAATGTAAATAAAAGTAACACACCTTAAAATAATATTCCCCAACAACTTGCTTTTTATATCCCCATAAATTTAGGAAGTTTTCCATTTAATTAGTTTTACCCTGGTACACAATGGCTTTTTAAGTTTCCCTCCATTTACAAATTCATTTTTGGCCATTTAGCTGGCTGTATTTTTCTTTAAATATGTGTCTAAATTGTCAAGAAAAAGATATCCATTATATTGTAATTCAATTGTACATAATTTCATATATATAATGAACTCTCCCATTTTGGACTATATACACTTTACAATATATGTACCAAATTTCTCAATATCTACTATTATTTTAGATGGAAATATTTTTTCTCACTACAGTTTTCTCAGGTTAGCACATCAGGGTTTGTCTATGCTTTGAGTTCTTGTCTTTGAATCCTTTTAACCTTCTGATCCTTATTAAAGAAGACTACAATGCTAAGAGAGTCTTGACAAGACCTCATAAAGAAATTGAATTGGTCCAATATGAGATGAGGTTGCCTCAGCTGAAGCCTGAGAAAGTGAGGAGAGATCACAGACTATAAACTGTAGACAGATGAGACATGAGGACAGAGAGCTCTGAAAATACAAACCAATTCCATCCAAGATGCACAGTGTTTGTAACTTCAACACTGTCAGGGTAGAGGCAGGAACACCATATCATTTATGTCTAGATTGGGCAACATAAGGAGAAATGGCAGAGATGGAAAAAATCACAGGTTGTTTCCTTGATTCCTAATTTATGTGCATTTTAATGAGTGAAATGCTAAAGTGATTAAAGAAAAAGAATGAGAATTATACACTGGTAGGTTTATTTCTGTAAAAGATTTTGTATGTTGGCACATATTTTCTCTATGTCTCTCTGTCTCTTTCTGATTTTTGGATTGGGTACTTAGAGACAGTATGCTACTTAAAATTATTGCATGTGTTTAGTGTAAATTGGGTTTGGGACATTACACATTGGGTTAATTAAAATTAAGAGCTTGGTATTTGCTGTTAACCTTTTAAAAGTAGGATGTTCATTGGCACAAAGCACATAATAATGAATAAAAGATGGTATTAATATTTTGTGACTATTTAGTACTGATGCCATATGTAGATTTGCATGTTGTTTTGTCCTTCTGACGTGGTAGGCTTTGTACAGTGCACTAGTTTATTTTACTCTTTTTGTTGACAAAGCTTTGTCAATCCTAGGGCTCTTTTTACATTTTATGCATTAATTTTTGTCTTAATTTACAATAAGTTTGGACAGCGGAGTCCTTCTTTGAGTCACGCCCTTGGCGTGTTAGTACTCTCACAGAGCACAGAGCCCATCTGTTCCTGGCTCTAGAGACAACTTGAATCACATCTGTTTTACTTGTTTATTGACATACATCAGCACTTGGGCTGTGAAGAAATCTGCACATTCACCATTCAGCTGATCATCGAGGAACAGCTTACTATTACAGAGCTGATTTCAGAAATTTAAAGCTATGTGTCATGTGACCATGTGCTTCAGAGAACGGCTGAACAGTTACATTATTCAGAATTTATTTAGTATCCTTGTTTAATTCATGTGAATTGATATGTCATATTTATTTCTTTATAAAGAATAGCTTTATCCTAAATTCAGTTGTTTTAAAGGGTGTAAATGAAAAGCAAATTTACAAAATAAAAGACAGAACATTCTAAATGTGGAGTGTTAATGTTCACTTTAGAAAATTAGGCATTGCTGATTATATATATATATGTATATATGTATATGCACACATACATTTACACACATTTGTATACATGCATATATATAAACATGTAAACCAGAATATTATATTACATGTCTCTATATACAATACACTAAATTTTCACATGAACCAATGACAGTAAATTTATAATTAGAAGCTTTGTCTGTATAATTTAGTTTAATAATTTGGGAAACAGACTTAGGAGAGTATCACAACAAAATTTTATTTACTGGAATCAAAGACAGAACTTTATAGTGAATTAATGTGCTTTTGTCTGTAAAGAATTTTTTGTAAGAGCACTCAACTCTCACGTCAGTGTGGGTGGGATAACGTGCTCTTTCTTCTTTTCCTAGCAAATATGAATTATAAGCATTTCATGATTTAAACAGTGTGTGTGTGTGTGTGTGTGTGTGTGTGTGTGTGTGTGTGTGTGTGTATGATAGTCATCAGTGAGAAGAGAGACACATAGAAGACACAGGGAACATGTGCCACATCGCATCAAAAGGCAATTCGTTGACTCAGTTCTCATCTACCCTTGTTTAGTTCCCACAGATAGAACTCAGGTGGTGAGCCCTGAACAGGAAGTGCCTTTACTTCTGCAGCTATCTTGCTGACCTTGTTTAAATGGCTTCCTACTGTACCTTATTTTTTTAACTTTAAAAATATTCTGAGGTATTTTTACTTTTGGATACTTTAGATTGTAGAAGAATAGTAAATCCATAAATTGGCATTTCAGACTTTTTTGGAAACAAGTTACTAAAAGGAGTATGATTTATGCTGATTGAATGCTTGAGTAAATAAACTTCTCTATGTCTAGCAAATTATCCACCCCTGGATAATTAATTACTGATATTTATCAGCAAAGATCAGTCACCATGAACACATCTTAGTAAAATTATCCCATGAATAGTTTTGGTTGGATATAGTTGTCTATCGATGTTAATTAAGTAGTAAGTGTTAAAGAACCAATTATACTGAACATTTAATTTTCCTCAATGAAAGTATTTCTGTAATTGTTTTTCAGTCATGTTCATTATGGATCACAGAGTTGATTCAATTTTTTCCTAGTCTCATATAGTTATTATTAAGATCTTTGACCATAATGTTTCACAGTATATAATAGAATTTGGACACTAAATTACACAATGTAGTACTACTCGTCAGTAAAAAACAATGATATCACGAAATTTGCGGGCAAATGGATGGATCTAGAAACTGTCATCTTGACTCAGAAGGACAAACATAGAATGTACTCACTCATAAGTGGATACTAAATGGGAGAGAAGGGATCGCCAGACTGCAACCCACAACTCCAGAGAGGCTAGCTAACAGGGAAAGACCCTAGGAGGGACACATGGATGACCCTGTGAAGGAGAAGTGGATGAGATCTACATGAGTGGACTGGGTATGGGGGGGTGGCAGAGGGCGAGGAGTGGGGGATGAGAACATAGGGAAATGGGAGGGTCAAGCTGGAACAGGGACAGAGTGGGAGGGCAGGGAGGAAGATACCATGACAGATGAGGACATCATGGGAATAGGAAAAGGCAGGGTGCTGGGAAGGCTCTCAGGAATCCACAAGGTTGACCCCACCTTGGTCTGCTGGCGGTGGTCCAGAGGGTGCCTGGGCCGGTCTGCTCTGGTGACCAGCCTAGCAAATAACCTAGCTGTCATCATAGAGCCTTTGTCCAGTGACTGATGGAGGCAGATACAGAGATCCACGGCCAGGCACCAGGCTGAGTTCCGGGAATCCAACTAATGAGAGAGAGGAGAGATACTGCAGGCGAGGGACGTTGAGATCATTATGGGAGGACGTGCAGAGATGACTGGCCACACTAGTGGAAGCCCATGAATTGTGGACTGGTGGCTGTGGAGCCCCATGGGACTGGACTAAGCCCTATGGACATGGAAGATGTTTGTTTGGCTCAAACTATTTGGGGGGGAACCCAGGCAGGGGGATCAGGATCTGTCCCTGGTGCATGGGTAGGCTTCTGGGAATCCAGTACCTGTGGCGTGACACCTTGCACAGCCTTGGTGCAGTGGGAAGGGACTTGGACCTGCCTAGGCTCAGTGAGCTGGGCTCTGCTGACTCCCCATGGGAGACCTCGATTTGGGGGATGTGGGGATGCAGGGTGGCTTGGGAAAGAGGGCTGGGGGTGGGAGAAGGGAGGAGGGGGGAATCTGTGGATAGCATGAGGAGTGAGTAGAAAATTTCTTAATAAAGAAAAAAAATCCCAAAGACAGAAAAAAAATAAATTATGCACCTTGGACATCATGGGACATACTGACAATAGTCATCAAATGAATACGTGATGGACCCAATCTTGAATTCTCTTATAAGAATAAAGCCCATTCATGCACCAGGGATGGATCCAGATCCCACTCTAAGAGGGCCTCCTAAACAGTTCAAGCTGAACAACTGTCTTGCTTATATGAGCCTTCATCCAGTAACTGATGGAAACAGATGCAAAGATCCATGGCTGGGTGCCAGGCCGAACTCCAGGAGTCCAGTCGATGAGAGAGAGGCAGGAATCTATGAGCAAGGGGCATAGAGATGGGGAAACATAAAGAGAAGGACAGGCCAAACTAGTGGGAACTCATGAACTGTGGAGCAATAGCTGTGAAGTCCCCATGGGACTGGGCTAGGCCCTCTGCAAAAGCAAGGAAGTTGTTTAGCTTGAAGTGTTTAGGAGGCCCTCTGCTGGTGGGATCGGGATCCGTCCCTGGTGCATGAGCCGGTATTTTGGAGTCCAGTGCCTATGGTGGGACACCTTACACAGCCTTGGTGCAGGGGGGAGGGGTTTGGACCTGTCTCAACTGAAAGTACCAATGCTGACTCCCCAGGGGAAACCTTGCCTTGGAGGAGATGGGAATTGCGGGTTGGTTGGGTTGTGAAGGATGGAGGGCTGGAGGAGGGAAGAGAGAGGGATATGTATGTAGAATGAATAGAAAATTTCTTAATAATTAAAAAAAAAGAATAAAAACCTGTTTTCAGCATTTCATTCTATAATGCTTTAGAAGTATAAGCCTCTGTGTTAGGATTTAGTAAAATGAAAAATAGTAAATAGGTGGTTGTAATATTTTCATTTTATATTTTGATATTTTTCTACTAGTGACAAACCAATAATCAAATTACCGTGATTTGTAGAGCCCACATGATTCTCTGGCACATGCTCAGAATATTTCAGAATTTGAAAATACATTTCTTTATCATTTAACTATCTAAATAGCTAAATATTTAATATATTAGGTATGTGCAAATTTAACTAATTTTCACTTTAAAATCCTCTTTTCCACGTAAATAAGTGATAATATAGGTGTACACTTTCCTTCATGTGATAGGTTCAATTCATCTTCAGTCTCTCCTCACTTTCACTTACCATGGAAAATGAAGGACTGAACTGCCTACCTTATAATAATAAGGTAATATAATAAATAAACATCAAATTTATTTTGTTAAAAGAAAATTGCAGAGTATAGTTAGAAGAGAATCTTCACATGCATTTTATCATGACAACATTCATAGTAGAAATGACTGGAAAAAGACACAAGAACAAATAGGAATCATACATCCAAGAGACAGGACCAGCCAACTCACGGATAAGAATTTGAGGAAGAAAATAATACAATTCCAATGATTAAGTTAACCATATTGTTGTAGCAGTAGGTGACTAATAAACTGTGACTAATATATGTATATAATTTTAGGGACAGTCATGAGAATTTCTGAAATGACATATGTATTATTTATTTCAAAATTCATTACCATATGCTTGTATAAATGCTTACAATAAAATAGAATATTTTAACAGACACTTTATTAATTCATAGAGAATTTATACATTGTATTTTGTTCATAAACATTCCGTTCTCTAACTACTTTCAGATCCACTTGTCATTCTGCACACACAAAATTTTGTGTTCTCATTTTTTTAGTCCATTGTCTAGTTAGTGATTTACGTGTGTGTTGCCATCCAGTGTAGCCAGAACTACCAAAAATCTATGTTCTTAAAGAAACTAATTCTCCCTCTCTCAGCAGCTGTAAATTTTCTATAATTGCTCTCCATGTGTTAGGACATTTTCATTAACTCCTCTCTCCATGCTTGGACTTTGTCTGGCTTGAGTTTGGACAGATCTTGTGAAAGCTTTCACAATCATTGTGATATCATGTGTATAACTGTCTAATTGTGTCCAGAAACACTGCTTCATTGTAGTCATATGCCACCTCTGGCTCTTAAAATCTTTCTTCTCTTTGTTAGGTACTTACCCCAGAGCCTTCAGAGGAAAGGTGTGACACATGTCCCATTTAGAACTGAGCACTTCAAAATTTCTTATTCTCTGCACTTTGGCCACTTTTGAGACTCTGTGTTTACTGTCATCTACTAAAATTCAAAGCTTTTTTGGTGAGAGTTGAGAGATACATTGATACATGGGTAGAATAAGTCATGGAATCACATTAACACTATGTACCATTAGCAGATTAATTGTCAGAGCCCAGTGTTGGGATCCAGCCCCTATCAAAGGGTCCTTTGAAGTGGGGAGTGAGGAACTGAGAAATGCTAGATAGAAAATATAGAAGGAGATGGAGAGAAAGACTGAGACACAGGATAGCTTCTGGAAGGACGAGCAACCTCGAGATCTTGAGTTTATTTCGAATGGGCTTGTTATACACTAGCAAGGGGAGAAGCAAAAGACCTCCCCCTTTCAAGATCAAAACAAAACATACACCCAGTGTAGACCCTTCAAAACACCTGGTAAACATGCCCAACAGCAAAACATCTTGTAAATAGGCCTTGAAGTAAAAGACACCTGGTAATCATACCTTTGTACCCTATTATGCAGTTGGAGAGCAAGATAAACTATGACTCTCCAACCTTGAGTCAAACAACAAGTAAGAATCTTTGTAATAAGTAATAGTAGTAAGTAATAGTAGTAAGATCTTCTAAAGTACCTTATGTCCTGTCTAGCTACAGGTCTTGGCTCAGATAATAGAGCATGATATGGATTCCATAAGTGTAGTAGGTGTTAAAAGTAATCAGAAAGTTGTTGATTACTCTCATGATGTTTTGTCATTAGTGCACAAGTGGTCCTGCTATAGGCTAGATGTGATTGTAGCTCATAGGGTTCCTAGGTAGTTAAGATTCATGAGTATTTTTCTCATCTTCTAGGATTTAGCTCCTTTCTGCACTGTGGCAGCTAGGCAATGGGGAAGGAGTTCTTGAAGCAGTATCAATTTGATTTTTCCATGTTCTATGACTCAAGAGATAGTGTTTTTAGCAAAGAGTCTTACCACATACAGGGCAGAAAGATAAAACATACTTCACTTACCATATTGCTCATAATTCCCCACTGCACAAAGACATTATATTCACCTCCTCACAATCACCTAGTGACTCTGTGGGGTTCTTATCTTTTTTAAAATAAGCAGAAAGTAAAACCTCCTGTTCTGCTCACTTCTTCCATTGTATGATGCGTAGGACCCCAGCCCTAGATGAGAATGGTAGGGCCAACACTCAGGATAGATTTTTACACCTTAATTAGCCTAATCTGTATATTCTCTAAAGACTTTTCCAATGTTCCTAAAGTTGGCAACCTTTCACAGGCATGCCCTGCGGTTGTCTCCTAGGTGAGTCTACACCCAGTCCTACTGACAATATTTAACATTGAATTCCCACCACTTATCAACTGGATACTCAAACACTTCCCTTTTAGGCCATTGTATTCCACTTGTGACCATAGGCTCATGGCTAGCTCATAATGCCAAACGTATTTAGTCCAATTTCAAAATAACCACTTTCTTTAACATTTCCAACACCATTTAAAAGTCCAAAGTCCTGATGTTTTCTGAGATAGATTCAAGGCAAAGTCTTAAATGTGA
This sequence comes from Peromyscus eremicus, assembly GCF_949786415.1. Taxonomy (NCBI): domain Eukaryota; kingdom Metazoa; phylum Chordata; class Mammalia; order Rodentia; family Cricetidae; genus Peromyscus; species Peromyscus eremicus. The sequence continues at coordinate 34,685,101 of NC_081428.1, forward strand.
GATTCTATAACATTTGATTAAATTTTTATAATCATCTATGATGCAGGCAGGGCCTTTTGGACAAGAGTCAGACATTTGGAGCTTAGGCCATCTACCATGGTAAGTATTATGTAGCTGGAGAGCTTCTCTCCTGGTCCCACCAAACCCCTGCAGTCCCATAACCCATGTATAAAATAATAATTCAGACGCTTATATTACTTATAAACTGTATGGCTGTGGCAGGCTTCTTGCTATCTACTTCTTTTATCTTAAATTAACCCATTTCTATTAATCTATAAGTTGCCACATGGCTCGTGGCTTACCGGTACCTTACATTTCACTTGTCATGGAGGTGGCTGGCAGCTCGCTCTCTCTCTCTCTCTCTCTCTCTCTCTCTCTCTCTCTCTCTCTCTCTGCCTTCCTGTTCCCTCAATTCTCCTCTCTGTTAGTCCCGCCTATACTTCCTGCTTGGCTACTGGCCAATCAGTGTTTTATTTATTAACAAATCAGAGCAATACATTTGCCATACAGAACATCCCACAGCACTTTCCTTTTCTTTTTTTTAAGAAGGTTTTTAACTTTTACACAGTAAAATTACAGATAACAAAACAATTATCAAACAAGAATTACAGTTACAATACCTATTTTATTTATAATATCTAGTCTATTTGAATTTGGCAAAATTAAAGAAGATATCTTATCTATCCTATAATTGTGAGTCTAAGATTTCATATCTAACTTATCTTTTATCATAACTAAGGAAAACTATATCTAGCTTTAACTACATCAAAGACCTCAGAAGGATATAATATTATCTGAGACATGGGAGAAGGATGCAAGCAACTTCTGGGAGTCTTGCAGCCTAGACAGAGACAGCTGGCAGCCTGGATAGTCATCGAAAGTTCTCTTGTAAAGTTGAGACCTCTGTCTTCAGGCCACAGGGCTAGAGTCTCTCAGCCATTTTTCTCTGTGTCCTGTAGAATGTCTGGCAGTTTCCTCTGTGAAGCAGGAACCTGAAGGACCATTTTGCCAAGCAAAGTTCAGTGGTCACTGAACTTTCTATGGGTCCCGAATGTCCAGTCAATACATTTTTTTCAAGCAGTCCAGGCAAGAACAGTTTCTTGCCCAAATGGCTATTTTTGCCAAGAAAAAGATAAACTCCATATAGAGTGCCTTCCCACAGCAGTATTATTTGAACATTAAACTACAGGGACTCTGTGTCTAGTCAGATCTTAGACATCGTAGACCCCTTTCATAGAGGTCTAGGCAACTGAGTCCACCAACTTAACATGGACACCATAATTATACATGCTAGCATTGAAAAGGGAATTCTCATGGGGACCAAACCCTAGACAAAGAACTGTAAGCAATAAATGAATGCCGAGGACAGGATAAGTACTCCTTTCCAGGGAAGAACTCTCTACTTGGTTATCCAATACCAAGTGACCAGCCCTGAAATCGTATACAAAGAAGTACATTATATGTACTGAACAGATTGCATAGTGTCTATGAATTTGAGAAAGAATAAGAAGGGTATATATGGTAAGTCTTATAGATAGGAATGGGAAAGAGGGAAATGGATATTATATTTTCATTTAAAAATAACACTCACATATAATATACATTATATATAGCATTCTATATACATATCAATATACAAGTATTAATTGAATACAATTGCAAGTATACAATATATTAATCTATATATAATATATTAAATATAGATGATATGACCCTCTCTATATGTTTGTGTGTGTGGTTATGGTTTGAAAGAAAATGGCCCCTCAAAGGGAGTCGCACAATTGAGGTTGTGGCTTTATTGGAGGAAATGTGTCACTCTGGGGGTGGGATTTGAGGTCACTTTTTCTCAAGCTTCTCTCAGTGTGAGTCAGTTGACTTCCTGTTGCCTGCAAGAAAGAGTAATCTCAGCTCCAGCACCATGTCTGCCTGCACACTGCCATGCTCCCCTTCATGATCATAATGGACAGAACCTCTGAAACTGTAAGTGAGCCACCCTCAATTAAATGTTTCCTTCACGAGAGTTGCCGTGGTCATGGTGTCTCTTCACAGCAATAAAAGCCCAAAGGAAGACAATATGTATTAAAGAAAAGAAAATTAAAATATAAATAAAATTCAAGTCCTTGGAATCCTGAAATTGTAGTATTCATACCCACTGTTCAGAAAGATAAAGACTCTACATGAAATGAGATGAAAAACCACTGGAAAATATTCGGGAAGGAATTACCATGAGACCAACCAGATTCATAGTCATGTGGCCTATTCGAAAGAAGAATCCTGACAGAGTTAGTGCTCAACGGTCACTATTCTGAAATTCCTTTTTTAAAAAATTTTGTTATGTTTTATTTACAATATTTTTTTATTTATTTTACTACCAACCACAAATCCCCTTCTAATCCATCCCACAGCTGCCCCCCTCAACCTCCTCTCCTGACTCACCCCTCACTCTCCCTCCAAAAACATAAGTCCTCCCATGGGGGGAGGATAGCCTAGTCTTTTACATTCAGCTGAGGCTGGACCAAGCCCCTCCCCCATGCACCAAGGGTTAGCAAGGGGTCCCACCACAAGTATTAGGATCCAGAACACTAGCCAGATCATGCACCAGGGATAGATCCTGATCACACTGCCAGGGGCCCCTCAAACAGACTATGCTACACAACTGTCTCCCATATGCAGAGAGTCTAGTCTGATCCCATGTAGGTTCCACAGCTATTGGTTTAAAGTTCATGAGTTCCTTGAGCTTGTTTCCATTGTCTCTGTAGATTTCCCCATGATGATCTTGGCCTTCCTTTGCTCATATAATCTTTCTTCTCTCTCTTCCACTGGACTCCTGGAGCATATCCTGGTGCTTGGCTATGGACCTCTGCATCTGCTTCCATCAGTTACTGGATGAAGGCTCTGTGATGACAGTTAGGGTATTCACCAATCTGATTACTGAGTTAAGCCACTACAGGTACCCTCACCACTATTGCTAGTAGTCTAATCTGGGGTCATTCTTGTGAATTCCTGGGAATTTCCCCAGCACCAGGTTTCTACCTTACCCCACAATGTCTCTCTCTCTTTCATTGCTCTCCTACTCCATCCCTCCCCCAGTTTAACCATCCAGTTTCTTCAAGTTCTCATCCTCCATCCCTTCCACTCTATTGTCTCTCTGTCCCCAGTTTACTCATGGAGATCTCCTCTCTTTCCCCTTTCCAAGGTGATCCATGCATCCTTCTTTGGGTCCTTCTTGTTTCCTAGATTCTCTGGAGATGTGGGTTATAGTCTTATTATCTTTTGCTTTATAGCTACTATCCACTTATGAGTGAGTATATACCATGTTTACCTTTCTGAGTCTGGGTTACCTCACTCAGGATGATATTTTCTAGTTCCATCCATTTGCCTGCAAATTTCATTGTTTATTACAGCTGAGTAGTAGTCCACTGTATATATGTAACACATTTTCTTTATCCATTCTTCAGTTGAGGGCCATCTAGGTTGTTTCCAGATTCTGACTATTATGAATAATGCTGCTATGAACATAGTTGAGCAAGTGTCCTTGTGGTATGATTGAGCATCCCTTGGATGTATGCCCAAAAGTGGTATCATTGGGTCTTGGGGTAGTTTGATTCCCAATTTCTGAGAAATGGCTATACTGATTTTCAAAGTAGCTGTACAAGTTTACACTCCCATCAACAGTGGAGGAGTGTTTCCTTTGCTCCACATCCTCTCCTTCCTTGTTACTGGGAAGGCCAGGAAAATATCATGACAGTTTGCCCTAATAACTCAGTTAAAAACTAGGCCTCAGTCTCTGTTTTTTGGAACTGAGCAAGCAGTTTCTGAGGAAGAGCCAAGAACAAAGGACAATCAGTCTCCAACACCCCAGACAGCAAGGATGAAGAGGCCCGGTACATACCAGGCCTGAACCATAATCAACAAGTTCAAGGTGATAACCAAATAAGTAAAAAGCCTGGGACTTGTCCAGGCCTGCTCCCAAATGAGAAACTATAGCTCTGGCGAAACCCCAGCTAACCCTAGCCACTAGAAGTTAATAACAAGGTTGCCACTCACATAAGCTAATCATATCTAAGATGAGCTAACTTCCTTGGACACTCCTCTTAGCTAGGCTTAAAAAGAACCCTCACTTCCCTCTCATGGACTTTGCCATCTTTCCTTTGTGTGGGATGGCAGACCCGACAAGCTGGAATAATAAAAATGTTCTTGTTGATTGCATACATGGACGGTGGTTTTCTGTGGAGCTTCTCCAGGATCCTAGCAATTACATTATTCACGTATAGTTCATAATGTTTCTGAACATAAGATTCCAAAAAAAATTAGAGATTTGAGGCAGTTCAGTGAGAAGCAAACCAGGTACATGCTAAGTGTGCCACATCTATAGTAGAGTTAGTAGGAGCAAAGATTATTCTGATAGCTACATTTTAGGACAGAGTTAGTTTTGAATACCAAAGGAACACCACAATATTTCAACAAGCACCAATAATGACACAATATTAAACTAGCATTACTTAACTCATGTTTTTTACTTATTATCATTCCCTTGCTTTGGGTAATTAAGACAAAAAGAAAGACAGCAATCATGTTTATTTTCCTCTTTTCTTGACTTTCTATTAGGGACAGAGAATGTTAGTATAGTTGCATATATTCAAAAATATGTAAGCCATTGTGTTAGATTTCTGAAAAGATTCCCTGTTCACAAAAGGTATGCTTCAGTGAATCACAAAATATGGTGTCTTATGTCTTGGATTTTGAAATGCAAATTTTACAAAATGATTATAGTAAAATTCATGGCAATGATCTCTCAATTACATTCTTTACCTAAAATGATATTAAATGCAAATAAAAACAGAATGATAGCGTGACACAAGTCAGAAAGGCTGGCAAAATACCCAGGTCGGTTACCTTTAACTGCAGTTTTTTCCCTGATTCTCTAATAAGTAAGCTCATATTTTCATTTTGTTCCAGATCTGGTTTGCATTTAAACATCCATCCTAAACTATGTGAGCCATACTATGACTGTGGCTGATAATATGATTCTGTAGTTGTTAAGAAAGTGCTGTTCTCTAGGTATAAAGACTCAAGGTAAAGATGACATTTAAATGAAAACAATGCTAAGGCTAGACTTGTTAGAGCTATTGAAATATTCACATCTACTTTGGTATTCATAACCAATTTATCCTAGATTGGCATGAGGAGAATGAATGTTGGATTGCAAGGTATAGGATCAGCATTGTACTCTTGACATAGATTAGGTTTAAGATAAATTTTTCTCACTAGAGCTGGATTTATGCTACTCAGATACTGCCCAACTCTATTGTAGTCAACATTTCACATTGCAATACAAATGATTTTCTTGTCTGTGCACCTGTGGTGATACTAACTATATCTATAAAGAATGAAATGTAAAATTAGCAGAACATCAAGAAACATTTAAGGGTGATAGAAGACCTAATTTTGCATAACACCCTGAAAGGCTCTGATACATTTATAAACTTTGCTTTGGTTCTCCATCTACTGCAAATTTTTGTTTGTATATAATAATTTTCCCATACTTCTTTTGTAGGTGTTTACCCTTATTTCATGTAACATACTCCAAATAATGTTCAAGTAATCAAAATATAATTTAAAAACTTCAATAATCATTGGTTATCAAATATGACTCCCTGCTCATTTTCTTAGTAATATTCTTCAATAGTTTTGTGATTTTTTTTTGCTTTTTATAATTTAGGAAATTATCAGTTTGGAATTCAAATGAGAAGTTTTTGTTTCATTGATGTTTTTAAAAATTTATTTTGTTTAAAATTATGTGTGTGCATGTGTGCCTGTGTGTAGTTATGTGCTCATAAGTTCAGGATTCTGCAGAGGCCAGAAAATATTGGCTATCCTGAAGCTGGAGATACAGGGGTTGTGACTGACTTAGGGTGAGTCTTGGAAATCCAACTCTGGTCCTATGAGAGAGCAATAAGTGCTCTTTGAGCCATCTCACTGGCTTCCGGAGAACTTCTTCTAAATAGGTATCTGTTTTCTTTTTGGTCTTAGTTAATATCTGTGCCAATTTGTTGAAGTGGAACATTTATTTTTCTTTGTTTCAATTCTATTTTCATCAGTTTTGTTTGACAGGTAATAACTTTCAATCAAAGTCATATGATATGTGTCAGAAGGCATACAGGAATGGGAATAATGACAGTACTCTGATTTCATAAGAGAAAAATTAACTGATTAGACTGGAAATGTTTCTATTGTGTGACAACATTACAGATTTTGAATAAAACATATATTTCAAATTATTTCATAAGAAATCAGTACTTCTGTTACAGTATTAACACATAAGAATGTGCTAATGAAGGGTACCAAGTTATGCCTTTATTTCTATATATTTTATACGTATCAGACTACTCTTTCATACAATAAAGTATACTTTCATACAGTAAGCTAAAGGAAGGAGCAAATAAGAAAATTAGGAAATGAAGTTATGTGCTATAATAATGATAGTGAATGTTTGATTAAAAATAATACTTTTAGAAATTTTGACACACATGCTGAAGTTTTTTATAGCTTTAAAGTTTTGTTTTAACCATTGGATCACCAACTGCCCAGTCTTCATGTAATATTTAAATTTTAAATATAAAAGCTCATTAAGCACAATCGAAATTTTTGAACCTCAGATTCTAACATGGTAATGTGTTGGTTAGAGGACTTGAAGCTATGATTTCTTAATTTATTTGTATTTTATGTAATGGCAAGCCATAGCCAACACTGTGTAATATTTCTCAATATCTTGCCAGGAAACTTCATTGAATTGCTAGTAGTTACTTCTGAAAGTCTGTAAATCCCCATTGAGAAATTGCTAAGCAAACTGTGTGAGGCACTGTATGAGTTGGGCTTCATCATCCAGATGGTTGAACACCGGTTGCTGCAGGTGTGCCCCCTCAGGAGTCACATGCTGTTACTATGCGATAGAATCAACAGGCAGCACCTTTTCCCAACCTGGGTAGAAAGAGAGGAGCTTACTCCTGGGTTTGTATGATTATTTCACTATGTAGAGTTCATAAAAAGTGAAAATTGTCAAGCAATTATTTAATATTATAGAAGTGGGGATTAACACTTCAGACTATCTAAAGGGATTGTTGACTATCTCTAGAAAGAAATCAGCTCATTAAATTATATTTTTGTTATTAAAGATAAGAAATAAATGATATGTTTGTTTTCATCTTATGACTTAAATCCATTGACTACTGATAACATTTCTGTTTTTATCTTTCAAAAGCTTTTTTGAGTGTAACAGCCTCAAACTCTATTTTTATAGTAGTAGAAAGAGAGAAATGTGTCTGCCTATCATAGCACCAAAGATTATTGCTTAACAATTTAATACTTGGAAGTATAAAATTTTCTTACTGATTCCAGAATTTTACCTTTAGCAGACAAAGACTTGAAAATCAGTCATCAATAACAGTTTGAACAGAGTTAACTGGAGAGTGGTAAGATGAAGGTTGTAGTATTAATTTACAAATTACTGTAGCAGAAAAAATAAACTGTTTAGAAAAACAGCTGGGCAGTAGGAACTGTATTTTCACAAGAAACTGAATCATGTAATTAATGCTTTTTGGATTTGGAATGAGAGTAGCTTAAAAGCAAAATGCACAAACTCTGAGTGTGATATGTTATAACAAACCAGGAGAGATGTAGTTTTTGCAAATAAACTTATCTGTTTAAATCCAACTTAAAATTGATGAAAAAAAAACCATATCAGAGAACAGTAACTAGAATGAAAACTTTTTCCTTGGATTTTTAATTTCCATGATGAATCTGTTATCCTTGTAGACAGTAATGTACCACTTTTATATTTATTCTGATCTTCATTTATATAAATATAAACACAATGGAACTTTCCATGTAGTAAATACATAGTGACTTCTAATAGGCAAGTTGTTTGTCACTGGTACTTAAAGAAACATAGCTAACTTCTATAACTGTGGATAATACCTCACTAAAGTACATTTTGATGAACCAGATATTGACATTTTTGAGACCAACACTAACTCAGTAGAACTGTCATTATTAAATTTAATTTAGTTCCTTCTGAAGAAAAGATTGAATTACCTCTGAGCTTTTCTCTGTTGAGGCCTGTGATGACTGTCTTTATATAGAATTTAAAAACTAATACTAACAATTTAAATATATACAGGGATGTATATGCCAGAAAAGTTTGACATGTGTATTTTTATAGCGTTTCAAATCACAGAATTTTAAATCAGTCGGTGATGAATTCAAATTACATGGAAAATGGGCCATAATTGATGAAACCTGATTTCACAACAGGTTGGAGAAGGAAAGGGAAGAAAGTAGGAGAAAAATTTTGAAGATTTTTTGAAGGTTCATTCAGATAATACAAAAGTTTTAACATTCATGTTGATTTAAATTGATTTTGACAACTGGGCATAGGGTAGAGATGATTTCCCTGGAGTTAAGACTGATGGACACATGTGTCCACTATAATGGATATGGCTAAAAACAGCCTTAAGTAAAAAAGCTTATGGAAGACAGGTATATAGTGATGATTGAGGAAAGCATATACTAAAGTTGAGTATTAGATATCGAGGTTGTAATATAGAAAAGCTGACACTCGGAGGAATATGTGAAACTCCGTATTCCACCATATCTAACCATCTAGACTAGATGAGAATATTCCATATATATGTACAATAAAACATAAAGAAGATTTTTCTGGAGATTTTCTTTATTCATTGTTCTTTGGGGGCCTGCTACCCACTCCCAAATAAACACATGGAGACTTATTCTTACTTATGAATTTCCAACCTTAGCTTGGCTTGTTTCTAGCCAGCTTTTCTTAAATTATCAATCTACCTTTTGCCTCTGTGTTTTTACCTTTCTCTATTCTATATACTTTTCTTCTTACTCTGTGGCTGGTGACTAGGCCCCTGGCTTCCTCTCTCCTTTTCCCACACATCTCTTTTTTTCCTCTTCCTACAGCCTATATTTCTCCTCCTATTTCATCTCTCTGACTGGCAACCCTGCCTATCCTTTCTCCTGCCTAGATATTGACCATTCAGCTTTTTAATTATACTAATCAGATGTTTTATACAGGCAAATTAATACAGCTTCACAGAGTTAAACAAATGCAACATAAAAGGTGCAATACATCTTTGCATCATTAAACAAATATTCTACAGCATAAATGAATGTACCATATTTTAAACTAATATTTCACAACAATTTTCTGGCAAGAGTATGTTCGAAGCAATGGACACAAAATGTGACTGTTGTTACTAAAACAAAACAAACTTTGGAATTTGAACAAAAAGAGAGGGTGTATCAACTCTAAAGGCTTAACAAGATCTTTCTCAGACGAGCAAAAGCACTTGAGTTTTGAGCAGGGAAATTGGAATCATTTATCTAAGAAGAGCCAAAAATTACCCAGGAGGAGCAAATTTGGAATTTTGAAATCAAAATTTTAGTAACAGATGTATTTCTACAAGGTCAGTTATGGCTAACCCATAATATTGACTTTTTAAAAATTTGATGGAAGTTGTTTCCAAGACAATTACCCCAAGTTGATGTTTTCAAAAGAAGAATAGGCTCAAATATTTGTCTCTATTAATAGACTCCTTTGTCTGTACTGAAGGTAGTATTCAGACCAAATAGTTTTAAGTTGAATCAAATCTATTACTTAATAAGGAAATCAGTACCTATCTAGAAAATACTTATTATTTTTGTTTTTATTATCATGTTGTTATTGTGCTTTGAGCTGATGGGCAACATTCTTTAAATAAAGATTTGAGTTGTCTACCCAGCAGGCCAAGTGAGGATAAACTATAAATCAATATAAATTAGATGATTAAATGTGATGAAAAGAATCAGAATGATAAATGCAGGAATTAAAGTTATTTATACCTGGTTAAGGTAGAAGTTAGATTTTCAGAGAATCCACAAATCTTTTCTTTCAGATTGCTTACAAAATGTGTATTGATTGAAAATGAGTGGTATTTTCATGTGTATGTTATTAAAGTTGCACAGTTCACTGACAAAACTACAATTATGAATGCTAATTTTTGACAATATTTCATTTGGTTCAAATTGCAAATTGTGAAACAGCTTGTATGCGAAAATATTAAAGAAATGCTTATAAGAAGGAAGAAATTTGAACCCTTTTGTGCCCAGTATTCAGATTCACATAGAAACTAACCAAATCTCAGAAGCCTCTTAGAAGAAGCCAGGTTATCTTCTGTGGTTTAACATGGCCAAGAGAACTGGATTTATTTATGCACAGCTTGCTTCTCTATCTGGCTCAACTCACCTCTACACTCTCTTAGGCTAGGTTATGGTTGTTATTTACTCTCTTGCCTACTAATTTTTTTATTCATGAGATTCTCATTTTAATAAGAAGCCAGTCCATTATTCATAACTTTAAATTATCAATTGATCTCTTATTTTTCTTTTTTTAAATTTTATAATTTAATTTAATTTTACATATCAGCCACCACGGATTCCCTTGTTCTCCCCCCTCCAGCCCCCTACCTTCCTCCCAGGCCACCCCCCATTCCCATCTCCTCCAAGGCAAAGACTCCCCTGGGGATTGAGTTCACCATGGTAGATTCAGTCCAGGCAGTTCCAGTCCCCTCCTCCCAGGCTGAGCCAAGTGTCCCTGCATAAGCCCCAGGTTCCAAACAGCCAGCTCATGCACTGAGGACAAGTCCCGGCCCCAGTGCCTGGATGCCTCCCAAACAGATCAAACTAATCAACTGTCTCACTTATCCAGAGGGCCTGATCCAGCTGGGGGCTCCTCAGCTATTGATTCATAGTTCATGTGTTTCCATTCATTTGGCTATTTGTCCCTGTGCTTTTTCCAACCTTGGTCTCAACAATTCTCGCTCATACAAACCCTCCTCTTTCTAGCCAATTGGACTCCTGGAGCTCCACCTGGGGCCTGGCCAAGGATCACTGCATCTGGTTCCCTCAGTCATTGGATGAGGTTTCTAGCATGACAATTAGAGTGTTTGGCATCCTATCACCAGAGTAGGTCAGTTCGGGCTTTCTCTCAACCACTGACAGTAGTCTATTGTGGAGGTATCCTTGTGGATTTCTGGGGACCTCTCTAGCACTTTGTTTCTTCCTATTCTCATGTGGTCTCTTTTTCTTTGTTCTTCATTTATCATGGTCTCTTATTCTTTGTTCTTCCTCTCTGTTCTTGATCCAGCTGGGATCTCCCACTCCTCTAAGCTCTCTTTCCATCCACCCTTGCCCTTCATTACCCCACTCATTGCAGGTTGTTCATGTAGATCTCATCCATTTCTCAGTCATTGGGCGATCTCTGTGTCTTTCTTGGGGTCCTGTTTTCTAGGTAGCTTCCCTGGAATTGTGAGTAGGAGTCTAGTCATCTTTGTTTTACATCTAGTATCCTCCTGTGAGTGAGTACATACCATGTTTGTCTTTCTGAGTCTGGGTTACCTCACTCAGGATGATTTTTTCTAGATCCATCCATTTGCCTGCAAACCTCATATGTCATTTTTTTCTCTGCTAAGTAGTATTCCATTGTGTATATGTACCACATTTTATTTATCCATTCTTCAGTAGAAGGGCATCTAGGTTGTTTCCATGTTCTGGCTATTACAAACAATGCTGATAGGAACATAGCTGAGCATGTGCCCTTGTGGTATGATTGAGCATTCCTTGGGTATATGCACAAGAGTGGTATCGCTGGGTCTTAGGGGAGATTGATTTCCAGTTTTCTAAGAAAGCACCCAGTTACTCTGAACCTGATAGAAGAGAAAGTAGGAAGTAGTCTTGAATGCATTGGTATAGGAGATCACTTCCTAAATATAACACCAGTAGCACAGACACTGAGAGAAATAATCAATCAATGGGACCTCTTGAAACTGAAAAGCTTTTGTAGAGCAAAGGATACTGTCAACAAGGCAAAGCGACAGCCTACAGAATGGGAAAAGATCTTCACCAACCCCACATCTGACAGAGGACTGATATCCAGAATATCTAAAGAACTCAAGAAATTAGACATCAAAATGCCAACAGTCCAATTAAGAAATGGGCTATTGAACTAAACAGAGAATTCTCAACAGAGAAAGCTCAACTGGCTGAAAGACATCTAAGGAATTGCTCAACATCCCCAATCATCAGGGAAATGCAAATAAAAATGACTCCGAGATACCACCTTACACCTGTTAGAATGGCTAAGATCAAAAACACTGAAGACAGCTTATGCTGGAGAGGATGTGGAGCTAGGGGAACTCTCCTCCACTGCTGGTGGGAATGCAAGCTTGTACAACCACTTTGGAAATCGATCTCATATTTTTCAAATGTTACATCTGTTAATAAATTCCAACTAGTTTCGACTCTAACCATGATCATATTTTGTGAGGTGGGGGAGAGATCTGAAAACCAATTCAGAACATGGTGAAAAAATGTCTGAATTGTTTGTTGGTTTGACAAAGAAGAGGCAAAGCAATTATTCATTCAGCTAGTGTTTTATTGTAACATGAATTCTAAATGGTCTTTTAATTAAAAAAAAAAAAACTGGAGCCAGATTGCTGTGGGATGTTCTGTATGGCAAATGTGTTGCTAATTAGTCGATAAATAAAACACTGATTGGCCATTGGCTAGGCAGGAAGTGTAGGCGGGACAAGGAGGAGAATAAAGCTGGGAAGTGGAAGGCTGAGTCAGAGAGACACTGCCAGCTGCCATGATGACAAACAGCATGTGAAGATGCCGGTAAGCCACGAGCCATGTGGCAAGGTATAGATTAATGGAAATGGATTAATTTAAACTGTAAGAACAGTTAGCAAGAAGCCTGCCACGGCCATACAGTTTGTAACCAATATAAGTCTCTGTGTTTACTTGGTCGGGTCTGATGCTGTGGGACTGGCAGGTGAGAGAGGTTTGTCCTGACCGTGGGCCAGGCAGGAAAACTCTAGCTACACCAGATTCTGGGGCAAATGCTGAAAGATCAGAGGAGCAGAGCAAGCCACAGCCACCACCTCCTACCTCACCAACTCCTCAGCCTGAAAGAGCCTCTGCTGAAATGCCTCTAGCTGAATGAGCTTCCTCAGCCAAAAAGCTTTTAAGGGTCTTATTAATAAAAAGCCCAGAGCCTGATAATGGGGTGAATGCTGAATGATCAGAGAGACAAAGGAACAAGCCATATCTTACTTCTAGGACTGCCTATCCTGAAAAGCTTTCTAACCAAAAGGCCTCTAGCTAAAAGGGGTTCCTCAACCAAAAAGCCGTTCTAGCTGAAAGGGATGCTTCTGCCAAAAAGCCTTTAGTTCCTGTCTCCTCACACCTTATATACCTTTCTCTGCCTGCCACATTACTTTCTAGGATTAAAGGTTTGTCTGCTTCCCAAGCAAAGGCATAAGATCTCAAGTGCTGGAATTAAAGGCATGTGATTCCCGAGTACTGAGACTAAAGGTGTGTGCCACCACTGCCTGGCTCTTTTTCTGTCCTAGACAGAGTCAATCTCATGTAGTCCAGGGTGGCTTTGTACTTACAGAGATCCAGACATCTCTGCCTCCCAAGTGCTAGAATTAAAGGTGTGTGCCACCACTGCCTGTCCTCTTTTTTTTAATCTAGTAGCTTGTTCTGTTCTCTGATCTAATAATAAAAAACTTATTAGGCTACACAATGTACCACCACATTTCCCTTCTTTTGTCTAAAATAATAAAAGTAGGTTACAATTAATATAAGAAAAACTATACACAGTAAGTATGTACAATATATACAGTCAAGAATTACATTAACAATGTCTAGTCTATTAACATTTAACAAATCCAGACAAAAACTCCATTACTTATCCCTTTTTCAGGAGTCCAAAAGTACCTATTTCACTTTCTATCCTAACTTGTCTCGCCAACTGAAAACTATCTTTTAATGTCTTTCATACTTATACACTTTACACCTCTTTAGTGAGTTTCTTTTCTAACTTTAGTGAATTTCTTTGTTAACAAGGAA